>NC_056739.1:386355037-386522537 GCF_019279795.1 Protopterus annectens
TGGGGATATGGGGAACAATAGCAGGTATATTTGTAGAGGTGGTTTGGTTTGGTAGATATAGGGGACAGCATACAGGGGTTTTATATGACACATGTGGTGGGTAAACACCCTGGATAGTGTGTGTGGTCTGTGATGTGGAAGCCCCATGGGCCCCATATGGAAACAATGGGAGCGATGCTTCCACCCATTGCTGCTCACAACAGCAGTCCACGGACCTGAAGGTCCCTGGCCTGGAGGCTGAGCAGGAGGAGCATATGGACCCTGTGAATGTGTACTGAGTGCCTCAAGGTGCTGCAGTACATCCTACAAGTGTCTGTGGAGCCCCCTATGGAACAGACCTTGGACCTGACCTCTGGTGACAGGATCATGTCTGTGTGTGACCCCAGGAGGGACAACATCCCCTGAGGTGGTTCCACCTGAAGGTAGTGCTAGAGCAGTCGATTAGGAGGCCCCAGGGTGGGTCCCACATGTGACATGGCCTGGTAACATGGCCAGATGAGGTTAGAGAGGTGGTTCTGCTGCAACTATTCCCTAAACATGCTATTGTGTCACTGTTTCAGAACATATGTGGGTAGTAATAGTTTACATAAGCCCCGGACATGTCCAATAGCATGCATAGATATCCCCAATAACACAGAATGACAGATGTGCAGCAATCACATAGCAAGCATACCATATGTATATATGGAACCATAATGGCCCTGACAATGGTATGCAAGTGAAATAGTGCATAACAGGCCAACAATGATAGTGTCCACACAGAGAACATGGCTACAAACACACAGCACAAAGTGTGGTACAATACAATATATGTCCCGCTGCTAGGTAAGCTTTAGCCATACCTATTGAGTTGTGTGAACAGTTTGTTGTCACTGATATGGTGGTGGGGTGACAGAGATGTGTATTAGGAACTATGATAACCTTGCTGTATGGGTTGCTCAGACCTGTTTCCATCTTTATGCCTTTCAGGCAAGATGTCCCATGGCCGTCTACCCGCAAATTCAGCAGCTGAAAATGAGTTTGTGTTGAACCACCTAATACAGCACTATCCTGTTCAGTTCAGCAGGGCCGCCCATGAGCAGTAGGAGCTGACTGCCTTGTGGAATGATATAGTCTGCAGGGTCAATGATGTCGGCCTGCATATCCGTAGTTATGAGCAGGTCCGGCATCATTGTTCTGACCTGCTTTGCAGTGCCAGTTGGCTTGCTGCTGCTGTCCAGGAGGATCACCTCACAATGGGTGGGGTAATACCATCCATTCTCCCGACACTTGTTGAGGAGCTCCTCACCAGCCTCATGGCACCTGCCCGCCCGCACACCCAACAACTAGCAAAGACGATTGTGGAGGTGGGTGCTACCCACACACCAGCTGAGGAGAGTGCAGGTAAGGCCACAATGATAATCAGTAGACCACTGTTGCATATGAATCTGCATCTGCACAGTTAGACCATGCATATGTGACATGTCATATATATAGTTTGTTGCTTCATAGTAGTAATAAACAGATGTGCATAAGTGGTAGTATTCCAGACTTGTATGTTGATGTACTGTAATGCTGCACCCACCCTGTAGCAAGGCCACTGGCATTTCATCTCTCACACTCTTATGTAGGTCCCTCTGGTATACCACCAAGGCAGCAGCCTGTAGCTGGTGGGTATGGTTTATGTTGATGCTTGCCAATACACCAAGCTTGTAATGGCTATGGCATATTCCATGCATACATCTAACACACCTACCCATAGTACATGTTCACGTATTGCTGCTGTTAAATACATTGCATCACAGTAGTGACCATGATGAGGTATCAGCAGGGTATGTCAGACACTTGCAAGATAACTAACATCCTGTCATTGCAAAATGTGTTCACAGGGATGATCATAATGGTGGGACACATGGCCTACAGTAGGGACATGTGTGAAACATCACCCTTATACACTGCAACAACAGTATATATACCAGTATTACAATGACAACTGTTACAGATCTACACTGTGGCATAACATATTACTGTGGTCCACATTATTAGCTGGGACTAGGCTGTAACATGTGGTGTTCAGTGTATGGGACACTGCAAACTGACACATGTGTAGGGCATACTTGTCAAGCATCTGCAAAAAGGCTGAAGGTGGGGAGGCTGTGCCAGCATAACACACCAGTGCACTGCACCAGGGATCCTAAGGATGCTAAGAATGGCTGTATCTTCACACAGTCAGGTTCAGGAACTGTGGCAGATGTAACTCTATGCCCACAGCAATAGTGATGGCAGTGTGTGAACACCAAGGGATGTGCATATGAGTAGACCTTGCAATCATGCAGAGTTGGGGGACATGTGTATGTCAGACTGACCATACACTGGCAAATGCAGATGGTCTATGCTAGCATACCCCTGCCATGAATAGTGACTGCTGTAGTATACATAACAATAGGTGCAACAAACCATCATGATAAGGTCATGCACACATATGCACCCACGGAGTGTATGCATTGCGGTCAGCATATGCACACCTAACATATTTCTTAGACACTGCATGTGAATGTACAGGACATATGTCACATATCAGGCTCATGTACTGTTAATGTATGCGGTGATGTGGTCCCATGGCCGATCAAGGAAGAGTGCTTCATATCAGTAAGGGTGTGTACACTCCCCATAGCCACGGTATGGTCTGACGGTTGTCAGTGTAATAGTATTGGATTGGTCATACATGCACCGCTGATGTTGAGATCTGCAAACCAGACATTAGGCATTCACAAATGACATCTGTCCACAAATCATGCCAGGTATGTGTCACTGAAAAACTTAGGGGCTGTGAGCATTAGAGCAGACATAACTGACACAGTACTACACATTCAGCAATGGGTTGTACACCTGTGAGGTTTGGTGCACAGTACATGGCAGGGTGCAGAACAGGTGCACAGCAATACTGTGTAGATGGGTGCAGTGTTTTTCATGGGAAGGGGCATCACCTACTAACACAGCCCATGAATCACACACATGTATACTGTTGCTAGCATGGATTGACTTTAGCTACACTGCATGCTGTTGAGTACCATATGCTATGCATGTTGACAGATGGGTAATGGGAGGACTGTGTGTACTATCTTTGTACAACCTCGCCTGTATATGTGTGTGTATGTGTGTGTGTGTGTGTGTGTGTGTGTGTGTGTGTGTGTGTGTGTGTGTGTGTGTAGGGGGGGTTATTTTGTTTGTCAGTGCAATCTGGTGGAGTGGAGGGTGGTTGATGCATGTAGGACTTGTGTGCGCATGTGTATGTGTTTGTGTGCATGTCCATGTATGCACATGTCTGATTGTGGGGTTGTTCATATGGCAGTACTTCTCTTTGGGATCATGCAGTACATGGACATGGACTGACATATGAGACACCAGGCATACTTGTCTGATATGTAATCACAGGACAGCTGATAGTATAATAAGGTTTGGGGCATAGAACATGCATTGGGAGGAAAAGTAGGCACCAGGTATACCCTTAATATTGCAATCAGCAGAGAGGTGAATGACAGTCCACGTATGCAGCACTACAGATGCATTGGGGAATTACTAGATAACACCAGGGAGTGTATCCATATATTACAGCTGTCACATGACAGGTTGATTGAGCAGCAGATCTGGCATGTACTGAGCAATACTTACACATGACACTCCAGTATGTGACATTATGGAATGAATGTAGTAACCCCTACCATATAGGGGGCATACTCATGATGTCCAGACATACACAGGGTAAATACTGAATGACAGCAGTGAGGCCATGTAAAACCTTCTCCACTCACGTCAAGGAGGTAATGGAGTAACAGGTGTTGTGATGTGATCACTTCTCTAGGCATTTAGAAGAATGATACATTAATGAGTGGTATTAAGGAGTGTATGTTACCAAGTATGATGCAGGATGGGGAACTTATGTGAATGAACGTGGGACTGTCTGTAAAATCAGGGATAGGTAGGTATTAAGGTGGAATGTGTGTGTGTGTGTGTGTGTGTGTGTGTGTGTGTGTGTGTGTGTGCGTGTGTGTCTGTGTCTGTGTGTGTATATGTGTGTACTGTTATGCAATGCTGTACAGGTCTTAAAGTGCGTTTCTTGTTTTCCCTCACAGGTGGTGAGGTGGATCAGGGTCCCTGCTACATGCAATCTGATGTTGGTGTCCATACAGACACCGAAGATGACGATAGTACTTTTGAGGCACAGGTGGGGTTGTCAAGGGCTGAAACTGCACCATCATTTAACATCCCCCTCTTAGCCACCCGACCACCCTGCACAAAGTTTCAGTGCCTATACATACCCCATCCCCAGTGGCCATAGCAGAGGGACAGTTGGTGGTTGGTGGCAGTGCACAGGAGAGTGTGGTATCCATGCCTACTGTGTCTGGTCACAGCAGGCATAGCTGGATGTCTGGCAAGGCACCACATAGGCAGATGTACCAGGGTGCCCATGGTAGGGCCGCTGGTCATCATGCCCCGGCAGAAGCACCACAACTGGTACCACCAGGTGCATGTTTCAGACTGTCATGGGGGTGCAGGCACATATGGAACTGTACACCAGGCAGGGTCTGAGGCTGCAGAGGGCTGGTCTCACATCTGCAAGTGACAATTTCCATGAAGTGTCTGGTGCCCTCAGTGCTCAAACCGAGGTCATGGAAAGACGGTTTGGTAATATGGTGGGCCTCATCGACCATGCTTTGTCTGTTTTTGAACATGTGGTGGGACTGCAGCAATGGCCACATGGACGCAAGCCAGCACACTAACAGCTGGCAGTCAATGTGGATGTGCTAGGACACCAAGCCATTCCCATAGTGGCAGTACCAGCCCCAGCACTAGAGGGGGGCACTGTACACACCACACCACAGCAGGCCACGTGCACGTGGCTCTGGCCAGTCCCAGGATGGACCTAGTTCCAGCGGACATCTGTCATCATCAGGGGAGAGTAGAACTTCGAGGCCTATACCTGGATGTGCCCATGGAAACCCTGGTAGGCACAGTCCATGTGTCCATGGCCGGAGGCAGTGAACTGTACACCCTGCCAGGTATGATCTGCAGCTGTCCAAAAAACACCTGTATAGGGCAGCCACATGACAGAACTGTGTGCATGCATACCCACACACTATACAAACACACCTAGGGCAACCCCATATCTACACACACCACATTACCATGCCGAGTTCAACTAATTATACCTCTCACCTACACACATGGTGTCAAATATATGGCCCAACCTCAGTTTCTGGCAAACCAACAACACACCCTGTGCATATGATAATACCTGTGCCACATCCCTGTCATCCATAACATCAATTCATGGACAGGCTACTATGGTTCTGATGCACACAGTGACTGTACTACAGTGTACCAATGTAATGCAGTGTAACATGTTGTCAGGAGTAATGTTTAATGCATACATGTCAGGTAGTGTAGCTGTCCAGCAATGATGCATTATAGCTGTTAGTTACACTGGGTGATTGTGGTCTCCATAATGCTATCCATTTGTATCATAGGTGTACATGTGTCAGCAGAAGGATGGTCTGCAGTCATATTCCACAAGGAGTATGGCACTGTGGTGACACCAAGGCTGTGACATATCCGGGGTACAGTTGAACACATGCCACAGTTTGTATACCAGTTATTGCCTGTGCCACATGGACAGGTGACCTGCTGGGACATGTATAATCAGCAACCTGATGTAGACCCATCCACATACATGCACACTCTTACTTGACAACACTGGGACTAGACCACTACATAGGTATGTAGTGCTACTGAACTGTGTGGCTTTCATTGCACACAACACACAGCATTTAAGGTGAGGTGTGTACCAGGTTACATGTTACATGCAGAACACCCCCAGACATGTACAGTATGGTAATGGGGGATGTAATGGTTGTATATGGACAATACATAGTGTGACATGCCATCATATACATATTAACAGACACATAACAGACAGACACACATCTGAGAGACCCAGGCCTATTGGTGCTAACTAACTTGCCTGTGTGTCCAATGTGTTACAGGTAGGCTGCACACAGCACATGCATAACTGGGCTGGATTGTGGTACCAGTTACCTGTATGGTTGATGGTGACAGTGGTCACCATAAAGTGGTACATGGGACATATACCGGGTGTACCATGGTGTAATGACAGTGTACACAGCACCCACATCCCACAGTGGATATTATACTTACTGGAACCCAAGATGACACTTTGACATACCCACCATCACACATTGCCCAAGACTGCGATACAACCCATTGTATATCCCATCAGTGGTACTACAGGGATATACTACAGGGATATGCATCTAATGCACATGCCACAGGTATAGTAGGGTGTTGCATTGTCATGCCTTGCCTATGGGCAGCAACAACTATCCGTACTACTGTGTGGCAATGCATATTGTAATAGGAGCATGTGGCCTCGGATTGCTATAACCTACAGATATACAGACATGCACACATACACATACTTGCCAGAACTCAATTGGTATCCCATGCCTATCGACCCATTTGTTCAACATTGTTGTGCTGGTACTGCAAGGCTCATGTAGCCGTTAGGGAGAGGAGCATAACATGGTACATGTAATGTCTGATACAGCACCAGCCACATCTGACTATGGAAATGGGTGTTGTGGCGGTGGTGAAGGCCCTCATGGTATTTCCATCTACAGGTGTACTAACACACAAACACTGCTATTCTCAGTAATGCACATGTACACATGTGTCAATACTGGGGTGCATTGCTGCAGGTGGTCATAAGTGTGTACCTGGCTTTTGTTCATGTATCGACAGACACCACTGTGGTGACCCTCAGGGTGAGAGTGATATGCATCAGCCAATCCTCTAGGTGCCTCCTGCTAATGGCAACTGAGGTGATCCAGTTGACATGTATGCAACATGTATTGCAATACAAGGTTAGTGTCTGTGATGGAGACCTGCACCCAAGCATGTTCTACTGACTGTGGTAGTGTAATGGAGGTACCCGTGGCATGTGGTGCGTATAGGTTTTGTCTCCTATATGTGCCAGTTATAACACAGCTGGGCAGACATGTCAGTGTCAGTGAATTATAGGCTGCCTGTATATATCCAAGCTGGATACCTGCCATCTGCACATCTGTACAGGGACTGACAGACATCAGCTTGGCAAGTAGCTATGCAGTAGGATGAATGTGTTGACAGATAGATATTTGATAACAATATTTATGCCATTACTACATGTTGGAAGCTTTCACTGACATGTGCTGTACAGATTGTCATCTACAGTTACATTCCACATGCCAGACCATTATCCAGTAGGGGATATATACTGTGACACAGCTCATACACCAGGAACAAGACAGTGAGGCCTCAGAGTCTAGCTATGCCTGCAGGTGTACTTGTTGTCAGTACTACATTTAGCACTCTACACTTGCCTGGGAAAGCACTGTCAACAGTAGTACTGCCATGATACACTACATGCTAGTGTGACACCATGTAACCTGGGTTATTACCCTTGTATGTAACACATTCACATGGATAACAGTGCTGCACAGGTCTTATATACTTGTGTGTCCCAGACATGATGCTCACACCCCTTGCTACTGTAATGACAGCACATAGACACATGTATTGCACATGGCATTACATACACTTATTACAAATGTCATTACCCTGCTATGTTATCAGACTGGGATGTGAGCACTGGTTACCAGGACTGAGCCATGCTTATCAGGTGTAAGCATTGCTGCAAAATAACAGCTAAGCAGATTTGCACACTGGTAAGCGAGGCCTACATGGTGTAAGCGCCAGTATGTTTAACCATAGCTTAGCACTGCTCAGCTTCTCGTAAACCCACACAAACATGCTTAAAGCTGCTCAAGACTGCCTTAACCACTCTGTACCCAGCAGCCCTTGTTCTGCCCAACAAAATAAACAGCCCTTGCAGGTATTTAACCATGGACCCTGTACACTATATTCACAAAAGTTGACCACTATGCCATGACAGCTGTGAAGACAGTTGTTTTTCCAATATATCTGTCACTACACATATTGAATAGTAATGAACAATTGCTTTGACTTCCACCATTGTGTAGTACTTGTTATTGATATTACTGTTGCATCACATATGTTGTTATATCTAAATGTACATATATCAGATACATAAGGTGAGATACATCTGGGAAGGTATACACGACCGTGATGTTGACACATGACAGGAATATGGATATATACATATACATATGTTGATATATGTCTACATGTACATACACATGTATATTCATACATATGTATGTCAACACATCTGTATTGTGCATCATATATATGGCCATTTGTAGATCTCTTTGTATATATATATATATATATATATATATGTGTGTGTGTGTGTGTGTGTGTGTGTGTGTATATATATATATATATATATATATATATATATATTTATATATATATAGAGAGAGAGAGAGAGATGGAGATAGATATCTGTATGCACATCCTATGTGTACAGATATACCTATTTATTTTGATATATATGTAGATATCTATAGTTATATGTGCATACATATCTATTCAGATATACCTATTTATGTTGATATATATGTTGATATCCATAACTATATGTGCATATGTATCTATATATCTGTATATGTGTAAACATTGCTGTGTATATGTATATATTTGAGTGTTTATATGTATGTATATATATATATATATATATATATATATATATATATATATACGTATGTAGATATGTATATGTGTATATATATATATATATATATATGTATATATATATATATATATATATATATATATATATATATATATATATATATATATTCAACACCAATAGTCTCAATACTTAGTGCAAGGGGATGTCATGTATGTATTGCAGGTATATATGTAGACTGTTGCTACTGTAATTGGGGTTGTCTTAACAGACATGTTGTGTGTGGGAGGTTACATCTGCTTTTGACATGTGCTGCAATGGCTATTGACAGACATCCTAAGGACATCATAGTACAGTACCACTGCTAGCACAGTAATGATGCTGTGGACTACAGCAGTGATATGACCAATACATATGGCCAGTCTGGCAGCACTCTGTGGTCAGTCCAGAGGTATACACAAATACCCTTCATGCGAGACGTGTGGACCACGCCTCACTATGTGGATGTTAATAGCCATGTAGATGGGTATAGCAAGTAAATACTGGACTACATATGCTCACCCACTTTATGCATTCACACACGACAGTCTGTCCTGACACATAATATCTGGTGGTGCAGATGTCACATGACCACATACTTCCCAGTAGTTAGTGACATACATCTGTACAGAATCCCACTGGTTTGTCAGAAATACACAACAGTTATGGTGGCCTGGCAGCAGTATGTCTTGCAAATAACTGGACATAATAGCACACTGGGTAATTACATTAGGCTGCTAGGCATGTCACAAAGCACTGTGCAAACTACAGGCAGACTGCCACAACACTGGACTGCATTTTGTATGGGGGTAGACACATGTACCTGAAATTATAGCAGGCTCTACACACATGTCACAGCACAGAGTAACAAGACACCTGTGAGAAAGTGTATCCCCACAACCAATGTGAACACAGCCACATATGGCACACAAGCTTAATATGACACTATATGGACTGTCTGATAAACACCATCCTCATATGTACCACTCACACACTAACCCTACATACACTGGGTCATGACACAGTGTGGTCCAATGCCTGTCTGTGGTATGATACATGTTTGTGTCTGGCCCTACAGACATGTGAGCCAATTGGGTACCATACACTGGAGCAGCATGTAACATCAGATAGAACAGGACCAAGAACAATGGCATTTACTACAGTCTGTGCACAGCCCAAGGTATGTATGCACAATACACATACTGTCGACAATCACCATAAGTACACAGACCCCAGTACTGTATACGCAACTGTAGAATGCCCAAGTTATGTCCTCAGAAACAACCCCTACTATACATAACATGTCTAGCAGTCTATTTGACTTGTTATCAGGTATGATGTCAATAAATAATGGTGTACAGAACATATGCACCTCTTACTGCATGACATATGTACAAAGGTTGACAGACTTGTGGCTGGAGCTACAAACACTGGCCCAGTATTGGCATGTTGCTGTGATAACCTCATACATTTACTGCCGTACCAGGGTTTGTTGTGACATATCTCCTATGAAGGATATGAAGTCAGTAACTCTCATGGCTGTCACCATGTACTGACTGCAATCCTCACACTACGCTACTGCAGTTCTCAGGCATTCTGCGAATAACGCAAGACACAAAAGGCTCCACACACTGCCCAGTCTGCAGATAAACCTACAGATTGGGGTTTCCTCAAACATATAACACTGTCATGACAAGATATTAAATTTATTTTATTTATTTATTTACATTTGTTGACCGGGAATGTCTGACTGGACGCAGGTCCATTTTCAGCTGAGGCCCGGGCAGAAAAGCTCCACAAATTAAAATATTACAAACATAGTTACAGATGAAGAACATAGATCAGCCATATCCACACACACCCTGTTAAACTAACATTACTCCAAATGCAGAAGAACAACACTTACATTCTGTAGTCATGTCTGGCACATCCCCCTCCTGTCTGTTGGCCTGTTTCCACAGTGTATGTTGTTAGAGGTAAATCCCAATACCATTTGTGATGCTGTTTGCCAAACACCAGATTTATGTTCTGCTCACAGTGACTGAAAAGGCCCAACACCAACATGATGTTTCTAGATATTGGAGTGTGTTTCCATGCAACTGGCTATGGGACTGTTACCACAGCTGTTTTACATGCAATCAGCTAGATGGGGACTGCAATTCATGAAGAGGCCATCAGCTGATCATGAGCATCACTTACAAAGCACAAGCTGCTGCCTAAGCAAAGCATGCGTAGTTCTCCACATCCACCAGTGAAGGAGTGAGACAGACAGACAGAGACAAAGTCAGGGATGGGGTGTGAGAGTAAAACCTAAGCATGTTTGTGTCACACACCTACCAGTACGGGGTTTCAAACCTCTGACTGGCTATGAATTGCTATCACATGTTTATGCCATTATTGCATGCGCCACAAAGCTTACATGTTGGGGAGATGTCCAAAGGTATATCTGATGGTGAGTGACATCTGCAACAGTGATATAGTAGCGATAAGGTAGGTGTAGTACACGTGCCTGTCCACATGAACAGGTGTCAATGTCAACACAGCCACACTCTCTCTCAGGGACTCACACACATTGCCACACTTGGCAGGGTGAGGAAAAGACTTCCTAACTAGCTAGTTTGTCACAATACAGTAATGCGCAGGTATCACATGCACCACAGGAGTTATCCGGATGTTATATGAGCAAAGGGTATGTGAAGGTGTCTCACATCAGACAGTATGCTTTAGTAGGCCAATATGAATTGTAGTGAGTGTGAATGTGGTCAAAAGCATCATACTCCACACATACAGACACAGGGTGCCAGTACTGACATGCATGGGTGCATTGCTTCATGGTTATCTAGTGATTGTCTGTGCCAGAAGGATGTAAAATGGCATCAGACCAAATGACAATGGTCTGCAGTGTGGCTTAGAGATGTAGTGTCTGTACTGGCCCACACAGGTGGGTATTGTATTCACCATCCAGTCACCTGGGTTACTACTGTGTGTGGCCAGTGCTGTGCAATGCTTGCCATGTATGTGTTCTATAGTCCATGAAATGGATGGTGTCTGGGATGTGCACATGTCCAACATGCATTTTCAGTGACATGTGGAACTGTACCTGTGGTGTCTGGCCCATGTTGTGTACACAGATTGTTATCATCAGATGTGCCAGTCCTGGCTTTATGTGGCGGGAACTGGTAATGGACTGGACACCAGGTTGACCCTGCACCTACATTGATATCATGATACAGGTATTCCTTGGTGTCAGTGGCATCTGTCCATACAGGTTATTTGTTTAAGGCATGGTATGTCTTTTGTGGGTCACATTTGATGGCACCACAGTTTTTGCAGGTGTCTAGTGGGGAACATAGTTAAAGCACACTGTCTGCAATTATGCGCCTATTGTAGTGATGGGACAGGGTGTTATGCCCTCTGTAGTCCACTGCAATCACACCATGATTACTATCTGTGGACAATATGCAGGGTATTACCAACATAGCGGTTGTTGCCTAGGCAATTGTGTTTGTATATGAGACATGGGTTGAGATTATTCTCTGTGTAATACAAAGGTTGCTTACTTTTTTCGCCAGGCCTTGATGTCACATATAGGGGTATGGATTGGTACCCTAGCCTCTCAGCTATTTGACATCTGTTATCCTTGTAAGGTGGACACTGTGACACATGTTAGGCCCACCATATAAGAAATTTGCAAAACCCACTCCACAATGAGTCCAGTTGTGACACACTCACAGACACCTCCAAAAAGGATACGAATGACAAACACAAACACACAGTTGCCATGTCTGGGATTAGAACTTCTACCTAACTAGTTTATCACTCTGCAACATTATACAGTTATAGGATGCGCCATGGAGATTACTGGGCTACTCCTTCCCCAAAGGTGTATTTCACTGGGAATGACATCAGCAGGCTTGCCAAAGAAGGACCATGGAGGTTGTAGTGACTGTGAATAGCCTCAAAAGCATTGCACCCTACACAGACAAACAAACACACAAACATCCACACTTGCCATGTCTGGGAATAGAACCACTACAGAACTACTATATCACACTACAGCATTATGCTGTTATAGGATGCACCATGGAGATTACTGGATTACTCTTACCCCAAAGGTGTATTTAACTGGGAATGACATCAGCAGACTTGCCAAAGTAGGGCATTTGAATTGTAGTGAGTGTGACTAGCTAAAAAGCATTGCTCCCTACACAGACAAGGTCACTCACACACACACACACACACACACACACACACACACACACACACACACACACACACACACACACACACACACACAGTTGCCATGTCTGGGATTAGAACTCCTACCTAACTAGTTTATCACACTACAGCATTACGCAGTTATAGGACGTGCCACAGAGATTACTGGGATACTCTTTTCCCAAAGGTGTATTTCAAAGTGAATGACATCAGCAGGCTTGCCAAAGTAGGGCATTTGAATTGTAGTGGGTGTGACTAGCCTAAAAAGCATTGCTCCCTACACAGATACACACACACTTTCCATGTTGAAGATTAGAACTCCTACCTAACTAGTTTATCACACTACAGCATTACACAGTTATAGGATGTGCCACAGAGATTACTGGGATACTCTTTTTACAAAGGTGTATTTCAAAGTGAATGAATCAGCAGGCTTGCCAAAGTAGGGCATCTGAATTGTAGTGCGTGTGACTAGCCTAAAATGCATTGCTCCCTACACAGATAAACACACACACACACACACACACACACACACACACACACACACACACACACACTTGCCATGTAGAGCATTAGAACTCCTACCTAACTAGTTTATCACACTACAGCATTACACAGTTATAGGATGTGCCACATAGATTACTGGGATACTTTTTCCCCAAAGGTGTATTTCAAAGAGAATGACATCAGCAGGCTTGCCTACATAGGGCATTTGAATTGTAGTGAGTGTGACTAGTCTAAACAGCATTGATCCCTACACAGACAAATACACAGACACACACACACACCCACACACACACACACACACACACACACACACACACACACACACACACACACTAACTAGTATATCACGCTACAGCATTACGCAGTTATAAGACATGCCACAGAGATTACTGGGCTGTGCCTTCCACAAAGGTGTATTGCACAGTGACTGACATCAGGAGGCTTGCCATAGTAGGGCTATGGGGAGGGCAGTGTGTGTATGCATGGGCCATAACCCATTCACCTAGAGGTAGAAACACCACATTCATGCACACAGGTTTGTATTCTGCAGGTATGTGTATACAACTGCTAGATGACTACTGCCTTCTACAGTCATGTTGCACAGTTAGTACTAGCACCACAGAGTCTATAGTGATGAGGGATACCAGTGGCTAATTTCTACAGTGAGCGACATTTCCACATCATGTGGTTGTAGCTATTTGGTTGTGTGCTGGGTGGGACAGGACTCATGATGAAAGGCTCTTTGTCACTGTCACTCTCTTTCACACATCTATGTATGTGTACTTTTGGCATATTATAGAGTGTTGTCCTTGGATGTATGTGTGTATTCCTATCCAATGTGTGTGCAAAGCATGACTGGGGCATACTGAGGAGTGTATGCACTAACATCTGCAACTGTCAGATATGTATGGTCCACTCTTGTTGCCAGACATGGGCTTCATTTGTTTAAGTGTGTGAGCATGCCCAGTATGACCTTTCAGTATGTTGTTGTCTGACATTGCCTTCATTTCTCTAAGTGTGGGAGCATGCCCAGCATGCCCTTCTGTATTGAATGTGTGGATCCATTCCAGGTAGATTTTACTCCAGTGCAGACTTTTGTGTTCTAGACCTACAGCTAGCAAACTGTTTTGACAGGATATCTGTAGATCAGTTGGCAATATGGGGTCAAACTGGGCAAGGGATAGTGGGTACTGTAGGCAATTGTGTCTGTGCTGCTTCTGCTATATGGTACTAGTGTTAGCAGAGATATGCAGACATGTTTAGTGTTATACACTGTGATGTTTTATGTCCTCAAGTACTGTCAGGTAGACATTTTTGCTCATAGTGATGTCCTGGGGAACACATGGTGAATGCAGCTGTGCCCAGTATTGTGGTCAAATACCTACATATTCCTGTAAACTAATGCCATTCTGGAGGGGGAGCTGCAGACACTTGCTGCTGGGTCTGTGTAACCGGTTCAGCACCTTGGTACAGTGGTGGCAGAGGATCCCATACTTGTACATCCATCGATGTGACAGTATGGCCTTATCTTGCTGTGGCAATACCTCACAGATTTTACAGATTCACACAGGTTACCCAGAGGCAGGGGTCATAATTCAGGACATTACCTCTATTGTGTTGTACGGGCAGGTTTGTAGCCACCCAATTTTTGTGTTTGCAGCCAGGGATAGTATGGGCAAATGGCTGTGTTTCTGACTTCACACATTCCATGCTGCCCATGCTCCCACCCCACCCTCTATTATTCTATCCTCTTCCATATATTATGCAAACATTCTCTGATACTCTCCCTATAGTTATCACCTCATCATAGCAGTGTATTGGTGTTAGTCCACAGTTCATGCAGTGGGACATGGTGGACATGTTACTGTGGTTTGTCCACATGACCTTGCATATGGGTTCTGTGGACTGTGTTATGTTATTTGGGAGTCCATGACATAACATACATTGGCAGTATGGGTGAGACACGGGCCTTTAGCAGAGGACTGTAGGCCATTTGGTAGTGATGCAGGCCAGCTGTAGCTGGCCGTTACATTCTGTCAGTATATTCCCCTGGGGTGACAGGGTAGGTGTGCTAGGTGTTGATGTCAATACTTTCTATCAACATTGATCAGGTGGTGTGGATGCTGGCAGGGTGTTGCTTACAGCTAGGGACACACCTGCATGGGACACCTGCACTGCATGCTGCATTCTTTCACAATTACCATACACAGGTGGGGATCATATTGTACCTATTCCCAACAGCAAGGGTAATACCGGAGAGGTACCTGTGGGTGGTGGTTGGGTGAGCTGGGAGCATGTGTGCTATGGACACTACTTGCATCTGACTCACAGATATGCATGGGGCATTCCACTTATGCTGACTTGTGCAGGGACATCAGCTGTTTCTCAATGCATCATTCCTATGACTTTTGTGATCTGCAAGTGTTTGGCCAGATGACATCGGTATTCCTTACTACAACTGCAGATAATGGGATCATATTGTACCTATTCCCAACAGCAGGGGTAATACCGGAGAGGTACCTGTGGGTGGTGGTTGGGTGAGCTGGGAGCATGTGTGCTATGGACACTACTTGCATCTGACTCACAGATATGCATGGGGCATTCCACTTATGCTGACTTGTGCAGGGACATCAGCTGTTTCTCAATGCATCATTCCTATGACCTTTGTGATCTGCAAGTGTTTGGCCAGATGACATCGGTATTCCTTACTACAACTGCAGATAATGTGATGCAAATCTGTATGTACAAATCAGGCTGTGTCCATTTCATGGTTACACATTATACACTGTTTGTCTGGGGTACTTTCCCCTGTGTACTGCTTGTATATCTGGCCCAACAATCATGCCATGTCCATCTTTCAGATGGTGACACATATTACTTCCATACATTTACAGTGGGTTACTGCTAGAATGTGTTATACTGGGGAGCATTGTGTTTGGCACTGCAGTTGTGAGGACTTGACCCTGTCATTGGCAGTACTGGGCAATGGGCACCAAGTCAGTCCTCACTATGCATACATACTGACCACTCTCACACAATATGAAGCATACACCAACCTAACAGGGTGGCCTAATGGGGTTGGGAGGGTAGCCTAATGGTTAAGGTGTTTGCCTTACAAACACAAGGTGTGGGGTTTGAGTCTCACAAGGGATAATTGGCTAGGCTTAAAATGGCTCGCAAGGGCAGTTAGCTTAGTACTAATCTATGAACCTAATCTATGAACCTATACCTGCATATTGTAGAAATGCTACAATCTATCCTGCTACCTTGGCCACCTCAGGTCATCTGTGCCCCACTGGTATTATACCAACACATACATGTTACTACATTTCTACTTCAGATTGGAGGGGGGACACATCTGACTGTTACTACATTTCTACATAGGATTGAGGAGGCACACCTGACTATTACAACATGTCTACATTGGATGGGGGGCACACCAGATTGTTACTACATTTCTACATAGGACAGGGGGGGCACACCTGACTGTTACTACATTTCTACATAGGATTGGGGGGCACACCTGACTATTACTACATGTCTACATAGGATTGGGAGGGCACACCTGACACTTGCAAACATTTGCTATGACTGTACTGGTATGTCAGGTACTCCATTTCATTCTGCATTCTAACTTATCATGCTGACTAGAGGCATATCAGTGTACTACAAGGCTTAGGTCTGACTTACCTACATATCAGTTTCTCACTTCTTACCCTTCAGAACTAACATCCCACTGCCTGACCTGATGTAGTGTGTCTGTGTAGGCCTGGGGGGTGGTTACCCATAGGCATCATTCAGAGGCCTTAGCACAGCCTTTGTTTGTGTTTGTCTACACCTGTCCTGCTAGCTGAGACTGTTGTTGGGTATGTGAACCTCCCTGACTGGCATGTGTGTGTCATATTGACACACATGTGGCCCAGCACATTTCTTGCAGTGGGTTTTGTCACCATGTGTAGTACTGGCTACTATGGTGACACCAGTATTTGTTACAGATCTCATGCTGCCACTATAGGTGTCTACTATCTGCTGGCATCCCATTCGGCCACCTGATTCCCTTGCATGCTCACATCAATACCATAGATACAAGTAACAACACATACTACTCCATTCAGCAATTGGTAGGAAGAGTGACTTACCTTGTGAGTGTTCCAGTATTGAGGATGGTGCTGGAGAGCTGCCTATGTCAGATGCACATAGTACACTCACTATACATGGTTGAGTACAGGTACTGTCATGTTTGGCATCACTTTTACTGTTTGCATGAGTCAGAGAGAGTTGTCATTCCCTGGGTCTCTATTGTGTCAGTGTATGTGCTATGCGCTGCCTCTTTGCCAAGGCCAGGGCATACTGGGCATGCCTCCTTCTGCCTACTGGGGCAGGCTCAGGTTGTTCCTCCTCTGAGTCACTCTGTGCCTGTCCAGGCCTTGGCAATGGTGGGGGGCTGTGTGGCTCTGACCCATGCTGTTCTTGCTGCAGTTGTTTCTGCAGGATCATATTGTGTAGCATGACACATATTATGACAATTTGGGAAATGTAGCTGGTGAGTACTGGAAGACTCCACCGGATGTGTCCAGGCACCGGAACTGTGACTTGAGCATCCCAAACATATGCTCTATTATAATTCTGGTCTGTGCATGTGCCTCATTATGGAGTTCTTGTTTGGGTGTGTGTGTGCATTTCCAATGGGTATCATCAGCCATGGCTCCAGTGCATAACCAGCATCCCCCACTAGATTATCGTAAGGGATGTCCCCACTGGCAAATCTCTGGTACAGCTGCATCAGATGCCAGATGTGGGAATCGTGATAGCTTCCAGGGAAGCCAGCACACATATTCATTATAATGCGCGCACAACCTGGCAGTTGATGGAGGGGAAGCCCTTGCAGTTGATGTAGACCATGCCCTGCTCACCAGGTGGTGCTTTGATGCATATATCCATGCAGTCTACAGCACCCACTACCTCAGGGTATTCTGCTACTTGGTGGAAAAGACACATATTGCTGGCCAACGCCTCACGGGTGTTGTGGAAATATACGTGCTCACCTGCATGTGCTGACATGGCATCCGTGAACTGGTGGAGTACCCTGGATGCTGATGCCTTTGATATCCCCATGATATCCCCAGTTGCCTTTTGGAAGGTGCCTGTGGCTAGTATTCTTAGGGCTACACATACCTTGGTATCCACTGGGATGGGTTCCCCTCTGTTAGTTCTGTGTGTCAGCCGTGGCCGGCACAACTCAACACTTTGCTGTAGGAGGAGCCAGTCCACCCTATAGTGCTCCACTATCTCCAGATCATGTAGCCCCTGGTAGGTTACCCTGGGTCTGTACACTATTCTATGTCACCTCACTGTGGGTTGATAGACAGGCTTCTCATCCTCACTACATGTTGCTGTACGATAGCTGCTGCAGCCCCTATCATTTTGTTGTTTTCATTTGTTAAAATTTCCCCGCTCGTATACACTGGTGGTGTTAAGTATGTGGGAAAAACCAGAGAGAAAGGTGTTTGCATAATTTATAGTAGTGTTCTGGGCTGGACTGCTGCCTGTGAAATTGGCTGATTCTGATACATTTCACCTGCCAGCTATGCTAGTTCTCCTAGATTACCTTCTTACTGCTGTTTTCCCTTCCCATTGCCTTCCTGTTTAAGCCCAGGGATGTGCTGAGCAAACAGAGTGCTGAAATGTACACAGAGCTGCTATTTCCTGGTTTACTTTTTTTTCCCTTTAAAACCTGGTGCACGGCATGCACACCCGCTTAGGTAATGTGAAGAGGGCTAGGCAGCCTCAGACACACATCCTTGCTTAGCTCTGCTAAGTTAAGGGCAAACCCAAGCCAAAGGGCTCCAATCCACTTACAGTATGCCTGACACACTCCCCTATGATGTCAGCTAACTCCTAGGCTTGCACCAAGCTATTCCTATACTTACACTGTTGGGTGCTGGCTAACATTCAGAAGAAAGCTTGGATTCAGTATCATTCCCCTCATTTACATAGGATTGCCTGCTGATGCATAGTTACAGGTACCACACTGAGCCTCTCCATTAGCAACCACTATTCACTGGCCCTGTTGTCTTCTGCCTGCCATTGAGTATAATTGCAAAATAGTGATTTTGGTTAGAATGCTTATTTCAGGTTATTTTTTTTTTATTTTTCACCCGATCCCGTTTGCACGACACTGCCCTAAGCTTAAACAGCTGAAATCAGCTAAAAAAATTAAAAGTTAATTTTTTTAACTGTTTTCCATGCCAATGGCCATATATTTGGCCATTGCCATGCTTTACACATTATATCCTCCCTTTATTTGGAGTTGTCATGGCTCCATTTTTTAGTTTGTAATAATGTACTCGGTTACTAACTGATTACATTTCTGCAGATTACACTAGTCCTGCACGGCCAGCTGCAAGCTTCCTGGATAGCAAATTCCCCTCCTTTCCATGGTTTTCACCTGCAAATGGGGTAATTTATACAGGAGCTGCGTCCGTGCAGGAATAGTGCAGGAGAGCTTGTGTACATCCCCTGCAGCTTATTCCTGGATCGCATGGTGGACATATTGCTTCCTGGAGCTCCTGCACTGTTCCTGCATGCCGTGCAGGGCTTGCTGAATCTAGGGGAATATTTATGTTATTTTGAACAGCTATAGTACTATTGTAGATTAGACAGAATTCTACTACAATATAAATGTCTACTTATTGTATAAGCATTAATATTTACATGAAAGATAGATGACAAGCAATTCAATCATATTAAAGTAGGATGTATCATATATAAGACCTCAGTAAAAGATTATAGCACACAGTTATTTAACATATTCACCCTTAATGATGAAGTCTTTCAAAACTTACTTAATATAAATAGATGGTAATAATATTTATACCTAATGCTTATAATACAATGTATTTTACTGGATATATCAGAAGTTATATTTCATTGTTTTCCAGCATTTAAGTAATCACTTTTATTGCTAACTTACTTAAAATATCAAGTTTGTTTTATGTGAACATTGATCAAAGTTAGTACATTTTAATTATCACTGCATCCCTCTTCCTCTCATTTCCTACACATCAGGATTTTCATATCTGTCATTTCTTATTATAAAATGAACAAAATAATAGGTTAAAAACAACAAATTCACTTATTATGATTAATGATTACAAGTTCCCTTTCCATATTCATAAATTGCCATTTTATGGCATATACTGAAAGTTTTTAGATTTAAATGGCAACATTCTATTTTGTATAATCAGCAAAGGTTAAACTGAGTGATTATTGTCAATTTAATACTATTTGTTCAGAATGTGGTTATTACATTCTATGACATTCCTAGTTCAGGCTTCTATTGTTTCCCTTAACAACTTTGTCTGTTTGATGTCATGTATAAAATGTTAGTTACCTTGGTAACAGCTTAAGTATTATGTATGGTCAAGATGGGTTACAAAACCACAATTCAAGTTAAAGCAATTATATGACTTGTATACATATAGTGTATGTCATTTATGACAAGTTAAAACAGTAGTGTTATTATTACACAAGTCCATGTTATTAAACCAAGTGTCTATTGTCAATTTAATACTATTTGTTCAGAATATGGTTGTAACATTCTATGACTTTTTAATTTCAGGCTTCTATTATTTCTCTTGAACAACTTTGTCATTTTGATGTCATGTATAAAACATTAGTTACCTTGATAACTGCTTAAGTATTATGTATGGTCAAGATGGGTTACAAAAAACTACAATTCAAGTTAAAGCAATTATATGACTTGTTATGCATATTTACTTATATAAGAAAATCATCATGCTTCCCCTTGATGTTCAATGTAGTGTATGTCATAGGTTCATAGGTTCATAGGTTCATACTAGGCTATCTGCCCTAGGGCATTTAAAAGCCTAGCCAGAGTGTGTGTGGCTTTCACCACCCCTTAGGATGAGAATACTATACCCATTAGTTTGCTGTGCCTCTGTCCAGCAGTGATACAGAGATGATTCCCAGGGTAAACCTACGATCTCCCATCCACTCGTCAAGATTTCTCTTGAACAGAGTCACTGAGGGGCTCTGCCTCACATGGACTGGGATTTTGTTCCATAGTGTAGGGAGTCTCTGGGTGATGAATCTCTCCCTCCAGCACGTCCTATTTATATCCGTGTTGAGGTTTAAGTCTCTTGCTCTTGTGGCTCTGGTGGATTTGGATTTTTTGAGGTGGAGCATGTCCATTAATTCCGGGTTGGACATGGCCTTGTATGTCAGGCACAGATCACCTCTGAGCAGACGGTATGCGACTGAATAGAGCTGGAGTTTCTTCAGTCGGGCCTCGTATGACATATGTTTGAGCCCCTTTATCCTTTTGGTGAGGAACTTTTGGGGTCTTTCCAACTGTTGCAGGTGTCGGGTAAGGTACATTCCGAATAGGGCGTTGTACTCAATCATTGGTCTGATAAGTGAAGAGTACAGGGGTACAATGACCTTTCCTGATCTGGATGTGAATCCCTTCATGATCAGGTGGGCAATGTAGAAGGTCTTCCTAACCACTTTGGCAATGTGAGTGTCAACAGAGAGGTTACTGTCAACTTGGGTCCCCAGGTCCCTGATAACTTCTTCCATGTTTAATGGATTACCACCTATGTGGTAATTAGGGGTTACCTTGTTTTTCCCAAAGGGTATGACTATACATTTTTTGGCATTTAGCTTAAGGCCATGGCTCTGGCACCAGTTATCCATTTCTAGGAGACCTTTCTGGAGGATGTCTGTGTCTGATGGAGTGTCAATTATGGTGCCCAGTTTGCAGTCATCTGCAAATTTTGTCAGCCACAATCCCGCTATGTTTGCCTGCACTTCAGAAAAATAAATGCCGAACAAGAGGGGACCCAGGACTGAGCCCTGTGGGACACCGCTCGTGACCGGCTTAGAGTCTGACATGGCACCAGCAACTCTAACCCTGTGTGTTCTGTCCTTGAGCCAGTTTGCAACCCATCTTGTGACATATGGGTTTACATCTAAGCTGGTGAGCTTTTCTATGATGCCCGAGTGAGGTATTGTGTCAACGCTTTTGCTAGGTCAAGGTAGGCTGTGTGAACTGCCTTACCCTCATCAATGGCCTTAGTGACTGTTTCAAAAGTTGACCAAGTTCAAGAGGCAGGATCTGCCCTTGACAAAGCCAAATTGGGTAGGATCCAGTGTCTGTAGGTCCCCAATGTCTTTATTTATGAGTTCCATTATGATCCTCTCCATAGCTTTGCAGACAAGGCTCGTCAAGCTTATGGGGCGGTAATTTCAGGATCCGAGAAGCACCGCCTTTGTGGAGTGGGACCACAGTTGCCGTCGCCATTCTTTGGCACGTATCCTGTAGTAAGGCTAAGATTAAACAGCAGCCTTATGTGTGGGTTTAGTTCCTCATTGAGTTCGTGTAGCACACAGCCGGGGATACCGTACGGTCCCATTGATGCTGTGTTTTTTGCTTTAGAGAGAGCAGCTCTCACCTGGGCATCTGAGATGTTTGGGAGGCTAGACTCTTGTGGGATAGATATTTCTCCTTTTGGGGGGAAGGGAGGGGAGAAATTTGCACTGAACCTGTCTGCCAGTATGTTGGCAATGTCTGCGGGTTCAGTGATGTTTTTATCATTTTGGACTAATTCTGAGCATATCTGGGAGTTTCCACCCAGGTTTCTAACATAGCTAAAGAAGGCTTTATGATTGTCTTTTGTGTCATTAGTGATTTTTCTCTCAAAGGAGACAGAGTGACAATAATGCTTCATTCCCACAGATATTTCCACGAAGGAAATCTGTCTCATTTATGACAAGTTAAGACAGTAGTGTTATTATACACAAGCCCATGTTATTAAATCCTGTCTTTAATATCTAAATTCAGCAGACTGCTTCATCTTATATGACAATTACATATTTTATGTCTAGATTTACTAAAATCATACATTACATAACTATTGTGCGTATTTTTTTTGGCTGTTGCTTAGTTATTTGAGAGACCACAAGCTGTAATGTGTATTCTTATTATTAGCTCCTTCCAAGCATGTTTATACAGTCCATAGTCTTAAAATTATGAGACCCTTCTAGTTTTTTATTTGTTATAAGTATATTTCCATCCTTACATACACACATATCAGTACTTCAAGCATGTGCAACAATGCCTATCCAGTTTTGCCAGAATACCATTCACTAGTTCGTGTGGTGTGTTTCCAGGCTGTTCTTAAAATATCCAAACCAATATTTGTCCTGTTCCATTTTACCAGCCTGTTCCATGCAGTGGCCACTCTGCCAGTGAACCACTCAACAGACCTTTCATTCCCACAGATATTTCCACGAAGGAAATCTGATGACACTCTAACACTTCCTGGCAACCCCAAACACCCCTAGAATCAGCTATTCCCATATGCCCAACATGTCCGAGCAAGCTCACCTCCCATACCACTGCAAAGGGTACTGCACAAGATCAAGTGCTCTCAGTCTTTCACAATAACTCAGACTTCCACTCTTATGCAAGTCCATAATGTGTTTGGACCAAAATACATTTTAAATGTAAAATTGCACATATTTATTTTTTTATCAAGAATCAACGTAATGAGCTAAACGAAGTGATGGGAGACCATCAATATGCGTACATGTGGTTTAAAACAGCCCTTTTATTTTTATATATATATATATATATATATATATATATATATATATATATATATATGTGTGTGTGTATATATATACACACATATATATATATATATATATATATATATATATATATATATATATATATATATATATATATATATATATATATATATATATATATATTTATTTTTTTAAACCAAAAACTTCATTGCCGAGAATCATCTCCTAGTCTCCTCAGAGCCGTTAAGCATTATTGTCACTCTGTCTCCGTTACATAGCAACCTGGGAGCATCTATTTTTGTTAGTGTATCTGTGTACTGCATACCAGAGGCTCGCAATGCACCTGAAGCAAAGATTCACTTAATTGCAACTTCAAGTCGAAATTCCCTCCCTTTCAGTGAGGTAGCAGCCCGGAAAAGAATGGAGAGCAAACAGATAAAAAAAAAAAAAAACCTCCCAACAAACTGCCACAACAAGAGATAACACATTCTTCCAGCTTTCCCACCTCTCACTCAGCAGATGTATAATCAAACTATTCTCTGTCAAAATATCCCAAATCACAGTTTTATCCACCCCCCCCCTTCTCCTGGATCCAGGCTAAAACACCAAATGTCTATTCCTAATACACAAGCATCAGTAAACCTCAATCACAAGCCACAGCCCACAGCTTCCCAGAGACGAAAATGGCAACATACAACAGCTGCCAGACACAGCTGCATCCACACACACCATATCAGGATTAATCAAACAGCACTCGAAGCTATGATACCTGCCATAATTGATATTAACTATGTTTAGACAGAATAATAATGACATTTGTACTAGCTGCCAGACATAGCTGCATCCACGCACACCATATCAGGATTGATCAAACACCACTTGTAGCTGTGATACCTGCCATAGTTGATATTAACTATATTTAGACAGAATAATGATTACAGTTGTACTAAAAGCTTGCTACTATTATTTAACCAGGATATACATGACATTACTAAATCATACTTTAACTGAAGAAGGCATTAGTCTCCATGACAGCATTTTTTTTCAAAACAATCTACTGTTACTGCTATTATATATGATGATAATTTGTTTCATACTCTGATGAATGGTACCTTGTTGAATTAGTTAATTAATTACTTAAATTATTTTAAGTAAAATCAATGAAAAATGAACAAGATAAGTATTCATTGAGTTCAAGTAGGGGAATAGAAACTTCTATGTTTGTATTATATGTTGCTTTGTTTTGTTTATATAATACATTATTTCTTTCCCAATAATGTAAATAGTAACCCATCTTGACCTACCTTTGTTTGTGAAGAATTATTGGACTCTTTGAACATTCTGAATAAATCATTACTGTTTCTCGGTTGTTTAAGAAACCCTCCATTTTTAAACAATAAAAACAGAGGACAAGTGATGTACTATATCAATTGATACTTTGAGAGATGTTGTAAGAGTTATTTTTTGGGGACAGCTATCTTTGAATCAGTTTTTTGTTTCTTCTTTCTAGCATCAGTCCAAGGATTTGTTTCTTTTATTCTTTTAAGATTAGGGACCACCCATTCCAATTCTTCTGGGATAGACACTATGTTGTTGTTTTTGATGAATATAGTAGCTTCTTCTAAGTCATTAAAGGTTCTCATCTCATTGGCAAAAAGTATTTTTATCTTGGCTGGAAAGGCCAGCCGTGCTTTAATGTTGTTTTGTTTCAGCAGTTTTATTATTGGCCAGATTTTTTTCCTTTGTTCTAATATTCTGGAAGAATAATCATTGTCAAACCTTATCAGGCTTTGATTGTATTTTAAGGGTGATTTTCTCCAAGCAGATTTTAATATTAGTTCCTTGTCCAGAAATGAAAGAAATTTTATAACTATGGATCTAGGTGGAGTATTTGTTGAGTTAGAAACATGTCTCCTCAGTGCTCTATGTGCCCTTTTAATTCCAAATGAAAGTCCCTCTTTCAAGTCTAAACATTCAGGAATCCAGGTTGTTAGGAATGAAATAATGTCTTCTCCTTCAGTATTTTCAGGCAGACCAAAGATCCTTATGTAGTTTCTCCTTTGCCTGTTTTCTACGTCATCTATTTTGTTAAGCAGCCATGTATTCTGTTTAAGCAGAAATTCTTTTTGGAATTCTTCCTCTTTTAGTCTCCCTTTAATGTCATTTAGAGAAGTCTCTGTATTTGTTAGTTTCGTATGGTGTTGCTGTAATAGTACTTTAAGAGTATCAGTCTGTTTTTGAGAGTTTGAGGTTTTCTTGGTCATTTTTAAAGCCATCCATCTTCAAAGATAGCTCCTGTAAGGTAGATGTCATCAATTGCAGTTGTTTTTTCAAAGCAGCATCTGGATGAGAATTCCTTGAGTTGCTCATATTCAGTGACTCAATATATCTCCAAGTTACTTGACAGGAAAATGTTTGCATATCTCCACCAAAATTGACATTTATGTAGTTTAGTTGTTTATCTATAGAAGTCTGATATTTTAAACTTGAAAATAATAAAATTTTCCTATATTTTTATATTAGTTTATGGAGCTCTCAAAATTCACTGCTCTCAGTTGGCCATCTAGGCTCCAACCCCCTGATCCAGATGTTTTGATGAACACTGTCTACCTGTTTGAATGTTTCAATTCTTCATTGAATGTCTGTATTGTTTGCATACTTGTTTGGAAAGGAAATGCCTTATTTAATGAAAGTTATTTAGCTTTTTTCTAATATCTTTATTGTGTCTTTTGTGACTAAACTTCACATAACAGTAATGGATACACTAGACAATCTCGACGTACTGAAATCTTGAATTTCAGAACATCATGACCAAATAGTGGAAAGTGCAGTTACTCGAAATTACACTATGCCAAATGTGGAAGTGTCAAATCCGGAAATGTTGAATCCGCCATTATGTGTGGTGTGGATTGTGGATTTATCTGGAGTTTTAGGTAAGTGTTGTTTGTTTCAGGATATTGAGTAGGGATTTTAGTGTGTGTGAGTGTGTGTTTGTGCGTTTAGTGCAACCTTGGAGTTAGAATATATAAGTAGTGGAGGTGTGGGGGTGCAGGGGGCTTGCCCCCCTGCTTATAGTTAGGTTAGGTGTGTTTTTGTGTGTTGTTGTGTTTGTTTAGTTAGGTAGGTGTATGCGTATGTGATTATGTCTTGGTTTGTGTGTGTATGTGAATGGTCGCGGTTGTGGTATTCGTGATTGTGGGTTTTCTTGTATGTGGGTTTTCGACTATTCAATCTCGAAATACTGGAATTCGACATTTCAGTACTCCGAGATTGTATAGTGAATCCAACAATAATAGACAATTGTCAGCAATACATAGTAGATACAAATAGTAAAAATTGGTTAACACATTCAAATGCAATACAAATCTAAAAGCTATGTACAAAAAGTGCTAATTGCCTACCTTTATCTTCTCATGTTTAATACTTCTGAAGAAGTAAGGTGGGAGTATATGGCATATTATCTCTTTAATGCATTACTTTTCTATGTTAAGGATGCATCATGATGAACTATAAATACTTACTGCCACCCACTTCCCTTCTATAAATTTTGTTCAAAAACCTTGTGTATTTAATGCTTTTGCAAGTGTCACATTTATTGGTGATGAAGCCAGCTTTTCAACAGAGGCCCAGAAATAAAATCTCCATGAGTACAAAAAAGATATATAGGAAATTGCTCACAAAGCACACAGTTATATAATAAACATACAGTGGATGCACAGATAGACAAGCTTATATAATAAACTTACAATGGAAGCTTGAATAAGTAGGCGCAGGTGCTACCTGTCAAACAACAGAATCATGGTCATGTGATACTGGTGGCAGTTCTTAGACATTCCTTCCTACAAGAACTAAAAATTTTGATGTGAAAGATGTTATGGAGAATACGAGGAAATGGGCAAGAGACCGTACAAGGTAAGACTATAGTAGAACGGGCAAGGTATTAGACATATGGAATTTTTATTACTCTGTTTCATGCTGAACTAATACTTTCAGAAAGTGATAGATGATAGTACATTGCTGACCATGCTAAAATACATTAATAAGAGAAATATGAAGTGGAGGAAAGAAAGCAGTCAAAGAAAAGAAGGTAAGATGTGCAGCAGAGTAAAATTTTAAGATAAGCTGTAGGGGGGATTTTGTGCAGTGGCAGAAGTTATTAAAAGTGAAACAATCTGTAGATGAGCACTGAAGCAGTAGGCGGATATAAGGAAGAAGGAAACTAAAGAGTGCAGGTGTATTGCCATGGGTCAACTAGGACAGATCTGACATTTTGCTTGAAATGCCTTGGACTATGTTTGGCAAAGGGAGACAAGGAGGACTTCTGCATTTTTGCCATGTATTGTGTGTTTTGTGAGTCCCCATGAGAGTATTTTGGGGGAATAATTTTTGCAAAGAATTTGCTGAATGAACATTTTGTGTGAATGGTCATACTAGTGAAGAAGAATGTTTAGGGGTGCCATTTCACACACTTTTCTTTGAGGAAGGTAAGATGTGAACCACAGGGCAGCTTTGTTTGAGAAATCTATTTAGGAAAGTTTGTATAGAAGCAGAGAGAAAGTAATAGTGCCAAAAAGCTTTTGAAAGGCCAAGCAAAACTGAGATGACTAGGAGATTGTTGATACTGGGGGCTTACATTCAAAACTTCGAAACTGCATTGGTCGACCAACATGTGGTCGAATGGCAGTTTTCAAGTCGTCAGAATGTCGAAACAAAATGTATGGACTACACTACAGCGAATGAGTAGTGTAGTTTGAGTATTTGGGTTCGACATTCTGCAGGAAGATCGCAGTTCAGTGTGGAATAGGGAATTAGCCAATTTCCTCACTGTAGTGCGATTTCAGAGTTGGTATATTTAATGTGCAGGGGGTGTGGGGGGCACAGGGAGGCATAGCCCCCCCTGCAAAATAGTAGAATGACTGTACTGTTGACTGTCAATTATAACAGTACGTTAATGTGCATAGCAGAATGAAACTGATGCCACCTCCTTCTATGTCGAATACATCGAACTATGGATGTCGATGTATTAATTTTTGCCTTGGTTGCTGTTTTGAAATTCTGAATTCAGCATTTTGGGTTGACAATCTGAACTGTCAGCCAAAGCGGATTTGGAATTTCAATAGTAACTCTTTCTGAGAACATTTACAGAAATGAAGGAGAAGAGCAGTGTCAGTATTGTGAGAGGGCCTGAAACCACACTGGCATGCTGAAAGGATGTTATGGCTGATGAGTAATGTTAATTGTGACTGGATGGACTTCTTGATGAGTTTTGAGATGGGAAATTGTATAACCACAGGTATGAAGTTAGAGAAGTCAGAGAAAGAGCCACCTTTGTGCAATGTCAAGTCAAAAGATTAAGCAAAATGGGAAATGTTTCCTGGCTAGATCTGCCAGTTTAGACGGACAAATTTTCGGCCACGGTACCTGCTGCTAGCTTTAGGTATTGAGTAGGTAGCTTGCCTGGAATGGCAGTAGTGACTTTTGTTTTTTGAGGTATTGTTTGATGGTTTAGGTTGAGACAGGTTTGAAGTCAAGAGTGTTAGCATTATATTATGAGGAAGTTGAATGGGGCTCTCTACTGAGGTTAAATTTTGATAGACAAGATGCATCATTGAAGCGAGTTAAACGAGCAAGCTGTACTAAAGTCAGAGTCTGTAAGAAATTGATTGGGTTGGGGGAGGAGGTTTGCTTGGGTTAATGAGTTTAGGAATGGTAGATCAGAATATTTCAGGGGATTTAGAGTAATGTTCTGTTATGAGGTGAAGTAAGTTTTTTTCTTTACTGTTTTTATATGGATTTTAGTGTTATTACAGAGGAATTAGTAATGCAGGTAGTTCTGTGAGGTCCTATCAGTTTTTTCAGGTGTGCCATGCTTTGTCTGTTAGGCACATTAATTGCTTGTTGGGCTGAGTGAGACAATGTCCATTTAAGGATTTGAAAATTTTGTCCCTGAATGTGGCATGGAAGTTTATATTTTTTAAAACTATTATTGAACTTGTGCTTAATCTAGAGGTGGAGCTTTAGGATGGTCCACTTATATGCTTGGAGAATAAGACCTTTTTGAATTTGAAGAGATTCCTGATTAACATGTAGATTGCTGGCTTACTGTGTTTGGGTAGTGAGCAAGGGTCAAATGTTGGCTAGTGGTCACTAAGAGTGCCTGGGAAGACACCTATGTTATTAATGTTGAATGTATTAGAAATTAGGATGCAGTCTAGTGTGGATGAAGAGCTTACATATGTATCTGGTGGCAGAGTTAATTAGTTGAATGGAATTATAAAGGTTTATACATTGTGGTTGGCTAGGGAGTAACACGGTTGGTCAGTTGATGTTTCTATCACTTATGATGATGGTTTCAAGTGGTGTATTGGTGGATACCCATCAGAGAATATTTTTCAGAACAGCACACATGGAACTAGTGAATGAAATACAGAGGGCTGTTATGCAAATAGATAATTTTAAGGCAAGTGATCAGAATTTCAGCTTAGGAGAAAGATGGAAGTGGGTTTAGATACAGAGAAAGTTGAAGGTTATGTTGCCTGCAGCCAAGGGTTAGTATTTCTGCAGAGACTATAGTGGGTATGTGCCATGTCTCAGTTAAGGCTAGTATATCAGAACAGTGTCTCAATCCAGGATTGTAATAAGTGGATGTTGTTGCATATACTCTTGGTGTTTGGATGGAAAAGTTTTACTGAATTAACATTTGTTAAGTTTTGCAAAGGAATGCTTGCTGTGCTAAGGAGGAACCCTGGGTTGGAGTGATTGTCCCCACAGAGCAGAAAAGCATTGCAATTAGAATAGGGGATAGCTTTATAAATGCTGTGTAGTTTTGCAATTGGACATTTTAGGGGTAGATTGGAGTAATGAGTGTATAGAAGATGAGACTTTTTCTAGGTGATGGAAAGGGATATGATAGAGTTGAGGACATGTAACGAAGTATAATTTGGTGAAGGCTGGTGAAGATGTTGTTTTTACATTTAAGGGTAGAGTATAAAGGATGTATGAATAGTTGATAGGAGTGAGTATAGAAAAAGTTGGGATTTTAATATTTATTGTTTGGAGGTGTGATCTGTTGGTAGTCAGAAAGAGTTAAAGATGAGAGATGGAGAGGGGAAGTGAATTGCAGGCAAGTTGGAGGAGGACAGTGGTGGAGAGCAAGTGTTTATGGGCAGTGATTGAGAGACAGTGAGTCATTGAGGGGGAGTAAATATCGAGATTTTGATTGGATTTTGTATGGGAAGGGGAGTGACTATGCAAATTTAAATTTAGAGTAAGATGGAAGTATATGTGGTAATTAGAGGAAGGTTAGGGAAGTTGAGTAGGCTACATTAGCCAAGGAGTGAAGGGCTTATTACTAAAAAAATCTGTTTATGGGAAACTTAGTTATGTATGATATAGTGGAATAACTTATCTGTCTAAAGCATATGATTTATCCATTACAAGCTATTGTGTGAATATGTTTAGAATAAATGTAGATGAATGGCCTGTTGCCAGTAGTAATACAAAAAAGAAGGTTATAAAAGTGAGTGAAGCTACCTACACAAGTTATAAAAGAGACGTGACTGAGCACAGTTTATAGACCAATTCATGAAATTCAAGTTATTAAAAAGTTTACTTTATCTCAAATCTAAGAACATTTGCGGTGGTAAATTGCTTCAATTGATCAATCCTGCATATGCCTCCTGTTGCTTGCATTCCTAACTTCCTATATTATTAAGCATGCTATTTAAACTTTAAATACGGAGCTCGACTGCCCAAGCTCCCTCCAAATGTATTCATGTAATTAAACTTTGTACTATGTTATTTTCTCCCCAAGCCTCCACAGAATGTAGGCTCACTTAGCCCAGTGCACTGAATTATAAATATGTTTTCTATTTTCTATTTTCTACTATGAATGCTACCTTTTGTAATCCTTAATTTCTTTGTTAATTATTATTGTATTATTGTATTTTTGTAACTTTTATGGAGCTTTTCTCCCCGGGCCTCCACTGAAAAGGGGCTCCCCAGGCCCAGTGGACCTCCCTGGTCATCAAACTGGAATAAATAAATAAAATAAATAAATTCTGCTGTTCAATAAAATCAAATAATTGCCCATATATAACAATCACAGAATAACAAAGATTCAGCTAGTTATATATTCCACTTCCCATAAGGCTAGAATTATGTTGGCAAATGTGGATACCATGATAGCACTGCTGGCTACACCACTCAGCTGTTGAGTGAGCCTATTTAAGTAGCAGAGGGATGACAGGCAGTCCCATGTCATGGGAGTGGTGTATCATGCTTAGTCTTACAGCAAGATTCAGTTGTTACTCTTTGGTGTTTCAAGTCAGACATGTACACATGGGTTTGCACTTATTTTCTGCAGCCTCTCCTTTAATTGTCATTTCAATTATCTTTATACAACTAAAAGATGCCTATTTCAATTTGATTCCATTGTTAAAGGCCAAGTCTTGTGTTGCTGAGACAATGATTTATATTTTGCAGAAACTAATTTTACAGAATGTTTTCCATTATGTTTATTATATACTATATGTCGTTTTCTGCCATCAGCAACTCATCTGCTAAGATGATGATGAAAATGCTAAATTCTGCATTATGTGTTATATTAAGCAGTATTTGTAATCACCACCTGCATACATGCTGTAACAGTTGTTACTGTGACAGTGATCCAGCAGAAGTACATCTTGATGCAATATGTCAGATGTATTCCCTACTGAGTGGCAAATACAGCAAACCTTGATGAAGATAAGTGAAATGGAACAGTCAAACCTAAAACTATATATGAACTGCTCAGTTACATATCACAGTTAAGCAGTGCATCCTGATACCTCTTATGTGGGTCTATATTACACCATCAAAAGATCATTGCATCGAATACCACATCATTGACCTGTATTCAGCAAAATTTCCTTCCACAATTCGTTGAATTCTTAAAGGCAAAGAAATACTTGCCCCGCAACCCAACGGAACTAAATCTACCTAAACCAAACCAACTCATGTGGGGTGCTGTGCCCCCCACAACTCCCTAATTGAATATACCAACTCTGAGATCACATTGCAGTGGAGAAAAGGGCAAAACTGTGTAGTTGGCCAACTACATCTTTGCCCTTCAAGTATTCAGCAAATCGTGGAAGTGAATTTCGCTGAATAGGTGTCGGCTATGTGGTATTCGATGTGATGGTATTTCAACGGCATAATATAGACCCTCTTATGTTTATGCAGTGAATCATTTAACAGAAATATTTATATAAATACAATATAGTATTTTAAAATAAGTTAAAAGTACATGTATTGGTGTATAGTATTGCTTCTTATATTTCATTATAAATTTGTTTAAAAAGTATGTGCATTGATCCAAAGATCCTTACCAGCCCCAATCCAGCCAAGTATCAAAAATAATAAAGACAATATCCTTTAGATTAAAGTTTCTCCTGAACCCAATCTTTAGTGGTCTAGAAAATACCCTGGGTTTGTTGGGCATAATAGAAAACATCTTCTATTTTTTGTCACAATGTTTTGAATCCCCTTAGTATCTTGGTTGTATGTCAACACTAAATATATAAGAAATAAGTAAAATCTCCAAGGAACAAATGGTGCTTAGTAATCAACACAACATCAAAAGGAAAAATAAAAAGCACCAAAACACGGCTAAGTACATAAAAAGCATAAATTTAATGCGACTGGTAACTGCTTTCACACAATACACTGCGCTTCATCAGATCAAAGACAATAATACAAACCATACACTTAAGTAATATAACAAGTCAGATTTATCCAATTAATTCAAACAGCCAATAAAAATAAACAATCAATAAAATATTAAAATTGTCATTTAAAGAGGCACCTTGCTTTAAGGACAGGTTTGATGGAAGTTTTACCATTAATACCTGGGTATCTATCAGACTGCAGAGTTATGATCCAAAATAACTTGTCGCTTTCAGTATGGTTCTTAAAATCACCGCCTCATTTATTAGGGGTCATTGTCTTTATCACTCTAAAATAAGAGATATGTTCCTTCCCTTGATCCAGATAATGTTTATCAAGAGCATTGCATGTATCAAAATTGTTAATGCAGTAAATATGTTCCCTCATGTGCTCCATGAGGGATCTGTTGTTTTTCCTACATAAAAACAATGACAGGCTCTGCAGCTGGCTAAATAAACTAAGTCCCTACTATGACAATTCACATTGATCTTAAACTTATGCTCTTTGTTAGTAACTGGGTGAATAAAATATGTATATGGCTCTATATACGTGGAAAAGTTGCAAGTAAGGCAACTTTGCATTCCTTTCTTAACAAATCCATCGGGTCCCTCTACTGGTGAATTACTCTTATAACACAGTTGTCTTTTGAGAGATTTCTAATTTTTAATCAAACCTAGGTTTCTCATCAACAATGGTCTTAATCTGATCATCTAAATGCAAGACAGACCAGTTATTTTTAATTATGTGCAGAATGCTATTGATATCACTTGTATAAAAAAGGGACGTAGGTACAGTTCTATCAGTAGAAGCTAGATCTAGTGAGATATCATTGACTATCACTGATCTATCAGAATAGAAAGGGTGAGCTTTATACCACCTTTGATCCACACTATCCCGCAGTGCATCCTCAATTTCTTTTACCTTGTAACCCCTATTATAAAATTCATACCTGAGCTTGTCAATATCCCTCTGAAATATACCATCATTATTAAGCCTCGAGATTCTCATGCTTTGGCCTTTTGTTACATTTTTAAAGATATGGCCAGGGTGCATACTATCACACTGTAAAAGCATATTCTTTCTACATTTTTCCTAAACAGTGTAGTAATAAGGTTGTGTGAGATGTCGACCCTCAGATTCACATCTAAAAAGTCCATATCCCTCACTGAAGATTTGTAGGTAAAGGTCAGACAGGATGTAGTGGTTTGAAAATAGTTAACAAATTCTGACAAATGTGGCTCTGTATTGTCCCATATCAAAAAGAGATTGTCAACAAACCTCCTGTAGAACTTATTATGGGAGGAAAAAAGATCCAAAAACATATAGATTTTCCCACTGAGCCATTACAATGTTGGCGTAGCTATTGGCACAACAATTGCCCATAGCTACACCAACCTTCTGTAGAAACAACTGATCTTCAAAAATAAATACATTCTTTTCGAGAGCTATTTCAAGAAACAAACAGATCAAATCAATAGTTTTAATACTATAATCACTGTACATTACTAGAAACTCTCTCACCATATTAATACCCATTTCATGGGGGATGCTGGTAAATAAAGACATGGCATCCATGCTAACCATCAAATATCTACCATCAAAACACATATTTTTGGTATACTCAAATAAATCCTCGAGGAATTGTTGTGTATCCCTTAACACCTGTTGCTTTTTTGCTAATACTGGTTTCAACTTCTTCTCAATAAAAATTGAGAATGGTTCAATTAACTAGCCACTGCCAGATACAATGGGTCAAAAAGGTGGATTAAGTAAACTCTTATGAATTTTTGGTAAACCCTGGAATAGGGGGACTAGTGGATGCTCTATCATTAAATAATTATAGAGATCATTGGTAATTAATTGGCTGCAGAGGCAGTCATATAAACTTGCATTTACCCTATCTTGTATATTAGTAATACATCCAAGATTGATCTTAACATATACATCCTCATCCTATGATAATCTGAGAATGCCATCAGTATACTGCTTATAGTCCATAACGACTATTGCACCACCTTTGTCCATAGACTTAATGACAATGTCCTTATCATTCTGTAATTTTAAGAATGCTTATCTTTAATCTGCATTTAAATTAACACACCTTTTTCTTCATGTCACCATTATTATATGCAGCCATTAAGTCTTGTTCACATTTCCTACAGAAGGTATCGAGTACAGGATGTAAAATAGGTTGAAACAAACTAGGCTTTTTACACTCAATGACAACATTGTCAGTGGCATTACATGTAGGAAATATAGCCCTAAGCATAATACTCCACACTAACATTTTAATATCACTCATGACCTCACTAGAGTTCAAACACTGGGCAGGAATAAAAGTTAACCCATGCTCTAAAAGAGACTCCTGTGCAGGAGTAAAAGTCTTACTTGAGATGTTAAATTATCGAGTCACAGCTTCTGTCCACATTCATTTCAGGGTCTGTGTTTTGGGACCTTCCATCATGCACTGTCACTTCCTGCCTTGACTCCGCGAACGTGGATTGTGTATCTGCTCCTTCTGTTGAACGGGTAGAGGTAAAGGTAGTGTTTCTGCTGCTCCAATCACATTGTATGTCTTGGGTTGTACATCTGGAGGTTTTTTCAAAGTTGCTGAACTTAAAGGGGAACGAACATTGGTACTGGATTGTAGAGACAATAACTGTATCTATCTGTTCACCACTATTATGTTCTTTTGAGCTCTGAGAATTCCCAGAGCTTATAACCATAGGATCAGCATTCTGAGTATTATTCTCCAGAGCTAAAGGCATAAAAGCAATGTTCCAATCTACTAATATATTGCTCCTAGGCCATGTAAAAACATTCCCTTCACAGAAATTGGCAGTATCTCTAGCCAGTTTTCTTGGTTTTTTTGTACTCTCAAGAACTGCACATAAGAAGAAATATTGTCCATAATGTTATCAAGTTTCATGAGAAATTCATCATGATATACATCATATAAATCTGCGTATTTCTTATTAATGACAGTCAAATCCCTTTCAAGGGTTTTGAAAAAATCAATAAGCAAACGTAAATAATTAAAACTAAGTTCAAGATTAAGTTGATGCTGTTTACTCAAACGTTCTTTATAAGTTTCACCATATGTAGGCATTACCAAAACACATAGTCCATGAGGGACAACCTCATGGAAAAGGCATGCCTCTAGGTGTAGGTATTACCATTGAAATCATTTCAGTTTGAAGAGGTCATTTTGAAGTTCCCTTGTTGCAGTTGACAAACGAACCTCATCTGCATTAGATAGCTGAGTCTCACAGCTGATCCTAGATTTCACTAGCAATAGATTAGTCTCAGTTTTCAGATGTCTCAGGAAATGGTCATCACCTCTTTTCTTGGTAGGGACATATTCAAGTTCAACATTGATATCACTCTCTTCTGCCACGCTCCCAGAGGGAAAAAAAAGTGGACAAGAAATAAGTAAAATCACTAGGGAACAAACGGGACTTAGTAACAGATTTTAGGGCTATCCTAGAAAGCATGGAATTGGTATTAAAAAACAATTTCATATATTTCCAGGGTTTGTTATACCATCAAATGGATGGAGTTCTTATGGGTGCAGCATGTGCACCCATAGTTGCAAATATTGTCCTGTTATATTGGGGAAAAAAAATTATTTTTGCATCACAGTATAAAGATATCAGGATTTACTTCAGATTTTTGGACGATACTTTTTTTCTGTGGAAAGGGTCCCCACAAAATATAGAAGGCTTCAGAGAATAGATAAATAACACCACAGAATTCTTGAAGTTCACACATGAAACCAGAGAACTCGAAGTACATTATTTAGATGTGACCATTATGAAGGACAATACTAACTGGAAATATATTTCAAAACTATATAGAAAGGAATGTTTCTCAAACTCCTATTTAATTATGAAAGTAACCATCCTTACAAACAAAATAAAAATATAGTGAAAGGACAAATGATATGGGTAGCCCATATTTATTTATTTATTTATTTAGTTATTTGCAGTTGTTTTACCAGGATAGTCCATTGGGCCAAGGAACCCATTTTCAATGGAGTCATGGAGAGAAAAGCTCCAAGACAAATTAAATTACAGTGAGTTTAACATAGAAAAAAAATTAAAAAAAAAAAAAACATTTTTGTTTAGAAAGTACAGAAGTATGAGGAGAACCATTGAAATTAATTATACAATTTCTAAAATAAGAATGAGTCCACTTGAAATTAATTATACAATTACTAAAATTAGAATGTATCGACAGTACAATTTATAAAATAAAGTAGTAGGAGGACATTAAATTTAAAACCATTAATTTTCTAAAATAAAGTATTAGATTTAAAACCATGCATTTTCTAAAATAAAGTATTAGATTTAAAACCATGCATTTTCTAAAATAAAGTAGTAGGAGGACATTATATTTAGAAACATTAATTATCTGAAATGGTGAAGTAGGAACAAAGTACAAATTCTACAGTAAGGTTGACACACAAAAGTACAGGGTCAGAAAATAAGAGTGACGCACAAAAGTACAGACTCAGAAAATACGAGTGACACTTTAAAGGTTTGGACATGTGAAAAAGCAGGAGTATAGCCTTTCATCAAGATAAAAACAATGTCATTATGGGTGAAGTGAAGTTACATTTGTGTGAATATATTGTTATACTTTTACGGTTATATTAGTAATGTATTCCAAGTTAATTACAGTACAGGGCTTACAACTTCCATCGATTACTTTTGTGCGACTATATTCTTCTAAGTGTACTTAATACATTTTCTATATGGCAACCTTTTAATTTCTCTTTATGTGAAGCTTAGGTAGGATGGGAGCTGGAGCATATCCATTGTGAGGCAAGATGTGAGTGCAATGAGGCTTTGATTGAGGAAAGGCAGGAGATAGTGCGGATGGAAGAAGGAAGAGAGTTCCAGAGGCGTGCTAGGGAGAAGGATAGCAGGTGGTTCCCCGCTGGACATGTGGGTTTATGAAGTTTAATTAGGTTTTGGGAAATGGATCTTAAGTGTCGATTTGGTACGTACATTTCAAAGGTATTTGCTAGAGAGGGGCAGATATATGGTTTATGGATGAGTTTATGGGCTTGGATAAGTTGGGTGTAAGTGAGAAAATTGGGTAGCTCTAGCCAACTTAGTCGGTGAAGGGTATTACAGTGGTGGGAAGAGGATTTGTGACCGGCAGCAAACTTGGATATTTTGTTATAGCAAGGTGCAAGTTTTATTTTGAGGGAGAATTTCAGATTGGTAAAGATAGTTGCCCCATATAACAGGGATAGGATAAGGTATGTATTAGCTAGTGTGATTCTAGTGGAGGGAGAGATGAAATGGCTATGGTGGTAAAGTATGCCTAGTTTTTTATGGGGTTTTCTGATGTTGATTAGTAGATGCTTATCGAATTTTAACTGGTCATCAATGATTATTCCTAATAATTTTGAGTCGGAGACAATTTCAAGGATAGTGTTTTTGCTGGTAATTATGAATGACAGTTTGTCAAGAGTAGAGGTTTTGGTGGGGCTGAAAAGCATAAGTTTAGTTTTGGAAGCATTTAGAACCAGATGGTTTTCAAGCATCCATTGTTCAGTTGCAGAGAATGTGACTTGAGTGAGATGTGTGAGATCTGTGAGGGAGGGGGAGGAAGAGATTATAGTAAAGTCATCTGCATATTAAATAAGAGTGGATTTATGGATGGCTGGATGGAAATCATTAATGAATATGTTGAATAATAGGGGGCCAAGAATGGAGCCTTGGAGGATGCCTGTTGATGTATTGAGGAAGGGTAAGGAGGCCTTATTCCATTTTACTGCTTGTTGTCTATTTGTCAGGTAGCTTGAGAACCACTGGATGGTGAAAGGGGATAGGTGTAGTTTAGTGAGTTTTGGTAAGGAGTAGGGTATGGGAAATAGTATTCAATGCATTGGAGAGGTCGAGGAGAAGAGAGGATATGAAGTGACCGGAGTCACGGGCTTTATTGATTGTTCCAAGGAAGGAGAGGAGGGCTGTGGAGGTGCTATGACCTGGTTGAAAGCCATGTTGTATGGGGGATAGAAGTTTGTCATTGGTAAGATAGGGTAGAAGTTGTTTATGTACACACTTATCAAGTAATCTAGAAATAGGGGACAGGATAGTGATTGGCCGAAAGTTTTAAATGTCATTATTGTTGCCGCCTTTGTGGAGAGGTATATGAAAGCTTTGTTCCAGAGTTGGGGGACATGACTCTCTGAGATGGAATGATTTATAAGTAGGGTAATAGGGAGGGCAATTGCTTCAGAGGCTGCTTTTAAAAAGTAGGAGGGGATTTCATTGGGGGAATTTGAGCCTGGTTTTATTTTAAGGAGAAGTTTTTTGATGGTACAAATAGAAATGAGATTGATAGTAAAAGGTGGGGGTTGTGGAGTTGAGGTGCTTGGGGAGGGAGAGGTGGGCTGGGGATGAGTTACTGAGTTATTAGTGAAAGTTGATGTTAGTTTATTGATGGTATTTATGAAAAAGGTGTTAAATTGGTTTGCTAAGTCCATATCAGATGTATTTAGGTTAGGACATGGGTTTTCAGTTCTGCCTGGGTTGAGGAGAGATGAGATTCCTTTTCAGAAAAGTTTGGGATTGGTACTGTGGTTAGTTTGGAGGGTGGTAAAGTATGATCTGTGATCAGTAGCGATGAGTTTTTTAACTTTGTTATGTAGGCTTTTATATTCGGCAAGGATGATGATGATTTTATTTTTTTGATAACGTGCCCAGGTTCTGTCACAGAGTCGCATGGTAGCTAAAGTGTTTTTAGTTAGCCATGGGACTGGATTACTCTTGATCTGCTTAGTTTTTAGTGGGGCAAATGAGTTCAGTAGGTTTATAAAGGTGGTGTTAAAGTAGGTAAGGGCCGTGTCTAGTGGAAGGGTTTTTGGACGGTTCCAGTTTGTGGTTTTTAGTGTATATGTGAAAGTGTCTGGGTTGAAGCTTTTTAGGCAGCGAGTGGGAATATAGGAATGGGTAAGTTGGACCAAAGAGGGGAGACGGTGAGCGAATGTGGGGAAGTGGTCAGCTAGTGGTCTGGAAGAATACCACTGTCAGAGAAATTTTGAGGATAGGATACTAAGATCCAGTCTAAGATACTTCCATTGGTAAGTTTTTTGTGGGTCTGGTGGTGAGATTGATTAACTGGGTGAAATTATATAAGTTAATTTTAAGTGAGTTTGTGGGAGCTAGGATTGTGTCCTAGATTATGTTAACCTCACCCAGGATAATGGTTTCATAAGTGATATTAGAGGAGACCCAGGATAAAATGTCTTCGAGGGTTGAGATGTTATCACCAGGAGGGATATAGAGGGAGAGAAGAAATATGAGTTTATGCTTGTTTAGGTGTAATAGGACAGGTATCAATTCTGCTTTACCGAAACTAGGGAGGGCTTTGGTGTGGGGAGTGACAAGGAAGGAGGCAGAGTATAACATTGCAACCCCACAACCTTTTCTAGGAGTTCTGTCATTTCTTAGTATACAGTAGTTAGGTGGAAACGGCTCAGAATCTTTTATGCAGGGCTTAAGCCAGGTTTCTGAGATAGAGAGAATGTCTGGTTGATTATGTAGGAGCCAGGTTTGTAGGCTTGGGATTTTATTAAAAAGTTTTGAGCATGTAGCACAGCAAAGTGAAGGGATTTACCAGTTGGCTGATAGGAATAGGGTAGAGGGGTTGGATCTGAACAGGAAGAGGAGCCGGGATTAGGGTGGATGTCTCCAGAGAGGAGGATAGAGATATAAGTTTGGGAGAGGTATTGTCCGAGGTAGCGTCGGCTGATGCAGTGAGAGATATTTGTGGGTATTTGGCTGAAATAGTTTATAGTTACATTTTTGGTTAGGACTCTATAGGGGAAAAGCATATAGTTGTTGAGGGGAAAGAGACAAGGAGATATAAAGATGGAGTCCTGTCTGTCGTTATTGAGAATAGATGTAGTGGTATGGAACTGGGTGTTGTGTTTTAAATTTGTAGGTTGGGTTAGGTAGTTCAGGCAGGAGAGGGTTGTTAGCATACGTATTTGTATAAGGATGGATTGAGTTTTGCGGGACATGGTTGTTTCTAAATATGGATGGTGGGGTATATTTTACCTTGAGCTTAGTTTAGGTTGTTGGGTTATAGTTTAAGGGTGTATCTGGGACTTAGTGGGAGAGGATAGCCTTTTTAATACTTTTGGTGTGGGAGGAGATATAGAAAATATTTGATTAGGCTGTATGAGAGATGGGAGTGGCTACACAAGTATAAATGTAGAGACCCTGGGGTTGGGTGGGAATTGGGGGTAGGGTAGGGGAGCGAAGTGAGCCCACAGGGCAAACGGAGCTGGTAGACCTGAAAGAAGTAACAAACAACAAGATGGTGAGAGAACAATCAATCAGTGTGGGGGAAGGTGAGTATAGAGGAAGGTAAGCAAAGGAGGATAGAGGGATGGTTAGGATAACTGTTTTGGGGGAAGGATATTGTGTGTTCACAGAATAGATTGGAAGTTAGGAGGAGGTGAGTGAAAATAACTAACTTTTGTACGTCTACCAGGAGAAAAAGAAAAGCAAAACATTGGTGGTGGGTAGAGACTGCCCTCTAGTGGTCGATCTTGTAATATTTGAAAGGGAACCACTTTAGGAGGCTGGAAGGTAGAGAACAGTGGGGGGGAGAGCATGGAAGATTTGGAAACTAGGAGGCTACATTAAGGTAGGTCGGGGGGTACAGAAGCAAAAGAGGGATGTGGCTTCTGGCTGTTCTGGCAGGGATAGCTATATTGAAGATCCTACAGGCTATACAGCTTTATCATATACAGTTTAAGGGGTTAGAGCAGCATTAACATTTCCTTGTAGTTCAAGTAGGAGAGAAGAGTATTATAATTACATTAAAAGGGTAAATTGACCAGAGAGATGTAGGTTAGGCAGCAAATTAGAACAATGCACTTTAAGGAGGTGATCCAAAAAACGAAGAACAAATAAAACAATCAGGTGGAAACCCATCAACAACTACACACAGAAACATATACACTTTACCCTTGTGGAAAATAAAACAATACAGGTAGGAATTACAAGCTAGCTTTCTTTGTCCTTTTTCTTTTTATGCACAGTCCTGAGCTACCTAGAGTTTAATTTAACTGCTAGAGGTAGGTTACTATTTCTAGCAGTTGCTGAGCTGTAAAATACTGATAAAACAGTAATTACACATGCTTAGTATTATAGGCAATGTCCTGGTACACTTGAAGCACACAGTTGTTGGATTGTTTGAAAAAGTTAGCTAAGACAAACACTAAATATTAAATAGAGGGGGGTTAATCCTCATTTATGGTGTGCTTTATGGTTAGAGCACACAGTTGTTGGATTGTTGTACAAAATGCTGGCGAGGACAAATGCTAAATATTAAGTATTAAGAGGGGATGACCAATCCTTGTTTATAGTGTTCTTTAGATGCTGGTTTGATTGAATGAGGGAGAGATGTAATATGAGTGAGTGAGATTGCAGAATCTACAGAATAATTATATAGTAGGCTAACACACATTGTGGTTAGCATATAAGAGTGGTACTATATACTGGGTTATACTATGGAAAAAGATCCTGTAAGAATGTTGAAGGGGACAGTTTTGCTCTTTTCCTGCTGCTGTAGCTGGTGAAAGAATGAGCGAACACTAAAAACGCCACTAAGTTAGTTCAAGTAGCCAGCCACATGTTGTAGTAGCGGGTAGGAAGCAACTAGTAATTTGGTTTGGCTAAATGTGTCTCTATACGGTAGGGGGGAGCAGGGAAGCAGTAACCCTAACAGAAAGCTGCTAGTTAACTTACAGCATGGTAGAGGACTAGCGCTTATGCTGCATTTTGCAGCAGAGAAAAAGGAACAATATAAACCAAGCAAATACCTTTTAACATCTGTCAAACAATAAAAACTGAGCAATGTCTTTTAGAATTAGAGGACTAAAGCAAATGTTGCATTTGGCGGCAGAGAAAAAGAACAATAAAAACCTAGCAAAATACCAGTTAATGTCAGTCAAAGAAAAAAAAACAATAAAAATTAAGCAAATGCCATTTGAAGTCAGAGGACAACAAGTTTTAAGATTAACTATGCAGAGATTTGGCAGTTGGTTTAAAAGCAAACAGGGTATGTATATTTCAACTAGGGAAAAAAAAAACAGAAGTTGAGCGTGTACCTTTTAAAATCAAGGAACAGCAAGTTTTAAGGATAAATATACATAATTAAGCAGTGGGTTTAAGAATAAACAGGATATATACACATATATATATATATATTATGCCAGCAAGTTTTAAGTTTGAATAAACAAAATTAGGCAGTAGGTTTAAGAATAAACAGGATATATATATATATATATATATATATATATATATATATATATATATATATATACCATGTATCTCTTTGAAGCAGAACTGATGCCACGAGTTGTAATATGAGAAGCATGCATCAAATTAAACATACAAGTACACTTCTATACATTGTTCAACAACAGGGCTACGCTATATAAAGTAGCAACAACACTGGTCTAATTATTTGCTTATTAACAAGCTACAATTTATTTATTTATTTATTTATTTTACATTTGTTGACCGGGCTAGTCCGACTGGATATATTTCCATTTTCAGCAGAGGCCCGGGGAGAAAAGCTCCACATTTAAACAAAAAGGAAATACATTTTAAGCACAAAAAAATAAATCATAATACACATTATTACCTATTTCTAAAATAAGAAAAGTAAGAGTAAGAGCAGGGCAAGAGAAATGAAAGAAAGTTGTCAAAAGAAAGAAGAGGAAGTTAAAAATCTAGGGAAAAAGTAACATCCAGATGAACATACTAGCATGTTTTAATACCAAGAAGAGAGGTGTAGTGAGAATGTAGCAGCAGGGATGGAGAAAGAAAAGGAAAAAAAGAGTTCTAGAAGGAGCTTTATTTTCTAGCTGGGAGATAGGCAAGTGGGGTGTGATAGATATAATTTGTTGGTCTTGTTTGTCCAGCAGGGCTATACAAACCATGATAAATGTAGTAGGCTGGAATGCACACTTACTAAAATGCAGAAAAATATGGCCAGGAATGTTCAGCAGCCACACAGAGAAGTCAAGGATTTAAAGATGGCGCCACATAGGATTGGGTCCTTATAATAGGTTGGGGCAGATGTAGCCAGGAAGGGGGAGAGGAGAAAAGGTATAACAGATGCTACACTGGATAATGGAGCAATGAATGAAATAGAGAGTAAGATCGGGTTCTGAGAGTGTAACAAAGAAAAAGTAAGAAGGTGGGTGGGGAAAAGAGTGAAATACAGAGGTGTAGGGGGGTGAGGGAGAAGAGAGAAAATACAGAGGAGCACGGGAGGGAAAAGAAGCTGAAAATATAGTGTCTTGGAGAAGGTGTAGTGAGAATGTAGCAGCAGGGATGGAGAAATAAAAGAAAAAAAAGAGTTCTAGAAGGAGCTTTATTTTCTAGCTGGGAGATAGGCAAGTGGGGTGTGATAGATATAATTTGTTGGTCTTGTTTGTCCAGCAGGGCATGACCGCTAGGAAAATTAGATGAAGAAGGTTGGAAAGTTTCTTTTAATTTCCTTGTAGTTCAAGTTCTAGGAGGAGCTTTATTTTCCAGCTGGGAGATAGGCAAGCGGGGTGTGATAGATATAATTTGTTGGTCTTGGTTGTCCTGCAGGCTATGACTGCTAGGTAAATTAGGCGAAGAAGGTTGGAGAGTAAAATGCAGAAAAATACGGCCAGGAATGTTCAGCAGCCACACAGAGAAGTCAAGGATTTTATGTGACATCTAATAAAGGTGACTTGGTGAAAGAACTGGATTATATTGAGGGAATGTTTTGTGAGAGGGGGTACCCCAATAGCATGGTTAAAACTATCAAAGAAAAAGTTCTAAGGGGATGGGGAAATAAATATATACACCTATTAAACTAAGAAAGCAACAATAACAACAGAAATGAGGACCAAAGGTCAGTTAAAATGACACAGATGCTATATATTTAGTGTTGACATACAACCAAGATACTAAGGGGATTCAAAATATTGTGACAAAAAAACTGGAAGATGTTTTCTATTATGCCCAACAAACCCAGGGTATTTTCTAGACCACTAAAGTTTGGGTTCAGGAGAAACTCTAATCTAAAGGATATTTTTGAAAGGGGAAATACAAAACCTGTGGGCACAATATTAGGAACATATAAATGCGGTATGTGTGGTCAATGCTCATTTATGTATAACCAAAATGCACTTACATTGGATTCCCTTTTGGAGACACTTTTTGCCCACAGGGGCATTTCAATTGTCATACCAAAGGGGTGATTTATTTAGTCCATTGTAAGGTATGTGGTTCCTACTATGCGAGGAAGACTGAACGTACATTGAGGCAGAGGGTGTATGAGCGTACATATGATATAAACTGGAAAAAGGAAGCCAATGCCCTTTATAGACACTATCTGCTGTGTCCCCAAGCAGACTATAAGTTTTGGGTTATCGAGAAGGTTACTCAACAAGATAGGAGAGGTGACGGGGCATCTAAGCTAGAATTTAAAGAACTTATTTGGCAATTACAGCTTGATGCCTGTGTCTCCCCCTGGATTGAATGACCACCTTTCTCTAGCCCCAGCTCTTAATTTAAGAGCAAGCAGATACTAACATTAATATAGAACAACATCCAGTTTCTTAAGTGTTTTTAAGTGTTTTCTATGTTTTTATACATACGTATATGTGTATATATGTAAAATATTATAACGTGACAATTTTTAATTTTTAAATATATTTTGAAGCCGGTGTTGTCTTTTTAAAAATTTAGTATGTTTTTTATGTAACAGACAATCAGAGAGGTGCTGGGTATATTTAAATGGCTTTAGATTCAATGTCAGGTGATTCTGAAGAAGTTTCTGGAGTGTTAGAAATGAAAGCGCTAAATCCTTTAAGCTTGTATATTTTATTGGATATTAAAGTGTTGAATTTGATCGACTGGGAGTCCTTTTTTGGTACTGGAGCAGCAAATGAAGTGAATGCTTGGTTACTGGTGTCTTTACACTTCATTATTTCACTTGAATTCTTGGTGGCTGTTGTTACTGTGGAATGGCTTTTCCAGTGGCTGGGGAATGTCCCAGACTGTAAGCCTGACTGATAGGAGTAATCAAACTCTTGTGGATGAGCTTACAAGGCTCGTTAATGAATTTTCACAAGAAAATAATGGTAAGAGCATTTCTCTACATCTGGAGGGTTCTATACCCTGTAACCAACAAAACTGAGGTGCAATGATGTCTCTTCCCATCGTGATGACATCACCTCTGGTCCAGCGATGAGGCACACAGCAGCAGGAAAGGCATGGAGCTGCTTCTAGCCAGTGAAATGGAACAGAACCTTTACAATGGACTCAGAGTAATTTCGCTCATAACATTAATTCATTGAGTGATTGGGAACAGTATTTGAACATTAATATGGACTCGTGGTTAGGCAGAACAAACTTTAATTTTAACCCAGCACTTCCACAATGTAGTGAAACATATATTGGTATGTGTCGTAAGTTAAAAAAAATGTGTAAATTTACAAGTTCAATGGCGGACAATTGTTTATTAAATGAATGCATTAAAGTTAAGCAAGTCCCTAAGGGAATTAGAATTAGTAAATTTCCTAATAACGTTTACGAGGGAACTGATTTTTTTAAAGATGTAGTAAATGTATTTAATGACTGTGGTTTAGCCCTTATGAAGGTTATTATTAAGCATAATGAAAAAACAATGGATGTGTTAAAGAATGATATTACAGTTTTGAATTTGAAAATACAGGAAGATTTATTGTTTACCTTAGACGAAAATAAACATAAATGTGCATATATTTTTAAAGATGTTGAAGTTTTGTATGCAAAAAACTGGAAAACGAAAATGGGTAACCTCGAGAGGGATACTAAAGATTATGCCGAGGGCACAGCTTATGTAGTAAGGCAACATTTTAACCCATGCAATGGTAGAGGGAAGACTAATATGGATGGGTACAATAGTGAAGAAAATAGAGAATTGATAATAGGAACAATGATAGAGACACCCCTTTAGACAATGGTCCTGTAAGAAGGTCAGAAAGAATTTAGAATCTGCCAGTACAACCTACGTATGCACAAGCCACTAAGAGGGGACAGGGGAACCAGAGGGAGAAACAGCAGTTTTAACCAAAACCCAGAGGAGTTATTGGAACAAATAACAGAGAACTTGCCTTTAAGGGAGGGGAACTTTAGGTCTCATTAATAAATTTACAATTATACCACATTGAACTGAATGCGAGACACTTTAGTTTGTTCAAAAAAGGTTTCAAATTAATTCCTAGGAAAAAAGGAAATATGGCTGAATCATTGCTTGATATAAAAATGTTTGTCAGGAAAATGAATTTGGATATATTACTTGGTGGTACGACTGAGTCAGACAATATGGACCAGTTGAAAAATAAAAGTTCTTACAATCTCCCCCGTTACCTGAATTAAACAACTTTGAAACGATGGCATACAAAGAAATCAGATCATATTACAATAGTAGAAAGTTGTATAACAAGGTAAACTTGACAAAAGATGAGAAGGAAGTTATGTCAGAAATTTGTAATAATAAGGAGGTTCGTATTATGAAACCTGATAAGGGATGGGGGTAGTTATGATGCAGCAGTGGGAATATTCAGCAAAAATGCTTCATTTGTTAAACACTGATGATAGATACAACCAGGTATCTCGGAACCAAGTTAATATAGCCTACCATGGAATAGGCATTATTCTAGAGAACAACTTGTTAAAAGGGGCCATAACAAAACAGTTGTATGGCTTTTTTAAAAGTATCTAAACCATACATTCCAAGCATTTTTGGACTAACCAAAGTTCATAAGAACTATATGACCCCTCCCCCCCCCCCAGACCTATTGTATCATCTGCTGGGTCAAAAATACAGCCTTTAGCTATATACACTGACAAAACGTTGAAACTTTTTTATGAGTTACACCCCCACATACTAAAAGATTCATGGGATTTGTTTGTACAAGATAGGACATTTAGAATTTAACAATGAGTTTTGGTTTATAACCATCAATGTCAAGGACCTCTTTACAGTTATTCCCCATGATAGAGGTCTGCAATGGTTTGAAGAAATGTTACTGGAGTTTGAATTTTTGCAACACTCAGATTTTAGGACTATCCTAGAAAGTATGGAATTGGTATTACAAAACAATTTTATATATTTCCAGGGTGAGTTATACCATGAAATGGATGGGGTTGCTATGGGTGCAGCATGCGCACCCATATTTGCAAATATTGTCCTATTATAGTGGGAAAAACATTTTATTTTTGAGTCACACTATAAAGATTACATGAGGATTTACTTCAGATTTTTGGATGATATTTTTATTTTGTGGAAAGGGTCCCCACAAAATATAGAAGGTTTCATAGAATAGATAAATAACACCACAGAATTCTTGAAGTTCACAAATGAAATGAGAAATCGAAGTACATTATTTAGATGTGACCATTACGAAGAACAATACTAATGGGAAATATATTTCAAAACTATATAGTAGGGAATGTTTCTCAAACTCATATCTTTATTATGAAAGTAACCATCCTTACAAACAAAAGAAAAATATAGTGAAAGGACACATCATATGTGTAGCCCGTATAACTTCTAATAAAGATGACTTGGTGAATGAACTGGATTATATTGAGGGAATGTTTTGTGAGAGGGGGTACCCAGATAGCATGGTTAAAACTATTAAAGAAGAAGTTCTAAAGGGATGGGGAAATAAATATATACCCTTATTAAACTATGAAAGCAACAATAACAACATAAATGTGACACAGATGGTATATCTTTAGTGTTGACATACAACCAAGATACTAAGGGGATTCAAAACATTGTGACAAAAAACTGGAAGATGTTTTCTATTATGCCCAACAAACTCAGGGTATTTTCTAGACCACTAAAGTTTGGGTTCAGGAAAAAACCCAGTCTAAAGGATATTTTTGAAAAGAGAAATACAAAACATCCAATATTAGGAACATATAAATGTGGTATGTGTGGCCAATGCTCATTTATGTATAACCAAACACATTTACATTGGATTCCCCAAAACTCACTTTTTACTCACAGGGGCATTTCAACTGTCATACCAAAGGGGTGATTTATTTAGCCCATTGTAAGGTATGTGGTTCCTACTATGTGGGGAAGACCGAACTTACATTGAGGCAGAGGGTGTACGAGCATACATATGATATAAACCAGAAATATGATACCAATGCCCTTTAGAGACATTATCTGCAGTGTCCCCAAGCAGAGTATAAGTTTTGGGTTGTAGAGAAAGTTACTCAACAAGAAAGGGAAGGTGACTGGGAATCTAAGCTAGAATTTAGAGAACTTATTTGGCAATTACAACTTGATGCCTGTGTCCCCCTAGATTGAATGACCACCTTTCACTAGCCCCAGCTCTTAGGTTAAGAACAAACAGATACTAACATTAACATAAAACAACATCCAGTTTCCCAAGTGTTTTTTAAGTGTTTAAGTTTTTTATACATACATATAAGTGTTATATATGTATATATGTAAAATATTATAACGTGACAATTATGAATTTTTAAACATATTTTAAGTCGGTATTGTCTTTTTAAAAATTTAATATGTTTTTTATGTAACAGCCAATCAGAGAGGTGCTGGGTATGTTTAAATGGCTTTAGATTCAATATCAGGTAATTCTGAAGAAGTTTCTGGTATGTTACAAATGAAAGCATTAACTCTTTAAGCTTGTATATTTTATTGGATATTAAAGTGTTGAATTTGATCCACTGGGAGTCCTTTATTGTTACTAAAACAGCAACTGAAGTGAATATTTGGCAATTTAAATCTTTATTGCTCACACCTACCTAAACACAGCAGCTAAATCTAAGTATCTTTCAATCCAGTGGTATAGATACAAATTTAATGTGAAGAACAAGCCAAAAAGGCAGTTTTTGATCAGAGCATTCATTAGCTCCTTTCTGATGTAACTAACCACTCACAAAGAACCCACCATGTGGTCTTCTATATTTCAAAATAAGAGCAAACCAAACACATTTCTGAGTGTAGAGAATAAAATAAATAAAAATATATGTATGTGAGGTAGAATTCAAACACAAATGAGAAGCCAAATATATTTGTTTGTTACCAAACCTCATTTATTCTGTTATGTTACGTAAACTATTTTTAACTGTTACAATTCTGAGAACCTTTGACATGTGTATGAATCCTGTCAACACTTTTTTGCAATTATATGTCTTGCAAGTTACATCGTCCTCATTAAACTATTTAGTCATTAAATCCTGCCTATAATGGTCTACCATAAATTTTTGTTAATGGGGAAAAGACAAACATTTAAGTTGGGTTAAAATATATCTGGAACACAGATGAGACAAAACTCTCAAAAAATTGAGCTATTGGATTAACAACTCTGCTTTTCTGCTTTCTAAAACTAATATAGGTGATTCTAATTCTTTGCCTCATGTCATCCACAAATTATGGAGTAGTGTGTTTGTGCAAGCACAGTCCAAAGACTAATGTCAGCAGTTCTGTTTAAAGCTGAATTTTGTGTATTAGAAACAAAATGTTGTGTTGGTACAAAGCAACACCTTTGGCCAATCTTCCATACAGTTCAGCTAATTTATCTGCAATATCTCATCCTTTAAGCAGTGTGGTCTGCCTGCTTCATTAAAATAGGACTCACTGGTTCTTGGATTTGCATGTTTTAACTAGGCTACCAAACAAGCTTCTAAAGTGGCATGCATAATTTAATTATTTATTTACTTATTTATTTATTGGCATTTGTTTACTGGGAAAGTCCACTGGGCCAGGAAGAACCCATTTTCAGTTAAGGCCTGGGGAGAAAAGCTCCACAAAAAACAGTTAGTATAAAATTACATAATACTGGAACAGTTTCTATTAACAAGAAGCATAGTTATAGCAGGTAGCATAGATACTAAAAAATACATTATGAAAATATAGGTGGTATAGAGAGATAATATACACGCACAACACATTGAAGTAAATCCAAGGTATATGTTCTAGCACATTTTAATGTGAATATACACTCTTGAGTACATTCAGTTATGTGTGTAGACATTGAGGAAGAATTAGAATAACTGTCTGATATGTGCTAGAAGTACAGAGATATTGGTGCTAGGAGTGATGACTGTGAAGAATTAATAGGAGTCAAGGTTTTGGAAGATGGAAGTAGAGAAAAAAGATGATATGATGTAAGGAAGAGAAGTCGATTCTTAGGAAGTTGGAAGTTAGAGCATCTACAGTGCCAGAGAGTGGAAAGATGCTGCTTCAAGCTGTTTTGAGGGAGGAGATGTTACTGGTGGTCCTAATAGCTAGTGGGGTTGCATTCTATAGTTTGGAGATAGAGAAGGGGTAGAGCATTTGACCTGCTGAGAGTTTAGGTTTGTCAACTTGCAGGTTATGTTGGTTTTCAGATTTGAGTGATCTACTTGGGTGGTAGTGAGTTAAGACAGGAGATAGGGCTGGGCAGTCTGATGGATTGTAAATAATGTTATGTGCTATGGTTAATTGCAGGCAAGTTAGCTGATGTGGGAGTTCGAGCCAACTGAGTGACTGTAAGGAAGAGCAGTGATGGGATGAATATTTGGTATTGGTTGTGAATGTGGCAGTTTAAATGTAATAGGATTCTAGTTTATCTTTTAGGGAAAGCTAGATATTGGCAAGGAGTGGGGCACCATATAGGAGTGAGGGGAGGAGGAAGGTATGGGCAAAAGTTTGTTTGGTAGAGCTGTTAAAAATATTTTTATGTCTATAGAGGGATCCTAGTTTTTGGTGAGTCTTTTTGATAGAGGTATGGCTATGGAGATCAAAGGTAAGGTTTTCATCTAAGATGACTCCCAGTAGTTTTGTATTAAGTAATACTTCTATAGTGGTCTTGTTTTGAGAGTATATAATAAATTCTGTCTTATCTATGGAGGTACTTTTTTGAGGGTGAGAAACAAAAGGTTTATTTGGGGGGGGGGATTTAGAGAAAGATGGTTATTTGTCTTCCATGTTTCAGTGGAGGTGAATGTATTTTGGGTAGTATGTAGAAGTTCAGTAATAGAGTTAGCAGAGCAAATAATGGTAAAGTCATCTGCATATTGAACTACTGTACCATTAGTGAGACTGGAGTGAAAGTCGTTGATGAAAATTCTAAAGAGTAGAGGGCCTAATATAGAACCTCGGGGACACATGTGGAAGTTTCAAGGAAGAGAAAGAGTTTTGCCATTTAGTAGATTGTTGTCTATCATTTAGGTAGCTGGTAAACAAATCTAGGGTTGAAGGGAAGATACCTAGGTTGAAAGTTTTGTGAGTAGCGGGGAGTGGGAGATAGTACTGAAGGCTTTAGACAAGTCAAGAAAGAGTGACGCTACGATTTTGACGGTATCTCAAGCTCGATTGACTGTATCCAAAAATTATATAAGTGCAGTAGCTGTGCTGTGACCTGGCCTAAAACCATGTTGAGTGGGAGAAAGAAGCTGATTTTGAAGTAGATAGCTGAGAATTTGATTATGGGTGCATTTCTCCAAGATTTTAAAAAGAGAGGAAAGAATAGCAATAGGTCTAAAGTTTGAAATATCTGTGTTGTTGCTACCTTTGTGGAGGGGTAGAATGGAAGATGTTTTTGCAGATAGTAGGTACATAGGCCTCCTGGATAGATCTGTTGATGAGTATGCTTACAGGATAAGCAATGGCTTTTGCGGATACTTGAAGGTTATCTGGGGGTAGGTTGTCTGGAGTGTTAGAGCATGGTTTCAGTTTGATAAGCAGTTTTTTTGATAGTGGGGTGGGTATAGGAGAGAAGGAAAAGGTGGGTGGGGGGAGATAGTAGTATTTTGTGAGTTGGGCTTAAGTGGATAGGAGTTGTTGTCATTATTGGTTTGGGGAAAGGTTGCTGCAAGGCTTGATATTGTATTGATGAAATTAGTGTTGAAGAGGGAGGCAATTTCACTAACTGTTTTGTCTGGATGTAAACAGGGGATGTTTTTAGAGCTGGGGTTTAGTAGAGATAAATTAGAGTTCCAAAATGTTTTGGGTTTTGTTTATAAATCTTTTGCAGGCCAAGGTTGTGTGGGGGTTTTGCTTATAATTCTTTTGCAGGCCAAGGTTGTGTGCTTTTTTATCATTGTTGCCTAGCAGTTTTGCTTGATTGTGAAGCTGCCTGAATTGTAGGAGGCCAGAGGGATTTTTGGTTATATGCCATTTTTTCCAAGCTTTATCTCTATCGCCCATGATTTGTTTTGTAGATATAGTAAGCCATATGGCATTATTACTTTTTACTCTCTTTTGCCTTATTGGGACAAGATTATTTAGGATGTCCAGAAAAGTAGAGTAAAAGAATTCAACAGCTTCATCGAGGGGAAGGACTTTAGTACGTTCCAGCTGATTTCTGTTAAGGTTTTATTTAGGGTTGTAGTGTGAAATTAACTAGATTTCTTGTAAATTTATATTGATGCTAACATGGTGTTGGGGTGTTTTTGCATAGTATATAGGCTGGGAGGTGGTCACTGATGCCATAGTAAAAACTGCCTGCTGCTGAGATTTTGGTTGGGTCGGAGACTAATATCCAGTCATGTACTGAGCTGCCATCTTTGTTTAAAGCATTAGGCTGAAAACTAAAACTGCAAAACTGCATAAGACTGAGTTAACACCATGTGATCATAGTATCAAAATACCTACTACTTCTCCAGTGGGAAAATTCAAACTTTCCCTTGCTCATGATCTTTTTTGGACAACATTATACCTTACTAGAATTTCATCTCTACTGCCAAGTGATCGCTTTGCATTACTGAACTAAGTTATTCACAGGACTGTGCACTTTGAGATGCAGGATCACTCCAGTAGTCTAGGGCCTCTGTCTCAGCCTGGTAACTCTGCCACAGCAGTTCTATCTAGAGAAGATTTCATTGAATAAGGGAACATTCTGATAAATGGTAATCTTGGACTCACTCAGTGTATGTAAGTCCTGATTTTTGGTTAGTCTTCATATTCCGGGACTGATCATTGCAAGTCTCAGCAATTCAAATGATTACCACCGGAATTACCAATATCTGAAGGGACTACCCAGCCATCTGTGTCCAACTGTATTCTGCATATTTTCATCTATTAGGGTTACTTTCTGAAATATAAAGTGTTCTGTGTTTTTATAGGCATGACCAGCCAAACACATCCATAATGAAACTAGCTCTCTCGTAGCAAAGAGTCATTGCATGTTCAGCCAGGATAATTTCATACAACTCTGCACTGCAATATTATTCTATATGAAAGACTTTTCCTGATAAAAGAATTCAAGCAATTTAGTGAAAGTTTTTATCTGTTATTCCAATACATTCTAATGAAAAATATTATCCAGCCAGAGTTAAAGCAAGTAATTTTCAAACAAATGATATGAAATTGTGATATCTAATAAACTATACAATTTAGGCATGTAGAGGCTGAATCAGTATTAATTTTGATCAAATTTTTATGTCCATCTTGAAGCTTACTTTTTAGTGAGGAAAGTAATGGAGAGTGAACTTACCAAAGTACTTTGCTTGCATCTGAAGCAAAATTACATGGGTTATTATCAATATTAGTGCTTCTATTAGGTAAGCTGTATTGTTGTCCGCATATTTGATCTGGCAAAAATTTTACACCGGCTGCCCTTCCTGACATAACCCTTCCCATTTATCTGATCTTGGGACTGGCATGAAAAAATAAACTGGCTTGTGCATCCCCAGTGAGGTGAGTGTGTTAAGCAGATGGAAAGAGTACTTTGAGAGGCTGATGAATGAAGAGATTGAGAGAGAGAGAAAGAAGGTTGGATGATGTGGGGATAGTGAGTCAGGAAGTGTAACAGATTAGTAGGGAGGAAGTCAGGACAGCTATTAAGAGGATGAAGAATGGAAAGGCTGTTGGTGCAGATGACATACCTGTGGAAGTATGGAGGTGTTTAGGAGAGATGTCAGTGGGGTTTTTAATCAGATTGTTTAACAAAATATTGGAAAGTGAGAGGATGTCTGAGGAGTGGAGAAATGTATTGGTACTGATTTTTAAGAATAAGGGTGATGTACAGAGCTGTAGTAACTACAGAGGGATAAAACAGATTAGCCACAGGATGAAATTATGGGAAAGAATAGTGGAATCTAGGTTAAGAAGGGAGATGATGATTAGTGAGCAGCAGTACAGTTTAATGTCATGAAAGAACACTACAGATGTGATGTTTGCTCTAAAGGTGTTGACGGAGAAGTATAGAGAAGGTCAGAAGGAGATGCACTGTGTCTTTGTGGACTTAGAGAAAGCATATGACAGGGTGCCTAGAGAGGAGTTGTGGTATTGTATGAGGAAGTCAGCAGTGGCACAGAAGTATGTAAGGGTGGTACAGGATATGTATGAGAGAGGTGTGACAGAGGTGAGGTCTGCAGTAGGCGTAAAAGATGCGTTCAAGGTGGAGGTGGGATTACACCAAGCATCAGCTCTGAGCCCTTTCTTATTTGCAATGATGATGGACAGGTTGACAGAAGAGATAAGACGGGAGTCCCCATGGACTATGATGTTTGCGGATGACATTATGATTTGTAGTGAGAGTAGGGAACAGGTTGAGGAGACCCTGGAGAGGTGGAGATATGCTCCTGACAGGAGATGGATGATGGTAAGTAGGACTAAGACAGAATATATGTGTGCGAATGACAGAGAGGACAGAGGAATCTTGAGAATGCAGGGAGTAGAGTTGACAAAGGTGGATGAGTTGAAATACTTGGGATCAACTCTTCAGATTAATGGTGATTGTGGAAGAGAGGTGAAGAAGAGAGTGCAGACAGGGTGGAGTAGGTGGAGAAGAGAGTTATGAGTGATTTGTGACAGACAGGCACCAGTAAGAGTGAAAGGGAAGATCTACAAGATGGTAGTGAGATCAGCTATGTTATATGGGTTGGAGATGGTGGCACTGATGAAAAGGCATGAGTCAGAGCTGGAGGTGCAGAGTTAAAGATGTTAAGATTTGAACTGGGTATGACAAGGATGGACAGGATAGGAAATGAGTATATTAGAAGGTCAGCTCAGGATGGATGGCTTGGATACAAAGCCAGAGAGGTGAGATTGGGTTGGTTTGGACATGTGCTGAGGAGGGATGCTGGGTGTATTGGGAGAAGGATGCTAAGGATGGAGCCGCCAGGTAAGAGGAAAAGAGGAAGGACTGAGATAAGGTTTATGGATATAGTCAAAGAGGGCATGCAGGTGGTTGACAGCAAGATGCAGAGGACAGGAATAAATGGAAGCAGATGATTCACTGTGCTGACCGTTAACAGGAGCAACCAAAAGAAAAAGAAGAAGTGCTTCTATTCGATATAAGATTAGTTCCAGCAATGATGTAAGCGTTGTGCTTGTCTTTTGCTTGTGATCACCATACCCTTAAATTCTTCAGAATTATAGAATTCCACTAAAGATTCTGCAGCCTTAAAAAAAGGAAATGACTCTGTAGCTTTAAAAAGCTCTTTATTTTTGTTTACCTGGAAAGTCCGACTGGGAGAAAATCCTTTTTCAGCAGTGGCCCAGGGAGAAAAGCTCCACATTTACTACCAGTTTTGACAATATACATGAAATAGTCACATGATATTAGAAGGAATAGAAAATAAAGGCAAGTGAGCATACATGGGAGAGAAATCTTTACAACAGCTTATATAATCATCATTTAGAAAGTGCATGTACATTTCTTACATAGGTATATACAATGTTCAACATACTAGTAGTGCACACAAGCATGTATACAGATTGATATAACATTGCAAAAGATACTTTTAATTGCTAGAAATCACAGGTAAAATTCAATAATGAAAAGATATGAAATTGCTTCCTGATTTCCTCAAGTTTGAAGTCTGAATTTAATTTGTTTTATCTGTAATTGGTAATTATTAGGAGTGAAATCACTTTAAAAGTTCTCTGTATACCTCATTTTGTATATTTTCTGTGTATAATTTCTTTATAGGGCTGATAAAAGCAGAATATGGCTAGCTGAGTGTATTTAGTGTCATTCTCTTTGACAGAAGAAGCATTATTAGCGAGGTGATTCTGCTTAAGTGACCTAGCCAGAATGTCAAGGGAATTGATGCCCTTCCTGATAACTTTTTATTGTTTATTAGCTTCAAATAGGCTGCGGTAAGATATTTGTAGTAATGTAAGCACTTGTTGGACAGTTACTAAAGTGCTTTTTTCTGTAAACTATATTAAACTTGAGTTTACATTTGAGATATGGCATTCTAAAGTAGTACATTTTATGTTCTAAATTTATGGATAAAAAAATGCCTTGCTGATAAGGACATGCATAGCTGTAGCCTGAAAAAAAGATGTCCAGCTGTTTTCAGATGGTATTAAACAATTTATATTTTTATCAAAATAGATATAGATTAGGATCATTTGCTCCATTATATAATTTAATTGCAGATTTATATGAAAGCATAGATGTCTGAAGACTGAGTGTGAGATGAATTAAAGAATGAGCTGAAAAGAATCTAGGTTCCACATAAACATGATTCCATGTCAATGAAAGAGTTTAGGCAAAAGAAAAAAAAAATCAATTATTGATTTTAATTTATGTGCTGTGAAAAAATGTTAGTTTACTCAGCATTATATAGGTCAAAAAGGTGATATGGATCTATTAGATCCTGTACCAAGTGTGATTTGTTTATTATAAGCTACAGTGACCCCATCTTTTGAGTATAGAATCCAATGTTAGGTACTGATTACCACAAATACAGTGAATAATTTACAAAAAGTAATAACAATGAAATACAAATATTGAGTTTTCACAAATGAGAAGGGACAGGCTCCCGGAATCAGCAAGCCCTGCACAGTGTGCAGGACTAGTGCAGGACCTCCAGCAGGCAATATGTCTGCCATGTGATCCAGGAATAAGCTGTAGGGATGTGCACGAGCGCTCCTGCACAGATTCAGCCCCTGTATGCAAATTCAACATTTGCAGGTGAAATCCATGCAAATGAGGTACATTTGCGATCCAGGAAGCTGGAAGCCGGCCATGCAGGACTAGTGTAATTTATAGAAATGTACTCAGCCAGTAACCGAGTACATTTCTGCAAACTACAAAATGGAGCCATGACAGCTCCAAATAAAGGGAGGATATTAAGTAGAAAGCATGTTAATGGTCAAATATATGGCCATTGGCATGGAAAACAGTTGCAAAAATAAAAAAAAAATCAACTTTTAATTTTTTTTAGCCGATCTCGGCTGTTTAAGCGTAGGGCAGCAGCGCTCAAAGGGGATTGGGCGAAAAAAAAAAAGTCTAAAGTAAGCATTCTAACCAAAATCACTATTTTGCCATTATACTCAATGGCAGGCAGAAGACAACATGGCCAGTGAATAGTGGTTACTAAGGGGGGAGGCTCAGTGTAGGGCCTGTAACTATGCATCAGCAGGCAATCCTATGCAAATGAGGGGAATGATACTGAATCCCAGATTTCCTCTGCATGCTAGTCAGCACCCAACAGTGTAAGAGCAAGAATAGCTTGGTGCAAGTCTAGGAGCTAGCTTACATCATAGAGGGGTGGGTCAGGCATACTGTAAGCAGATTGGAGCCCTGTGGCTCGGGTTTTCCCTTAGCTTAGCAGAGCTAAGCAAGGGGGTGTGTCTGAGGCTGCCTAGCACTCTTCGCATTGCCTAAGCGGGTGTGCATGCGGCACACCGGGTTTTAAAGGGGAAAAAAGTAAACCAGGAAATAGCAGCTATGTGCACATTTGAGCATTGTGTTTGTGCGGTGCAGCCCCGGGCTTAAACAGGAAGGCAATGGGAAGGGAAAACAGCAGTAGGAAGGTAATCAAGGAGAACTAGCATAGCTGGCAGGTGAAATGTATCAGAATCAGCCAATTACACAGGCAGCAAACCATCCCAGCCCAGAACACTACTATAAACTATGCAAACACCTTTCACTCTGGTTTTTCCCACATACTCTACACCAACGGTGTATACAAGGGGGAATTTTTAACAAACAAAAGCAACAAAATGATAGGGACTGCAGTAGCTATCATACAACAACATGTGGAAGAAGCTGAGGGTGGTGAGGATGAAAATGCTGTCGACCAACCCACAGTGAGGAGACGGAGAAGAGTGTACAGACCCAGGGTAACATACTAGGGGCTACATGAGCTGGAGATAGCGGAGTGCTATAGGGTGGACAGGGACCTCCTACAGCAAATTGTTGGGCTGTGCCGGCCATGCCTCACACACAGAACTAACAGAGGGGAACCCATCCCAGTGGATACCAAAGTATGTGTAGGTCTAAGAATACTAGCTACAGGTACCTTCCAAAGGCCAACTGGGGATATCATGGGGATCTCACAGGCATCAGCATCCAGGGTAGTCCACCAGTTCCTGGATGCCATGTCAGCACATGCCGGTGAGCACATATATTTCCCCAACACCCGTGAGGCATTGGCCAGCAATATGCATCTCTTCCACCAAATAGCAGAATATCCTGAGGTAGTGGGTGCTATAGACTGCACTCACATATGCATCAAAGCACCACCCGTTGAGCGGGGTAGTATCTACATCAACCCCAAGGGCTTCCCCTCCAACTGCTAGGTCATGTGCGATGCCCAGGGCATTATAATGAATGTGTATGCTGGCTGCCCTGGAAGCTATCACGATTCCCACTTCTGGCAACTGACGCAGCTGTACCAGAGATTTGCCAATGGGGACATTCCTTATGGTCACCTAGTGAGGGATGCTGATTATGCATTGGAGAAGTGGCTGATGACACCCATCAGAAATGCACACACACACCCAAAAAAGAACTCCATAATGAGGCACACACACAGGACAGAGTTGTAATAGAGCATGTGTTTGGGATGCTCAAGTCACAATTCCGGTGCCTGGATACATCTGGTGGAGCCTTGCAGTATTCCCCAGCTACATGTACTCATATTGTCATCATATGTGCCATGCTACACAACATGATCCTGCAGAAACAGCTTCAGCAGGAACAGCAAGGGGTAGGGCCACACAGCCCCCCACCATTGCCAAGGCCTGCACAGGCACAGAGTGACTCAGAGGGGGAACAACCTGAGACTTTCCCAGTAGGCAGAAGGAGCCATGCCCAGTATGACCTGGCCTTGACAAAGAGGCAATGCATAGCACACACACTGATGCAGGAGGGACCCAGGGAATGACACCTCTCTCTGACTACACATGCAGTAAAAGGGATGCCAAACATGACAGTAACTGTGCTCAACCATGTATAGGGAGTGTACTATGTGCATCTGACATAGGCAGCCCTCAAGCACCATCCTCAATACTGGCACACCCACAAGGTATGTCACTCTCCTTACCAACTGCTGAATGGAGTAGTATGTGTTGTTACCTGTATCTATGGTATGGATGTGAGCATGCAAGGGAACCGGGTGGCTGAATGGGATGCCAGCAGATAGTAGACACCTATAGTGGCAGTACGAGATCTGTAACAAATACTGGTGTCACCATAGTAGCCAGTACTACACATGGTGACAGAACCCACTGTAGGAAATGTGCTGGGCCACATGTGTGTCGATATGACACACACATGCCATTCATGAAGGTTCACATACCCAACAACAGTCTCAGCCAGCAGGACAGGTGTAGACAAACACAAACAAAGGCTGTGGTAAGGCCTTTGAATGATGTCTATGGGTAACCTTCCCCCCAGGCCTACACAGACACACTACATCAGGTCAGGCAGTGGGATATTAGTTCTGAAGGGTAGGAAGTCAGAAACTAATATTTAAGTCAATCAAACCTAAGACCTGTAGTACACTGAAATACCTCTAGTCAGCATGATAGGTTAGACAACAGAATGAAATGGAGTACCTGACATACCAGTACAGTCATAGCAAGTGTGTACAAGTGTCAGGTGTGCCCCTCCAATACTATGTAGAAATGTGGAAACAGTCAGATGTGCCCCCCAATCCTATGTAGACATGTAAAAACAGTCAGGTGTGTCCCCCCAATCCTATGTCAAAATGTAGTAACAGTCAGGTGTGCCCCACAATCCTGTGTAGCAATGTAGTAACAGTCAGGTGTGCCCCCGAACATCCTATCTAGACATGTATTAACAGTCAGGTGTGCCCCCCCAATCCTATCTAGAAATGTAGTAATGGTCTGGTGTGTCCCCCAGTCTGATGTACACAAGTTGTAACAGTCAGGTGTGCCCCCCAAATCCTATGTAGAAATGTAGTAACAGTCAGATGTGCCCCGCCAATCTGATGTAGACATGTAGTAACATGTATGTGTAGGTATAATACCAGTGGAGCACAGATGACCAGATGTGTCCAAGGTAGAAGGATAGATTGTAGCATTTGTACAATATGCAGGTATGTGTGTGTTGCATATTGTGTGAGAGTGGTCACTATATATGCATGTTGAGGTTTGACCTGGTGACCATTGCCCACTGCTGCTGATGACAGGGCTACGTCCTCACAACTGCAGTGCCAAAGACAATTCCCCCCAGTATAACACATGCTAGCAGTAAGCCATTGTAAATGCATGGTGGTAATATGTGCCAACATCTGAAAGATGGACATGGCATGACTGTTGGGCTAGATATACAAGCAGTACGCAGGGAAAAGTACCCCAGACATTCAGTATATAATGTGTAACCATATAATGGACACACCCTTGGAACTGTACATACAAGTATGCATCACATTATCTGGGCTTGTAGTAGGGAATATCGATGACGTCTGGCCGAACACTTGCAGATCACAAAGGTGATAGGACTGATGTATTGGGAAACAACTGATGTCCCTGCAGAAGCCAGCATAACTGGAATGCCCCATGCATATCTGTGAGTCAGATGCAAGTAGTGTCTATAGCACATATGCACCCAGCTCACCCAAACACCACCCACAGGTACCTCTCTGGTCGTATCCCTGCTGTTGGGAATGGGTACAATATGACCCCCACCTGTGTATGGCAATAGCAAAAGAATGCAGCATACAGTGCAGGTTTCCCATGTAGATGTGTCCCTAGCTGTAAGGAGCACCCTACCAGCATCCACACCACCTAATCAATACTGATAGAAAGTATTGGCATGAACACCTAGCACACCTAACCTCTCAACCCCAGGAGAATATACTGTATGGCAGTCTGGGACTGTAGGACTGACAGAATTCAACAGCCTGCTACAGCTGACCTGCATCACCACCAAATGGCCTGCAGGCCTCTGCCAAAAGCATGTGTTTCACCCATACTGCCAATGTATGTTATGTCATGGACACCCAAATAACATAACACACTCCACATAAGACATATGCAAGGTATATGCAAACCACAGTAACATGTCCACCATGTCCCACTGCACGTACTGTGGAACAACACCAAAACACAGCTGTGATGAGGTGATAACGTTAGGGAAAGTATCAGAGAATATATGCATAATGTATGGAAAAGGATAGAATAATAGAGGAGTGGGTGGGAGCATGGGCAGCATGGAATGTGCAAGTTCCAACACACAGCCATGTGCAGATTCTATCCCTGGCTGCAAACACAAAAATTGGTAGCTACAAACCTGCCGTACACCACAATTGGGGTAATGTCCTGACTTATGACCCCTGCCTCTGGGTAACCTGTGTGAATCTGTACAGCTGTGAGGTATTGCCACAGCAAGATAAGGCCATACTGTCATGTCAATGGATATACATGTATGGGATCCTCTGTCAGCATTGTACCAAGGTGCTGAACTGGATACACAGACCCAGCAGCAAGTGCCTGCAGCTCCCCCTCCAGAATGGCATAACTTTCCATGAATATGTAGGCATTTGCCCACAATACTGGACACAGCTGCATTCACCCTGTGTTCCCCAGGACATCACTGTGAGCAAGAATGTCTACCTGACAGTACTGGAGAACATAAAACATCACAGTGTATGACAGTACACATATCTAAATATCTCTGCTAACACCAGTACCATGTAGCAGAAGCAGCACAGACACACTCACCTACAGTACACACTATCCCTTGCACATGAAGACCGCATATTGCCAACTGATCTACAGATATCCTGCAGAAACAGGTTGCTACCTGTAGGTGTAGAACACAAAGGTCTGCACTGGAGTACAAACTACCTGGAATGGATCCATACATTCAATACTGAGGGGCATACTGGGCATGCTCACACAGTTAGAGAAATGAAGGCAATGTCAGACAACAACATACTGAAAGGTTATACTGGGCATTCTCACACACTTAAACAAATGAAGCCCATGTCTGCCAACAATAGTGGACCATGCATATCTGACAGTTGCAGATGTTAGTGCATACACCCCTCAGTATGCACCAATCATGCTTTGCATACACATTGGATAGGCATACAGACATATACACTATAATATGCCAAACGTAGACATACATAGATGTGTGGAAGAGAGTGACAGTGACAAAGAGCCTTCCATCATGAGGCCTGTCCCACCCAGCACACAGCCAAATGGCTACAACCACTTGATGTGTACATGTCACTCACTGTTGGAATTAGCCACTGGTATCCATCAGCATTACAGACTCTGTGGTGCAAGTGATAGCTGTGCAACATGACTGTACAAGGCAGTAGTCATCTAGCAATTGTATACACGTACCTGTGGAATATAAATCTGAGTGTGCCTGCATGTGATGTGCCTACCTCTAGATGAATGGTTATGGCCCATGCACATACACTGCCCTCTCAATAGTCCAACTATGACAAGCCTGCTGATGTCATTCACTTTGAAATACACCTTTGGAAAAAGAGTAGCCCCGTAATCTCTGTGCTGCATCCTATAACTGTAATGCTGTAGTGTGATAAACTAGCTAGGTAGGAGTTCTAATTCCAGACATGGCAACTGTGTGTGTGTGTGTGTGTGTGTGTGTGTGTGTGTGTGTGTGTGTGTGTGTGTGTGTGTGTGTATGTGTCTGTCTGTGTAGGGGGAAATGCTTTTTAGCCTAGTCACACTCACTACAATTCAAATGCCCTACTTTGGCAAGCCTGCTGATGTCATTCACTGTGAAATACACCTTTGTGAAAGGAGTAGCCCAGTAATCTCTGTGGCACATCCTATAACTGTGTAATGATGTAGTTTGATGAACTAGTTACATAGGCATTCTAATCCCAGACATGGCAAGTGTGTGTCTGTGTTGGGAGCAATGCTTTTTAGGCTTGTCACACTCACTACAATTCAAATGCCCTACTTTAAGTAGGACTGCTGATGTCTTTCACTGTGAAATACACCTTTGGGAAAGGTGTAGACCAGTAATCTCAGTGGCGCGTCCTATAACTGCGTAATGCTGTAGTTTGATAAATTAGTTAGGCAGGAGTTCTAATCCCAAACATGACAACTGTGTTTGTGTGTGTGTGTGTGTGTGTGTGTGTGTGTGTGTGTGTGTGTGTGTGTGTGTGTGTGTGTGTGTGTGTGTGTGTCTGTATAGGGAGCAATGCTTTTTAGGCTAGTCACACTCACTACAATTAAAATGCCCTACTTTGGCAAAGCTGCTGATGTCATTCACTGTGAAATACACCTTTGGGAAAGGTGTAGACCAGTAATCTCTGTGGCATGTCCTATAACTGTGCAATACTGTAGTATGGTAAACTAGTTAGGTAGGAGTTCCAATCCCCAGATATGGCAACTGTGTGTGTGTGTGTGTGTGTGTGTGTGTGTGTGTGTGTGTGTGTGTGTGTGTGTGTGTGTGTGTGTGTCTCTGTTTGCATAGTGAGCAATGCTTTTTAGGCAAGTCACACTCACTACAATTCAAATGCCCCACTTTGGCAAGCCTGCTGATGTCATTCACTGTGAAATACACCTTTGGGAAAGATGTAGCCCAGTAATCTCCGTGGTGCATCCTGTAACTGCGTAATGCTGTAGTGTGATAAACTAGTTAGGTAGAAGTGCTAATCCCAGACATGGCAACTGTGTGTTTCTCTCTTTGTGTAGGGAGCTTTTTAGGCTAGTCACAGTCACTACAATTCAAATGCCCTACTTTGGCAAGACTGCTGATGTCATTCACTGTGAAATACACCTTTGGGAAAGGTGTAGACCAGTAATCTCTGTGGTGCATCCTATAACTGCATAATGCTGTAGTGTGATAAACTAGTTAGGCAGGAGTTCTAATCCCAAACATGACAACTGTGTTTGTGTGAGTGTGGTGTCTCTGTCTGTGTAGGGAGCAATGCTTTTTAGGCTAGTCACACTCACTACAATTAAAATGCCCTACTTTGGCAAGGCTGCTGATGTCATTCACTGTGAAATACACCTTTGGGAAAGGTGTAGACCAGTAATCTCTGTGGCGTGTCCTATAACTGTACAATGCTGTAGTATGGTAAACTAGTTAGGTAGGAGTTCCAATTCCCAGACATGGCAACTGTGTGTGTGTGTGTGTGTGTGTGTGTGTGTGTGTGTGTGTGTGTGTGTGTGTGTGTGTGTGTGTGTGTGTGTGTGTGTGTGTGTGAGTGTGTGTGTCTCTGCATAGTGAGCAAAGCTTTTTAGGCAAGTCACACTCGCTACAATTCAAATACCCTACTTTGGCAAGCCTGCTGATGTCATTCACTGTGAAATACACCTTTGGGACAAGTATAGCTCATTAATCTCCATGGTGCATCCTATAACTATGTAATGCTGCAGTGTGATAAACTAGTTAGGTAGGAGATCTAATCCTTGACATGGCAACTGTGTGTGTCTCTGTCTGTGTGGGGAGCAATGCTTTTTAGGCTAGTCACACTCAGTACAATTCAAATGCCCAACTTTGGCAAGGCTGCTGATAACATTCGTTGTGAAATATATCTTTGGGAAAAGAGTATCTCAGTAATCTCCATGGCACGCCCTATAACTGCGTAATGCTGTAGTGTGATAAACTTGTTAGGAAGGAGGTCTAATCCCAGACATGGCAATTGTGTGTGTTTGTGTGTCTTTGTAGGGAGCAATGCTTTTTAGGCTAGTCACACTCACTACAATTCAAATGCCCTACTTTGGCAAGGCTGCTGATGTCATTCACTGTGAAATACACCTTTGGGAAAGGTGTAGCCCAGTAATCTCCATGGCGCATCCTGTAACTGCGTAATGCTGTAGTGTGATAAACTAGTTAGGTAGGAGTGCTAATCCCAGACATGGCAACTGTGTGTTTCTCTCTTTGTGTAGGGAGCTTTTTAGGCTAGTCACAGTCACTACAATTCAAATGCCCTACTTTGGCAAGACTGCTGATGTCATTCACTGTGAAATACACCTTTGGGAAAGGTGTAGCCCAGTAATCTCTGTGGTGCATCCTATAACTGCATAATGCTGTAGTGTGATAAACTAATTAGATAGGAGTTCTAATTCCAGACATGACAACTGTGTGTGTGTGTGTGTGTGTGTGTGTGTGTGTGTGTGTGTGTGTGTGTGTGTGTGTGTGTGTGTCTGTCTGTGTAGGGAGAAATGCTTTTTAGTTTAGTCACACTCACTATAATTCAAATTCCCTACTTTGGCAAGCCTGCTGATGTCATTCACTGTGAAATACACCTTTGGGAAAGAAGTAGCCCAGTAATCTCTGTGGTGCGTCCTATAACAGAGTAATGCTACATTGTGATATAGTACTTTGGTACGGGTTATATTCCCACACATGGTAAGTGTGGATATTTGTGTGTGTGTTTCTTTGTCTGTGTAGGGAGCAATGCTTTTTAGGCTAGTCACACTCACTACAATTCAAATGCCTTACTTTGTCAAGGCTGCTGATGTCATTCACTGTGAAATACACCTTTGGGAAAGGAGTAGTCCAGTAATATCCGTGGTGCGTCCTATAACTGCGTAATGCTGTAGTGTAATAAACTAGTTAGGTAGGAGCTCTAATCCCAGACATGGCAATTGTGTGTCTGTGTTTGTCATTCGTATCCTGTGTGGAGGTGGCTTGTCAGTGTGTAACAACTGGACTCATTGTGGAGCGGGTTTGGCAAATTTCTTATATGGTGGCCCTGTTATATGTAACAATGTCCACCTTACAAGGCTAACATATGTGAAATAGCCAAGAGGCTGGGGTGGCAATCCTTACCCCTACATGTGACAGCAAGGCCTGGCAAACAAAGTTAGCAACCCTTGTATTACACATAGAACACTCTCAGCCCATGTCTCATTCACAAACATACTTGCCTAGGCAACAACTGCTATGTTGGTAGTACCCTGCATATTGCCCACAGAGAGTAACCATGGTGTGATTGCAGTGGACTACAGAGGGCATGGCACCCTATCCATTAGAACAATAGGCACGTACATGCCAACAGTGTGCCTTCACTATGTTCCCCACTTGACGCCTGCAACACCCGTGGTCCCATCAAATGTGACACACAAAGGACATACCATGCCTTAAACACATGCCCTGTATAGACATATGCCACTGACACCAGGGAATACTTGTATCATGCTATCAATGTAGGTGCAGGATGAACCTGCTGTCCATTACCAGTTCCCGGCACATGAGGCCAGGACAGGCACATATGATGATAAAAATCTGTGCACACAGCATGGGCCAGACACCCCAGGTACAGTTCCACAAACACATACATGGCAAGCATTGCACAGCAATGGCCACACGCAATAGTTACCCAGGTGACTGGATGATGAATACAATACCAACTTGTGTGGGCCAATCCAGACACTACACCCCTGAGTCACACTGCAGACCATTGTCATGTGGCCTGATGCCAAAGTATACCCTTCACCTAGCCTTGTATAGCCTTCTGCCACAGACAACTGCTACACACCTGTGAAGCAATGCACGCATGCATTTCAGTACTGGCACCCTGTGTCTGTGTGTGTGGTGTATGATGCTTTCAACCACATTCACACTCACTACAACCCCACTGGCATACTGAAGCATGCTGTCTGATGTCAGACACCTTCATATACCCTTTGCCCATTTAACCTCTGGATAACCCCTGTGGTGCATGTGATACCTGCACAGTACTGTATTGTGGCAAACTAACTAGCTAGGAAGTGTATTCCTGACCCTGCCAAGTATGTCAATGTGTGTGAGTCCCTGAGAGAGTGTGGCTGTGTTGACGCTGACACCTGTTCATGTGGACAGGCACATGTACTACACCTACCATATCGCTATCATATCACTGTTGCAGATGTCACTCACCATCACATATACATTTGGACAACTCCTCAACATGTAAGCTATGTGGCACATGCAATAACTGCATAGACATGTGATAGCAATATATAGTCAGTCAGGGGTTTGAAACCCTGTAGTGGTAGATGTGTGACACAAACATGCTTAGGCTTTACTCTCCCACCCCCTCCCTGACTTATTTTGCTCTGTCTATCTCTCTCACTCCCTCTCAGGTGGATGTGGAGAACTACACCTGCTTTGCTTAGGCAGCAGCATGTGTTTTGTAAGTGATGCTCAAGATCAGCTGATGGCCTCTGCATGAGATGCAGCCCTCCTCTTGCTGATTGCATGTGGAACCGCTGTGGTAACATTCCCATAGCCAATTGCATGGAAACACATTCCAATAACTAGGAACATCATGTTGGTGTTGGGCCTTTTCATTCACTGTGAGCAGGACCTTGATCTGGTGTTTGGCAAACAGCATCAGAGTTGGATTTTGGATTTACCTATAACAATATACACTGTGGAAACAGGCCAACACACAGGAGGAGGATGTGCCTGACATGACTACAGAATGTAAGTGTTGCTATTCTGCATTTGGAGTAATGTCGGTTTACCAGGGTGTCTGTGGATATGGCTGGTCTACATGTTTTAATACCTGTCATGACAGTGCTTTGTTTTTGAGGAAACCCCCATCTGTAGGGTCATCTGCAGACTGGGCAGTGTGTGTTGCCTTTTGTTACTTGTGTTACTCACAGAGCACCTATCTGAGAACTGCAGAAGCATGGTGTGAGGATTGCAGTCAGTACATGGTGACAGCCATGGGAGTTACTGACTTCATATCCCTCATAGGACATATATCATAACAAACCCTGTTACAACAGTAAATGTATGAGGTTATCACAGCAACATGTCAATAGTGGCCCTGTGTTTGTGCCTCCAGCCACAACTCTGTCAACCTTTGCACATATGTCATGCAGTAAGAAGTGCATATGTTCTGTACACCATTATTTATAGACATCATATCTGATAACAACCCAGTGAGATAGACTGCTATACATGTTATGTATAGTAGGGGTTATATCTGAGGACATAACCTGGGCATTCTCTGGTTGTGTGTACACTATTGAGGTCTGTGTACTTATGGTGATTGATGACACTGTGTGTATTGTGAATATGTACCTTGGCCTGTGTACAGACTGTGGTAGATGTCATTGTTCTTGGTCCTGTTCTATCTGATGTTACATGCTGCTCCAGTGTATGGTACCCTATTGGCTTACATGTTTGTAGGACCAAACACATACATGTCCCATACCACAGACAGGTATCAGACTACACTGTGTAGTGGCCCAGTATATGTAGGGTTAGTGTTTGAGTGGCACATATGAGGATGGTGTTGATCAGACAATCCATATACTGTAATATTATGCTAGCTTACCATATGTGGCTGTGGCTGTGTTCACATTGGTTGTGGTTATGCACTTTCACACAGGTGTCTGTTACTCTGTGCTGTGACATTCCTGTCAAGCCTGCTATATTTGCAGGTACATGTGTATTCCCCCATAAGAAATGTAGGCGAGTGTTGTGGCAGTCTGCCTGTAGCCTGCATAGTGCTGCCTAGCAGCTTTGTGTACTTAACCAGTGTGATATGTCCAGATATTTGCCAGATGTACTGCTTCCAGGTCACCATAACTGTCATGTATTTCTGAAAAAGCAGTGGGATGCTGTACAGATGTATGTCACTAATTAGTGGGTAGCACGTGGCCATGTGACCTCTGCACCAGCAGTTATGTGTCAGGACAGACAGGAGTGTGTGAATGCATAACCTAAGGAGGTAAATTTATTCCAGTATTTACGTGATATTCCCATCTACATGGCTGTTAACATCCACATTGTCAGGCTTGGTCCACATGTCTTGCACTAAGGGGTTCTGTGTATATCTCTGGACTGACCAGAGTGTGTCAGACTGTCCACATTTATTGGCCATATCTCTGCTGTAACCCACAGGATCATTACTGTGCTAGCAGTGGTACTGTACTATGATTGTCCTTAGGATGTCTGTCAGTAGCCAATGGTGCACATGTGATGTGACCTCCCACCCACATGTCTATTAAGTCAACCCCTATTATAGTAGCAACAGTCTACATAATATACCTGCAATACATACCTGAAATCCCCTTGCACTAAGAGGTTGGGACTATTGGGGAAGAGGTAGGATTCTACTCCATGTTCTAGACATATGGTGAATATATATGTATATATAATTATCCGTATATCTATATAGATATATACACATATACATATCGACATACATAGATGGATATGTATATCTACATATATATACATATAGACACTCAAATATATACATAAACACAGCAATATATGTCTACACATATACAGATAGAGATACATATGCACATATACGTACGGATATCTACATATATATTGACAGTAATAGGTATATCAGGATAGATATGTATGCACATATAGTTATAGATATCTACATATATATCAGCATAAATAGGCATATCTGTACACATAGGATGTGCATGTATATATATATATATATATATATATATATATATATATATATATATATATATATATATGTGCATGTGTGTATACAAAGAGATCTACCCATGGCCATATATAAGATGTATTATACAGATGTGTATGCAGACATATGTATGAATATACATGTGTATGTACATGTAGACATATATCAACATATGTATATGTATATATCCATATTCCTGTCATGTGTAAACATCATGGTTGTGTATACCCTCCCAGATGTATCTCACCGTATGTATCTGATATGTGTACATTTTGATAAAACAACATATGTGATGCAGCAGTCATATTAATAGCAAGTACTACACAATTGTGGAAGTAAAGGCAATTGTCAATACTAATCAATATGTGTATTGACAGATATATTGGAAAAACAACAGCAGTCTTCACAGTGGTAATGGTGCAGTGGTTAAGTGCTATGACTATAGTGTACAGGGTCCTGGGTTCAAGACCTACAAGGACTGTTTATTTTGTTGCTGGGCAGAACAAGGGCTTTTGGATACAGAGTGGTTAAGGCAGTTTTGAGCAGCTTTAAGCAGGTTTGTGTGGGTTTGAGCAAAGCTAAGCGGTGCTAAGCTAAGGGTAAACTTCACTTACCAGTGTGCAAATCAGCTTAGCTGTTATATTGGAGCAATGTTGATACCTGATAAGTATGGCTTAGCCCTGGAAACCAGTTTACACTACCCAGTCCGATAACATAGCAGGGTAATGACATCTGTAATAAGTGTATGTAATGCCATGTACAATACATGCGCCTATGTGCTGTCATTACAGTAGCAAGGGGTGTGAGTGCCATGTCTGGGATACAGAAGTATATGAGGCCAACAGGCACACCTGCAGGCATAGCCGGACTCTGAGGCCTCCCTGATGTATCCCTGGTGTGTGAGCTGTTTCACAGTATATATCCCCTACTGGATAATGATCCAACATGTGGAATGTTACTGTAGACTACCGTCTGTACAGCACATGTTAGTGAGGGCTTCCAGCATGTAGTTATGGCATACATATTGTTGTCAAATGTATATCTGTCAACACATTCATTCTACTGCATAGCTACTTGCCAAGCTGATGACTGTCAGTCCCTGTACAGATGTGCAGATGGCAGGTATCCAGCTGGGATATGTACAGGCAACCTATGCTTGATTGACATTTACATGTCTGCCCAGCTGTGTAAGAACTGGCACATATAGGAGACAACATCCTGTATGCACCACATGCCACGGGTACCTCCACTACACTACCATAGTCAACAGAACATTCTTGGATACAGGTCTTCATCACAGACACAAACCATGTGTTATAATACATGTTGCATGCATGTCAACTTGATCACCTCAGTGGCCCTGTGCAGGAGGCACCCAGAGGATTGGCTGATGCATGTCACTCTCACCCTGAGGGTCTCTACAGTGGTGTCTTTTGATAGATTGCTTGCTGCCACATGGCAGGTGGCAGAATACCACTGTACACACATCCCCTACACAACCCATCTCTCCATGGACAATAGCTAGGTATACAGCTATGACGACCAGCAGCGATGCACCTCAGTACTGACACATGTGTATGTGTGCATTACTGAGTATAGCAGTGTCTGTGTGTTAGCACACCTGTACTTGGGAATTCCATGAGGGCCTTCACAACCACCGCAACACCCATTGCCATAGTCAGTTGTGGTTGTTGCTGTATGGGACATTACATGTACCCTGTTACACTCCTCTCCACACCGGCTGCACGAGCCTTGCAGTACCTGCACAACAGTGTTGTACAAATGGGTTGATAGGCATGGGATACCCATTGAGTTCTGGCAAGTGTGTGTATGTGTGCATGTCAGTATATCTGTAGGGTACAGCATTCTGAGGCCACATACTCCTATTACACTACCCATTGCCACACAGTAGTACAGATAGTGTTGTTGCTGCCCATAGGTAAGGCATGACAATGTAACACGCTGCTATGCCTGTGGCATGTGCATTAGATGCATATCCCTGTAGTACTGCTGTTGGGACATACAATGGGTTGTATTGCAGTCATGGGCAATGTGTCATGATGGGTATGTCAGAGTATCATCATGGGTTTCAGGGAGTACAATATCCACTGGGGGATGTGGGTGCTGTGTACACTGTCATTACACCAAGGTACACCGGGTATATGTCCCATGTACCACTTTATGGTTACCACTGTCACCATCAACCATACAGGTAACTGATACCACAATCCAGCCCAGTTATGCATGTGCTGCGTGCAGCCTACCTGTAACACATTGTACACATGGTCAAGTTAGTTAGCAGTGATAGACCCAGGTCTCTCGGACGTGTGTCTGCCTGTTATGTGTCTGACAATGTGTAAATGAAGGTATGTCACACTATGTATTGTCCATATACACATAGGTTCATAGGTTGGTACTGGGCTATCTGCCTGAAGGCATATATTAGCCCAACCACGTTGTGTGGTTTTCATCACCCCTTTAGTAGTTCCCTAGACCCTTGTACTAGCAGCTAGTACCCTTGGCTCCTATCTAGTAGTGCTGTTGGTGTGATCCCCGGTGTGAACTTTCTGTTACCCATCCACTCATCAAGGTTCCTCTTGAAGAGTGATAGTGAGGGGCTCTGTCTTATGTAGATCGGGACCCTGTTCCATAGTAAGGGAAGTCTCTGCGAAGGAAATCTATCCCTCCAGCATCTTCTATTCATTGTTGTGTTGAGGTTTATATCCCTAGAGTGTGTAGCTCGAGTAGATTTGGTTTTGCTAAGATGGAGCATGTTCAACAATTCTGGGTTGGACATGGCTCTGTACGTTAGACAGAGATCGCCTCTGAGAAAGTGGTATGCAACAGAGAACAGTCTTAGCTTTTTCAATTGTGCTGCATAGGGCAACTGTTTGAGGCCAGTAATCCTCTTGATTAGGTACCTTTGTGGTCTCTCCAGCTGCTGGAGATGTCTAGCCAGGTACATTCCAATTGGTGCATTGTACTCAATAATGGGTCTGATGAGGGAAGAGTAGAGGGGCACCATTACATCCTTAGATCTTGATGCAAACCCTTTCTTGATCAGATGGGTCACATAGAAGGATTTTCTAACCACTTTGGCAGCATGGTTATCAAAGGAAAGCTGACTATCTACTTGGGTCCCTAGATCCCTTATTTCTTCTTCAGATTTCAGGGGATTACCTCCTATGTTGTAGTTTGCGGGTACTCTGTTTTTCCCAAAGGGGATTACTACACATTTTTTTGCATTTAGCTTGAGACCATGGCTTTGACACCATGCATCAGTCTCATTTAGACCCTTCTGGAGGATCTCCATGTCGGCCGGAGACTCTATTATAGCACCCAGTTTGCAGTCGTCCGCAAACTTAGTCAGCCACAGCCCTGCCGTGCTTGCCTGTACTTCTGAGAAGTATATGCCAAACAGGAGGGGCCCCAGGACAGAGCCCTGAGGCACACCACTCATTACTGGTCTGGATTCGGACATAGATCCCGCTACTCTTACTTTATGGGATACGGTCTGAGAGCCAGTTTGTGATCCATCTTGTGACGTAAGGGTTTATGCCCAGGCTGGTGAGCTTATCAATAATACCTGAATGGGGAATGGTGTCAAATGATTTAGCAAGATCAAGGTAAGCCGTGTGTACCTCCTTTCCCTTATCTATAGCCTGAGTAACTGTCTCAAAGAAATCCAGCAGGTTCAGGAGGCATGATCTGCCCTTGATGAAGCCAAACTGTGTGGGGTCCAGCGACTGGAGGTTCCCAATCTCTCCATTTATGAGTTCCATAATGATTCACTCCATAGCCTTACAGATCAGACTGGTCAGGCTTATTGGTCGGAAGTTCCCAGGGTCAGTTGTGGCTCCACCCTTGTGTAGCGGGACCACCATTGCCGTGCGCCATTCTATGGGCACATATCCTGTGGAGAGGCTGAGAATGAACAGGGTATTAAGATGCGGGGTTAATTCCTTTTGGAGCTCGCGTATGACACAGCCTGGGACACCATCTGGTCCCATGGAGGCAGTGTTTTTAGCTTTAGATAGAGCCTTGTTAACCAACATATCAGTAATAATTGGACTTACACAATCCCCTAGAATGGTAATAGGCCCTCTAGGTGGTGAGGAGGGGGAGAAATTTGCACTGAACCTGTCAGCCAAGATGTTGGCAATGTCAGAAGGGTCAGTGTATTTTGTTCCATTTTGTACTAGCTCAGAACAGACAGATGCGTTGCCATTTAGGTTTTTGACATAGCCATAGAAGGCCTTGTGGCTATCCTTGGCAACCTTGGCAACTTTCTTTTCAAAATTAGCTTTAGTTGACTTGATGAGGGCCCTCAATTTCTTACTAATGCTGATCAGGGATGATTTTTCTACTTGAGATTTGGCCTTTTTTTGAATAAGTCTCCTCCTTTTATTGTAAAGTTTGCTTATGGCCGGGGTCCACCAGACTGGTTTCTTCTTGCTTGAGGAAGGAGTCTTGGTTTTATTTGGGATAGCATGGTCCATGCAATCCTGAAGATGCATATAGAGTGCCTTGGTGTAGGATTCCGCATCCTGGATATCATTATCCTTCTGCAAGGGAATAGTGAAGCTTTCCACTACACCCATTACATCCCCCATTCGCATACTGTACATGTCTGGGGATGTTCTGCATGTAACATGTAACCTGAAACACACCTCACTCTAAAAGCTGTGTGATGTGTGCAATGAAAGCCACACACTTCAGTAGCACTACATACCTAGGTAGGGGTCTAGTCCCAGTGTTGCCAAGTAAGAGTGTGCATGTATGAGGATGGGTCTACATCAGGTTGCAGATTATACACGTCCCAGCGGGTCATCTGTCCATGTGGCACAGGCAATAACTGTTATACAAACCTGTAACGTGTGTTTAACTGTACCCCAGATATGTCACAGCCATGGTGTCACCACAGTGCCATACCATGTTGTGGAATATGACTGCAGACCATTCTCATGCTAAAACATGTACACCTACAACAAAAATGGATAATATTATGGAGACCACAATCAACCAGTGTTACTAATAGCTATAATGCATCATTGTTGGACTGCTACACTACCTGACATGTATGCATTAAACTTTACTCCTGACAACATGTTACACTGCAGTACTTTGGTAAACTGTAGTACAGTCACCATGTGCATCAGAACCACATTAGCCTGTCCCTGCATTGATGTTATGGAGACAGGAATGTGGCACAGGTATCATCATATGCACAGGGTATGTTGTTGGTTTGCCAGAGGCCGAGGGTGGGCCATACATTTGTGTGTGGGTGAGGGGTGTAATGAGGTGAACTGGGCGTGGGGATGTGGTGTGTGTAGGTATGGGGTTGCCCTAGGTGTGTTCGTGTAGTTTGTGGGTATGCATGCACACAGTTTTACCATGTGGCTGCCCTACACAGGTGTTTATGGATAGCTGCAGACCATACCTGGCAGGGTGTGCAGTTCACTGCATTGTGCCATGGACATGTGGACTGTGCTTGCCAGGGGTTCCATGGGCACGTCTGGGGTACAGGCTTTGATGTGCTACTCTCCCCTGATGATGACAGATGTCCACTGGAACCAGGTTCCTCCTGGGACTAGCCAGGACCTACTCTGGCGTCACAAGGGCAGTACCCCCCTGCAGTGCCGGAGCTGGTACCACCACTATGGGAGCCCTTTGGTGTCCTAGCATGTCCACATTGACTGCCAGCTTTTGGTATTACTGGCCTACGTCCAACCGGCTGTTGCCACACTCCCACCACACATTCAAGACCAGACAAACCACAGTTAATAAGGGGCATCATCTCACCAGACCATCTATCCATGAGCTTGGTATAAGCATGGATGGCTCCAGACAGTTCACAGAAGTTGTTGCTTGCAGATGTGAGAGCAGCCCTCTGCAGCCTCAGGCTCTGTCTGGTGTAATGTTCCATACGTGCCTGCGCCACCATGACAGCCTGAAATATGTGCCTGGTGGTACCAGTTGTGGTGAATCTGCCAGGGGCATGATGATCAGCGGCCCTACCCCGGGCACTCTGGAACATCTGCCTATGTGGCGCCCTGCCGGACATCCAACTATGCCTGCTGTGACCAGATACAGTAGGCATGGTTACCACACTCTGCTGTGCACTGCCACCAAACGCCAACTGTCCCTCCACTATGGCCACTGGTGATGGGGTATGTATAGGCACTGTAACTGTGTGTGGGGTCAGGGTGGCTAAAAGGGGGATGTCAAACAATGGTGCTATTTCAGCCCCTGACAACCCCACCTGTGCCTCAACAGTACTATTATCATCTTTGGTCCCTGTAATGATGCCAACATCAGATTGCATGCAGGAGGGACCCTGACCCACCTCGCCACCTGTGGGGAAAAACAATAAGCACACTTTAAGACCTGTACAGCATTGCATAACAGCACACACATATATACACACACACACACACAACCACACACACACCACCTTAATACCTACCTGTCAGTGACTTTACAGACAGTCCCATGTATAGTCCCATGTGTCTCCATCCTGTGCATCACACTTGGTAAAATACACTCATTAATTCCACTCATTAACATATCATTCCTCTAAATGCCTAGACAAGTGATCACAACACAAGATCTGTTACTGACTTGAGTGGAGTAGTTTTACATGGCCTAAATGCTGTCATTCAGTGTTCACTGTGTGTATGTCCAGACATCATGAACATGGCCCCTATATGTGAAGGGCTACTATATTCACTCCATAATATCACACACTGGAGTGTCATGTATATGTATTGCTCAGTACATGCCAGATATGCTGCTCAATCAGCCTATCATGTGACAACTGTAATATATAGATACACTCCCTGGTGTTGTCTTGTAATTCCCCAATGGTTCTGTAGTGCTGCATATGTGGGTTGTCAGTCACCTCTCTGCTGAATGCGATATTAAGGGTATACCTGGTGTCTACATTCCCTCCAAATGCCTGTTTCATACTACAGACCTTGTTATACTATCAGCTATCCTGTGATTACATACATGACATGTAATCCTCGTGTGTCATGTGTCAGTCCATGTACTGCACGATCCCAAAGGGAAGTACTGCTGTATGAACAACCCCACAATCACACATGTGCATACATGGACACCCATACAAACACACACATGCATCAACCTCCCTCCACTTCACCATAGTGAACCTACATTCAAACTAACCACCCATCGAGACACATACACACACACACATACAGGTGAGGTTGTACAATGATAGTACACACAGTCCTCCTATTACCCATCTATCAACATGCATAACATACGGTACACATCAGCATGCAGTGCAGCTATAGTGAATCCATGCTAGCAACAGTATACATGTGTGTGATGCATGTGCTGTGTTACTAGGTGATACACCTTCCCCTGGATACCACTGCACCCATATACACAGTATTGCTGTGCACCTGTTCTGCACCCTGCCATGTACTGTGAACCACACCTCACAGGTGTACAAATCATTGCTGAATGTGTAGTGCAGTGTCAGTTATGTCAGCTTTAATGCTCAGAGCCCCTATGTTTTTCAGCAACACATACCTGGGATGATATGTGGACAGATGTCATTTGTGAATGCCTGATGTCTGGTTTACAGCTCTCAACATCAGTGGACCATGTATGACCAATCCAATACTATTACACTGGCAACCGTTAGAGCATACCATGGCTATGGGATGCACCCTTCCCTGATCTGCCATGGGATCACATCACTGCATATATTAACAGTACATGAGCCCGATATGTGACATATGTCCTGTACATTCACATGCAGTATCTACAGAATGTGTTAGGTGTGTGGATGCAGACCACGATGCATACAATCTGTGTGTGCATATGTGAGCACACCCTTATCATGACAGTTTCTTGCACCAATTATGTGTACTACAGCAGTCACTACTCCAGGCAGGGGTATACTAGGATGGGCCATCTGTATTTGCCAGTGTATGTTCAGTCTGCCCTACACATGTCCCCCTAATCTGCATGATTGCAAAGTCTACTCATATGCACATCCCTTGGTGTTCACATGCTGCTGTTACTATTGCTGTGGGGGTAGGGTTACATCTGCCACAGTTCCTGAACCTGACTGTGTGCATATACAGCCATTCTTAGCATCTTTAGGATCCCTGCTGCAGTGCACTGGTGTGTCATGCTGACACACCCCCACCTTCAGCCTTTTTGCAGATGCTTGACAAGTAAAGCCTACATATGTGTGTCAGTTTGCAGTGTTCTATACACTGAACACCACATGTTACAGCCTAGTCCCAGCTGATAATGTGGACCACAGTAATACGTTATGCCATAGTGTAACTCTGCAACAGTTGCCATTGTACTACTGGTATATACACTGGTGTTGCACTGTATATGGGTGATGTTTCAAACAAATCCCTACTGTAGGCCATGTCTCCCACCATTATGTTACACCTTGTGGACACATTCCACAATGGCAGGATGTTAGTTATGTCTGACATACCCTTCCAATACCACATCATGGTCACCACTGTGATGCCATGCATTTAACAGCAACCATATGTTCACATGTACAGCATGCATTCTGGGTAGGTGTGTTAGATGTGTGCATGGAATATACCATAGCCATTGCATGCCCGGTGTATTGGCAAGCATCAACATAAACCATACTCACCAGCTACAGGCTGCTGCCTTGGTGGTATACTGGAGGGACCTACATAAGAGGTGAGAGATACAAAGTTAGTGGCCACATCTGTGACATTGCTACAGGGTGGTTGCAGTACATGTCCACAATGCTACAATGTATGCACATCTGTTTATCATAACTATGCAGCAACAAACTATATCTATGACATGTTAGATATGCATGCTGTACCTGTACAGATGCAGATGCATACACAACAGTGGTCTACTGATGTGCCCTGTGGCCTTACCTGCACAGTCTCCTCAGTCGGTGTGTGGTTAGCACCCACCTCCACAATGGTGTCCAGCAGTTGTTGGCTATGCGGACGGCAGGTGCCACGAGGCTGGCTTGGAGCTCCAAAACACATGTCATGGGGGGGATAGATGGCATGGCCTCCCCTGTTGCGAGGTGATACCCCAGACTGCAGCAGCATGCCAAAGGGCATTGCGAAGCAGGTCAGAATAATGATGCCGGACCTGCTCGTAACTGCAGTTGTGCAGTCCAACATCATGGTCGTTCCACAGGGCAGTCTGCTCCTGCTGCTCATGGATAGCCTGGCAATACAAGACAGCATAGCGCTGGATTAGGTGGTTTACCACAATTTCATTGTTAGCAGTTGAGTAAGCCGGGAGCCTTCCATGTGACATCTTGCCTGAAAAACATAAAGATGGAAACAGGTGTGAGCAAGTCATAGAGCAAGGTTACCACAGTTCTTAATACACATCACTGTCACCACCCCCACCAAATCAGTGGCAACAAACTGTACACACAACTCAATAGGTATGGCTACAGCTTACCTACCAATGGGACAGATATTGTATTGTACCACCCTTTGTGCGATGTGTTTGTAGCCATGTTCCCTATGTGGACACAATCATTGCTGGCCTGTTACAGACTATTCACCTGCATGCCATTGTCAGGGCCACTATGGTTCCATATATGCCTGTGATATGCTTGCTATGTGATTGCTGCACATCTGATATTCTGTGTTATTGGGGATATCTATGCATGCTGTTGAACATGTTCCAGGATTGTGTAGACTATTAGCACCCACATATGTTCTATAACAGTGACACAATACCTTGTTTATGGACTATTGGCCAGCAGAACCACCTCACCAAACTCATCTGCCCATGTTACCAGGCCACATCACATGTGGGGCCCACCCTGGGGCCTCCTCATGTACTGGTCCAGCAATGCCTTCAGGTGGAACCAACTCAGGGGATGTTGTCCCCCCCTGGGGACACACACAGACATGATCTTGTCCCCAAGGTCAGGTCCAAGTTATTTTCCATAGCGGGCTCCACAGACACATGGGGGATGTGCTACATCACCTTGAGGCACCCAGTACACATTCACAGGGTCCTCATGCTCCTCCTGTTCAACCTCCAGGCCAGGCACCTTCGGGACATGGACTCTGTTGTGAGTAGCAGTGGGTGGGAGGCTTGTTCCCACTGTGTCCATATTGAGGCCCATGGGGCGTCCACATCACAGACCACGCACATCATCCAGGGTGTTTACCCACCACATGTGTCACATACCACCCCTGTAGGCTGTCCTCTATATCTACCAACCCTGTCCACCTTCACAACTATATCTGCCATACTTCCCCATATTCCTATTCCATACTTCACAGAAAAGGTCAATGTAGTCCCAAGAAGGGGTTCACATGTGACATACCCGTACATGTTGCACACACTGACAGCTGTAGATATCTGTGTATATTGCTATGTGTACTGTTCCCTCACACATAGCATGCAGCACTGTGGTGGTAATATAGGGGACATGTATTTACATACATATATGTTTGTGTGTTCGTATGTATGTAGACATGTGCATATAGGTATAGGTATATATATATATATATATATATATATATATATATATATATATATATATGTGTGTGTGTGTGTGTAGATATATATGATGTTGTATATATGTGTTTATAAATATATGTCTACTCATGGGTATCTGTATATTTGTGGACATACATGTATATATTTATATATATATATATATATATATATATATATATATATATATATATATATATATATATATATATATATATATATATAAATATATATATATATATATATATATATATATATATATATATATATATATATATATATATATGTACACATATGCGTATCTATATATGGGGTACATTCAGACATCAGGTCCACAATCTCACAACACCTTCCTGCACAGCTGCACTGTTCTGCCTTGCTACAACACAGACAGGTGCCACATATGGACACAGCCTGACATTAGGGGGGTATATGTAGGGCCAGATTGCAGGTAACCCTATCATACCTATGGCATTCCAGCATGTGACAATACAGGTTAACCTGAGTATCCTGCAAGTGGTGGGCTGTGGAGCCCATGTGTCCATCATTATGGCGTTACTTCCACCACCAGCTATTGGCCACAGTAATATACATGCTTCCCATTACACAACACACCCTATGATGGCTTACATCTTATCAGTCAGTGTTGCTCTGCACAGTTGATGGGTATGGCCCACTACCCACAGGGACAGACTCTATTGTCCTTAGCAGTTGTTCAGCTGAACATCATTACAACATCAACACCTAATGACACATATAAATCATTCCACATAATCTATCGCAATATTATGGCCCAAGTACTGCAGTCAATTACATGCATATATACTTCACACACCTATTGTGGGAATGATGTCTCTCCTGGATAGTTTGCTGGATGGATGTTTTTTTTTCTGTTGTTTTTGTTTTTGTTGTTGTTGCTTTTCAATCTCTCCCCCCCCCCTCTCTCTCTCTCTCTACTGTCTCTCTCTCTCTCTCTCTCTCCAGTAAATGGATTGAGCTGCTTTGAGTAGATTGCAGCATGGCTTTTGTAGGTGATGCACATGATCAGGTGATGGCCACTGCACCTATCTGTGTCCTCCACTTGCTACCTGCATGCAGCATTATGTGTAGTACTTCCAATTACCATTGTCATGGCAAGCCACTACTATAAATCCCTACATCATGTGGGCATGGTCCTTTTACCTTTCCTGTATGGTGGACATCCTTCCTGTGTGTGGGCAGCAGTGTTGCAGACAGCAGGTAGCAATACCTCTTACAAGAGAACTTGCACACTCAGGCCTGCTACATATTTGTAAGAGGTTCCAGAAATGCAGACAGAGTGTGAGTAGTGTTGTATGCATTGTATAGCACTGGTGTTACAGGGTTTGTGTGTACATACTAGTTTAACATGGAATGCAGTCTGCATAGCTATCAACTGCTGGCCTATCCACGTGATGGCCAGAGGTGTGCCTGTTATGTTTTGTCTGTCCACCACACAGATCTTGTGTCAGATAAATCACTTGTAGTGTGTGTGTTGAGTGCTATCAGTACATGGCTACATCCATTTGTGTTTCTAACTTCATATGCCTGACTAAGGGTATGTTGCAGCCTATCCTGTAACACTAGTGACTTGGTTGTGATGGCCACAGTATTTCACATATGGGACTGTGTTCCAGCCTCTGTCCTCCACCTATATACCAGGCTTTGTCCATATGACATGTTGTCAGGGGTTATGGAGTGGGCTGTGAGTATGTCATGCTGCCATTCCTGCCATCAGTCCACTGCTGTTTTGGCCCCCACACATATTGTGGGGTTGGGTCCATATATGTGCCGCCTTCATCTACACAATACATGTGTGCCCTTATGCACTCCAGAGGCCAGTGTATGTAAAAGTGGTATTAGGCCCTGTATGTCAGTCTATGGGGGGATGCACCATAACTAACCTAGGCTGTTACAATATGTGGGTGTATCAGGGGTAAACTGCCTTAAGGTATCTGGATGTACATTACCATACAATGCACCTTGGGTAAATGCAGGCCTACTGCTTCATGTCATACAAACTGTTTTGTTTGTTTATCAGTGTGATTGTGATGGTGTCAGCTATGCCTTGTTAGGTAACAGATACAGCCCATTGTGTTAACTGAGGTCCTTATCCCCTAGAGATTGTGTACAGAGTGTAGATAGAGGCTGCTAGACTATACATCTGCATTAATTACTGTGGATTGATTATTATCCTGTTGCTCAGTCTGTCTGTACTGTTGTACTACTTGAAGGCTTCGGCCTGGACAGCAACATATGTAAACCTTTCCAGAATACTGTATTAATATAACTGTTTCACAGTTGCATTAGTCTGTTTATATGTATGTCAGAGTTTAAGCAGCTATATGACATGGCATATACAACTGTAATAGTACACAAATAAAGCTTTCCCATGTATGCAGACCTGTGTGTGGTGTTATATTCTTTGACATCTCTGTGGGTATATGTTGCAGGCAACAATTGTCATTTGTATGGGTGGCTCATACAGTGTCCAGTTGGTAAGGTGGCAACTGTAGGCATAGTGGGTATTCCGTATTGTGTGCACCTTCTACATATGTATCTTCCTATACATATCTCTGTGTGTGTATGTGTAGTTTTATATATATATATATATATATATATATATATATATATATTTTATATATATATATATATATATATATATATAAATATATATATATATATACATATATATAGATATATACATATATCTACGTATCTGCAGATATGTGTCTGTGTATATGTAGCTTAGGAATGTTGATTGCTTCCACATTGTACATTCCCTATGGTAGCCAGACTGTACTGCATGATATGTTACTTATACCAGCCTGACATCATACAAGTGGGATGGAGTACTGTTAACATCTTGTGCCCATGTTGTGTCAGGTCCTGGTTATGGGATTTGCAACAGGTTGGTATTGAGTTGCAGGGCAGACGTGTTTGGTTGTGGGGGGGGGGTATCTATATGTACAAGACATATGTTGTTTGGGCCCCCTAACCCCATTAACGGTGCATGTGGACATATATGTTTTTGTTATGTTCTCTTATATGTCTATAGATATATGTCTATATATACATACATATATAGATATATATTTATGATTACATATATATATATATATATATATATAGAGAGAGAGAGAGAGAGAGAGGGAGAAAGATGTCAATTAACAACTAGTATATTCCTGTAGTTCGCATTACCTTCCTAGTCAATGCTGTTATCTGTACCTTACAAGTATTACTACACTACCCTATTGCCTTAGTTTGGGCAGTGATATGGCTGCTGACAACTATATATATGAACTGGTTTTATCTGCAGTATACACCTCTTACCTGGTATACCTGTGGAGGAATTGTTTGTTAACACTGACTAACTGTTTCTACACATGCTCCCAGATTCCAGGTTGATATTATGCACATACCTGTCCATCTCTTTTTACACAGACTCCGGCCATGTCTTGACCACATGCAGGTGAATCTGGACATATGTAGACTATTGCCCTCTTCAACCTTTAGTGACTTACAACACTCTTATACAGGATTTCCTAGACAGTTATATTATGTAGCACAATGTGGGTGACAGTGATGAGTAATACCTTATTATTCAGAGCAACTGCAACACTAACAATGCCATATAATACCAAAGTAAACAGTACTAGTACAGAGTATCAGTCTTTTTTTTCTGGACACAGTGTTCGTACCTGATGGACCTGTGGGAGCAATGTTTGTTAGCACTACCTGAATGTTGCCATACAAAGTACCAGATTTCACATTAGTATTATGCACTTACATCTCATTCTGTTACTGTACACACTCTGGTCACAGCTTGGCAACATGGGGGTGTAGATGGGACATACTTGGCTTATTACTCTCATAAAAGTTTGGGGAGTTGCTAGAGTGACAGGTTTGTTCTTATAGATGTGTGACAATCAGTTGTATTTCTTGTTTGCAGTCTATATGTCTGGGATCATCCCACTGATTTCCCAGGGGGACAGGGTGACAGGCAGCAGATATGATCCAATTTACTGGACATTTCTGTACAGTTGTGGGGTATGATTCTGTATGTAGACGACTTTCACTCCCAGGATTTGAACCATGGCTGTGTGTGCTAAAAATACAGCAGTTCATGTCTCAGTTGCATGTATTTGGATATTGTTGTCTGTTGTTTCTCTGTTTTCTATGTCTCTCTCAGTTGTACTAGCTGACCTCTGGGGATTACACCAGTCATATACAGACATTCCTATACATTTTTTATGTTGCACAGTGTGGGTAATAGTGCTTAATACAACAGTACTTTTAAGTGATTGCAAATCTACATTACCACATGATACCAGAGTGAATACATGCAGTACAGCAGTTAGACCTTCATTGCCAGGCTATTATACTTTCATTTACATACAACCTATATGAGACTCTTCCTGTCATATGCTCTGGTGTATGCAGTACTTGCCTTAAACAATACAGGTTTTATACAGGCAATTAACTTACTAATACTGTTAGATTTATTTCCTATGACAGTACATGCAAGAGTATTACTAACCTGCCTCACGTCGCAAACTCTCCAAGCGACATCCATGGGCCTCATGGTTCACAGCCTGCTCACATGCCGCTGTGAAGGACATAAGAGGAATATTTAGCCATACCTAACCATAATATACATGAGCTGGCAATTATTAAACAGGTAGTGGTGTGATACTTACACACATCTGGGACCTCCCCTGTCGTCCTAGCCTCTTGGATTCACTGATCCAAGCAATCCCCCTTTTGCCCTTTCGCCTCTTCAGGTCGGCATAATTATGCCTGACCTGCTCACCATTTCGGGGAATGCCAGTGGCACTGGTGAGGTCAAGGGTGAGATGGTCCCAGGCTTCCGCTTTATATTGGGAACCCTGGTACTGGCCCTGCAGCAGTCTCTACTCATGGTCTTTGACAAGGAGTCCTGCCATGACTCTGGACTCCTGGATGCCCCAGCGCTGTGTCTGAAAGCACACTCCCTCTACCATTCCAGACATGGTGCCTGCAAGGGTAAGCTACAACCAGTTTTGAAATGTATTCCCTCATGTTGGGTTTAAAAAGGGCTGATTTCCCACACTGTGCCATGATTGGACAGTTTTGAAAAGGCTAAACTATGGGCAAACCTGCTTACCTAAGGTTGGCATTGTTTACAGGGGGATACCAATGGGCAAACTGAGTTAGCTGGCCTACACATTGCTTACACCTCCTAAGCTGGTATGTGCCATGCTTAACATTGCTTAGTATTTACTTTGCATTATATTTGCTTGTTGGCATTGATTTGTTATTCATTACATGTTATATATATGTCTGGTATCCATGGTTCATGTGTACGTACGCTGTATGGGGTCCTTGTGTTTATTAAGGGACTACAACACTTTATTACAATTACACCTCACATCTGGGCTTACTGCAGTACTCCAATTCAAATATTTATGTTATGTGGTAGGTTATGGAACATAAGACTGTATATAGATTCCTTTCACATGTTCAGTTTGATTTTACTTTAATGATGATTTATTTGGTTATACCTCAAGCTTACATACTGCTGTGATGGCTTAGTGGTTAACTACTGTGATTATAATGTACAGGGTCCTGAGTTCAAGACCTACAAAGGCTGTTTATTTTGTTTCTGGCCAGAACAGTGGCTGTTGCATACAGAGTGATTAAGGCACTTTTAAGCACTTGTAAGTGGGTTTGCATGGGTTTGCACGAAAGTAAGCATTGCTAACCTCCGGTTGCATATGCCTACAGAGAGTTAGCTTGAATACTGCTTAACCTGTGCGTGTATTGCTTACCCCCATGCAAATAGGCTTAAACCCGCTTACTAGTGCTTATATATGCTTTCTACTGCTTAATTATGCTTAGACTTGCTTACTAGTGCTTATTCCCGCTTACTACTGCACTAATTTAGACAATAATGTCTAATGGTTCTTGGGAAGGTGGGGGATTTGGAAGCTGTATGGAGTTATCATTCATTACACATTTTACCTTGCATTTGTACCCCTAATTCCTGTGTACATATACTGTATGGGGCACATGTGATTACCTGTGGACATTGCAACATTATCACACTGACACCTCACATCTGCATTTAATGCAGTACTCCAGTTCACAAATATATGTTATTTCATAGGTTATGCAACTAAAAATATTGGTCATAAAGTGATTTGACATGGAAAATGGAATGCGCTGCAGTGTGACTTGAACCGGGAATGACTACTCATAAGGCAAATGCTCTGCCCACTACACTATTGCTATACTGTTTCATTTGCATATAGCTTGCTTTTTATCTTCCTGTGCCAATTAAGCTGCATTAACTGTAGCTAAGCGATGGGCAAACCCGTGCACCTATGGTTAAATTTCATTTGTTTCATAAAAAAAAAATTATATTGTTTTAACTATTGCTCTTGTACACATAGGGGGATGTTGCTGGGGGTATGCATACACCTATGAGCTGTCTCTCGCTCATTCTTTTTGGACTTGTCTGCTGTTCTTCATTGTAGGGCTGTGTATATTCTGAAAGCTCTGCTCTCAGACATGCCCCCTGCACTCTTACATGCTCCGTGTAAGATTAAGAGCTCTGGCAGTGCGCCTTCATTAATATGCATGGAGCACTGCCGTCATTCTCCTAAATGGCTGCTTCCGTGCAGGAATAAGTTAGTCCTGCACGGAAGGATAGTAAATCCGGGATAGAGTTTAATCTTTTAAGATATACATTGTTTGCTATGTTTTGTGATTCAGTATGTGACATTAATTTTTTATAAAGTATTTTTTAAAAAGAATTTTTCACAGAATGATGGTAAGAATTTTTTAAATACTTACAAGTATCTATTTTTGATTTAAGTGTTCTGTTTCATAAATGATGAAGTGAATTTTGATTATTCTTGTTATATAAAATGGTTGAAAGGGTGTTTTATACAGTTCTGATGAATTTAAGATGAAATGAATGAAAGTGCTCATTAAATCTCCTGTTATTTTTATCTGAGTTGCAACTTTTTTTTTGGATTTTTAGTTTTATATTTTGGACATTGTTGTTGTGTTGCTTTGTTTATTTGTTCTGGTCATCACCTAAAATTAAATCTATTATTGGAAGTTAAGATATGGAAAAAAGTGCTTGAAGAAGCCTGACTGAAGTCTAGAAAGGGATGAATTAAGAGCACATTTTCACATTTCTGAACAACATATTTCATTTCATTATGTAGCTGAGCTTCTATTATTGGAACAGAAAATCTTTCATAATTAGAACAGCCACTCCACACTGATTAATCATGGTCCTGGAAGCAAATAAGCATAGGTCTTGTTTCTTTTTATAAAATACAACTTGGGAGGAATACATAATTATCTCTTATAATAAAATACTTTTCTATATTGCAAAACAGGTGGGAAAAAGTTTACATTCTGCAGTAAGCTGGTTTCCAAGATAATATGTTAAGGCAATCTTTATACATCATGAGATTTTACTCAATTAAACATAGCTTAAGTGCAAATAGGGACACCTACCTAGATCAAAGGAGCATAACAAAACTAAAAAAAAAAAAAACTTAACATCTCACCTATAGGAAGAATACTGCCCTGATCCTCTATATGATTGGTATTTCTTGATGGCAAAGAGTGTATAAAATACACTCCCGCACACCTGATATAATCCAGCAATCTCAATGTCTAACTAGTAACAGTGTAACAATATTCAGCTACAATTCACACCCCAACAAAAGTGACCTGAACCCCTAATAAAAGTGCATACATCAGAACATTTTCAGTCTGCAAGAATTGTCTGAACACATACATGGCATACTTGGTGCTCTGCACAGCATGGAGTGAAACTGCATAGAAAACTATAATTTATCCTTCTCATACTTTTATAACAAATTGGAAAGTATAGGAAAAGTGCAGAGAGTACAACATGTTATATAATATGTTGACCATAGAACGTCATCATCTTGGTCCTTAAGGGAAAGTAAGAAAAAGGTAGAACATTACCTTTAAATACTGTAACCAGGGAAGTTGCACAACTACTCTTCCAAGTGTAACAGACTACTATACTAGCAGAATACAGTCTGGCATTACAGTTTCTAATAGGTCAGATTTTTTTATCCAGTTATAAGCAAACCTAAAAAGAGATCTAATTTAGCAATAAGTTACATAATTGGAATAGTGCAATGGTTCCCACCTTAATAGCAGAAGGAGATGCTTAAGGGTCTGTGCTGGGTTGTCCTTTTACAATTTTCATGAATATGACTGTGACGTCCCTCCTTTGGACAAGTAATCAAGGAGCCTGAATCCTCACCACTGACACTGGTGAGGGTTTCTCACTTGGAACAAAGATAGATACATATGGCATTCCCAGATGCAGCTCTCTGCACCAAGCACAAATACCATTAACAGCACACAGGGAACGCACTTAATCTGGGGTCTGGGCTTTCTTTCTCTCTGTCTCTCTGTCTCTGTCTTTCTCTCTCTCTCTGTCTCTATCTCCAGGTCCCCACTGGCACAGCTATAGAGTTGACCCCTTAGCTGACTGTCCAAGCCAAGTCCTTCACCACCCTCAATGTGAAACTAGTGCTCTGTGTCCCTGCTCCAAACAGCTGACACACACACTCACACACACACACACACACACACACACACACACACACACACACACACACACACACACACACACACACACACACACACACACACACACATCTGGGAAAGGCTGGCACAGATTTACTCGCTATGTTACCCTTTGCCCAGACTATAAGGTAGTTACTACCATGAGACACTCCAAAGGCAGCTACACTAAAGATCTCACAAGGGTACCCAATTACAATGAGTAAACTTAATACTAATACAAATGGTAGTGTTTGACCAATGCAGTAAGGTTTTCAGGAGTGGCCACAGTATCACTAAATAAATATAAGTACTCTCAAAGGTTAAAATATTGTCTGAAGGACCAGCCACAATGAAAAGTTTAAATATATTTAATAATAAGTAATAAAAGAACATGAAAATACTAAATATCTACTTACAATAAACACCATAGTTTCAATCACAGAGAATATTAAAAATAACTCTGATGGAAAGATTCACACAGATACAGAAAAAAATAATACTTAACTACACATTCCTTCTTGGATCTCCCAAGCTATCTGTTATGAAACTCTTACAAAACTGTTATCTTGGTAGATGTTAACAGACTGGAATGCACTAATCTTTGACTCTCCTAAAACCAGCATAAATTTATATGGTTTCTCCCAGCTTGTCACCACCACAACACTTCACAATAAACATACCAACACTAGCACAACACTCGACTGGATCCTCACTTCTAACCCCAATCAATACCATAATCCTACCACTCTACTAGATACCCTAAGTGATTATCACCCCACCACTATTCAAAGACATTCCCTACAACCATGCAAATCCCACCATTATAAAGACTGTTGCCAACTCAATAATTTCAACCCAGATACTTTTAACAATATGTTCTCCTCAATAAATTGGTCCTTCCTCCACAACCTTCCCCTAGAAGATGCAGTGTTAAAATTTAACAGCATCATCCTAAGCACACTGAACTACCTGGCTCCCACCTGAAAAATTAGAATTAAAAACAACTTTGTTCCTTGGTTAACACAATCTATTCACACCTTTATGCACAAGAGAGATAGTGCCTGGAAAGGCTGAAAAAAAAAAACCTTTGAGAGTACTTCTAATTTCAAAACTATAGGGAACCCCATAATCTTACCTAAAAGCAGGTCACCTTAGATAAAAAAAAAAACACTTCTTCCTAAACCATCTTAAAACTCCATACTCTAACCCCCCAAAATTCTGGCATTCAATCAACATACCACTATATCTATGAAGTCCAATCCCCACACCACCCTACATACCAATCCCCTGCCCTAACATCTCTGCCATAAATATTGCCTCCTTTCATAATTCTTTCTTCGACTCAATCCAGAACCTGAACAGAAAAGATAATAGCACTCTCCCCATTACCACTCCCATCCTATCTACTCTCACAACCCCCTTTTGTCATAAACCTCCCTCCACAGCCTATATTAGGTCACTCCTCTATAAACTTGAACCTTGCTCTCCATGATCCACCTGCTGATAACTTACCTGCACTTTTCCTCAAGCTTGCAGCAACCTCTATTGCATATCCCATCTCCATATTAATCAAAAGATCTATCTCAGAAAACACAGTCCCTGGTATCTGGAAAAAATCTATGCCATTCCCCTACATAAAGATGGAAACTCTACTGATCCCTCAAAATGTAGACCTATAGCCATTCTGTCTCCCTTATCAAAACTTCTTGAAAAGTGCATTCACAAACAGCTTCTGGAATATCTTCTATGAGATCTCCTAACCCCACACAACATGGATTTTGCTCCTATCACAGCACCTCTACAGCACTAATTTCCTTTATACAATCTATTGCAGAAGCTTGAGGTAACAATAAGTTAGTCTCCTGTCTTTTTCTTGATCTCTCCAAAGCCTTTGACACTGTTTCCCAAGTCTACTTTTCTCTAAACTTGCCAGCCTTAATCTTTCAAACTCTACTCTTAGCTGTTTCTCTAGCTACCTCTCTAACAGACTTCAATCTGTTAAGTGGCTCTCTGCCTATCCCCCCTTCCTCTCTGTCTAAACTAGAGTTCCCCAGGGCTCCATTTTTGAACCGCTACTCATTAACATTTTCACTAATAACCTCTACACATATTGCCCTCACTCTTCCTTGAAACAATATGCTGATGACTACAATTATCTCTTTCTCAGACATTCTCTCCCACCTTCTCACCCTTACTCAAAAAACACTCCACTCTGTTGAACAATGGCTCACAAGCAACCAACTCCTACTTAACCAAAGAAAACAAAAGTTCTCCTCCTCACTAAATCTCTCCATCAACACAAAAACTCCTTCACTATCACTTCCCTTAACAATACTATTATCTCTGTTATATCTTACACCAAACTACTTGGAGTTACAATTGAGGATGAGCTACAATTTGTTCTCCACATTCATCAGAGCATTAAAAAGACTCACCAGAAACTTGGCGCGCTATATAGGCACAAAAAATACCTCACAAGTCATTCCAAACTCTCACTTGCTCAAGCCTACCTTCTTCTAACCCCATTGTATACTGCCCCAATCCTTACTAATATACAAGCCTACCATATTTCCAAACATGAATCCACTTATCATAAAATCACCAGATTTACAGCTAATCAACCCTACTGCTCACATCACTGCTTATCATTAAAAAACCTGCAGTGGCCTGAATTATAACAACAACTCCTGACACCTCAACTACACCTGACCTACTCTATCCTAAACAAACACTCCACCAGTCCTTCTGTCTCTACCCTCATCTCTTCCTACACCCCCAGTTGTACTCTCTGTAGCTCTAACCAACACCTGTTAGATATTCTAAGCCAAAGAAAAACATAGGAAAACTCCTTTACAGTCACTAAGTTGCTAATCCATGGAATAAACTGCCCCCTGCCTTAGAACTATCTCCAACACTAACAGCTTCAAAAAATCTCTAAAGGACAACCTGCTGAAGTCCTGGTCCTGCCTCTGCCCAGCTCCAACCTAATCTATTTTACCTACCATTGTACTATTACTTCTACTAATATCAAAGCTAACTACTACCACTATGCTGTGCCTCACACAGAGTGCCTTATTTTTTATGGTCCATATCAATTATTATATAGTTCTAGTAAAATTTCATATTTCATATCTTAGTATCTTCTTATTTAGTAACTGCATCTAATAATTTCTTTCCAATTTTGTATCACCTTACCATGTATCTTTCATGTATAACTGGGTCTTCCTGTATATTAATATTATTTCTATCTTCCCTATTTTTGTAATTGTATTACTAATATTGCACCATTTCCTTGTAATTCTGGAGCTTTTCTTCTTGGGCTGCCACTGAAAAAGGGCTTTTTGCCAAGTCAGACTAGCCCGGTCAACAAATGTCAAATAAAAAATTTAATAATAAACTGGACTTGCTATATTTTCATTACTGATCTAAAGAATTACTGTTTCCTAGTTCTTTTACTAGAGCAAGGCAAGATGAAGTGGGTGAGTGATCCTTCTATGTCAGTTTAAAAAAAAGACTACCCTGAGATTTCTGTCTCATCTAGTATTAAAACATTATTTCAGTGCTGGATTACAGAATGACATGACATTCATCTGGTCATCTGACTTCTGGATCCTATACTACTCCCCTTTACTAGAACCTGAACTAGAATCTTGCACATATGTGTTACCATACACACAGAAAGAGCTTTGCTAAGATGTGTTATAGCATCTGGAAGCCATAAAACCATTTCAGCACTTCCACCCTTCCAGGGTAGCAATTAGTTCAATGCTAAGGACAATATAGCAGCATTCCTAGTCATTGTTTTCATAGACATTTTGTCTCTGGCTGCAATCAGAACTGTAAGATACAATCATTATGGCCTTCCAGGTAATTTAATTTCAGACTATTTTTAAAGTTAGCAGGACTGAGATTAATCATTTCTCTTCTAGTATCCTCTGTTAAATATATTAATTCTAATAGTTACAATACAGTCTGACATACAGGTGTATTTCTTTTTCTGTCCAGCAGAACCCACTGTTGGTACATTTTTAACACAAGCAACTTTACAAATACATTTTTAACACAAGCACCTACACAAATCAGTTTGATATACAAATGACACATAATTCTTTACAAAACTCCAGCTAATTATGCTCGTATATGTTATATATCCACTGCCCTACTTCTCCTGCCATAGCTGGCAGTACCTCACATCATCACAATGACATCCCTGTTAGAATATAAAAGTGATCAAATGTAATGACCCAGAATCATCTTTACAGATAATACCACTACGTCTATTAGCTTACAAATACTGATAATGTCCAGTGGAATAGGACTGCATTTTTATGCTAGTAAGGCCAAATTAATACATTATTTATCCATGTATTGGCAGCATTATGGTGCCAACATGACTTCAAGGCAAGGAGCATTGTTCATTCTTCTGTTGAAGTAGAGTCTTAGCATCACTTTTGTAGACATATCACTTACATAAGATTAGCAGAACTTCTGGTTAGATCCTTGGTACTTAAAGGCAGAGAGGCAGGTGACTTACTGTTACAACTAGAATGAAACCAAAAGCTTGTAAGACTTTACAGCCATTACATTCCTCCTACAAAGTTTAGGAGTAGTTACTGCTGAAAATAAGTGCTACTTTCACTTGTTTATTCTACTTGCACACCAAATGGTCTGCAGTCCTTTTTTTCTGCAGAAAACTAGAAATACTTGGACCAGTTTATCCAGGTTTGCAGTTGGGCGCAATAATAGAAGACAACCCTCTGCATCTCTCTGTAGAGTGTATCCTGCATTGGAGTTTTGTTATCAGCTTTTCCTCATTCTCTCAAACTACTGAGCGACTAATGCATCCTGGGAAACTCAAATGGAATGTAGAAACCCTGTTGGTAAGCTATTTCCAAAACAAAGAAGGCATTTAGTTATTCTTTGTATCCTGTTCTTGTTGGGCAACAATGTAATACGCTTTCTTACAAAAAGAGGTTTACCGAAGAATGCAGATCTTAGATTCCGCAGTAAAAATCTGCTAATATAATGACTAGAACTGTAAGTGGGTATTACCCAAGTCAATAATTATTACAGTTGTGTTATACTACCTTCATATGACCTAATTAATAACCTTTCAGTAGTTGTTTTGATATTAATTTTTTTCGGTATAATAGATGGAATTAGTCATGTTTTCAGCCACCTTATGTCATTTTTAACATAATCAGATAATAAGATAGGATTAATGAAAAGTTTGTGCACAGTGTCAGCTAATGTCGAATTTTGACACATTTTTACCAGTATTTGGCTGCAATTTCATGCTGCCAAGATGATGCTGTGTTTACATGCACCAAGGTTCATCAGATGCATGAAGCACATCTTTTTCAACATATCTACTTTTACACTCCTGTAAAATATTCTTAATATGCAAATATCTTCATGTCGTTGTTTTGCAATGGAGCTTTTCTCCTCAGAACTCCATTAAGAACTGTTTTTCTCAGTCACACATTCTTGGCTAACAAATATAAGCAAAAACATTTTACAGCTAAATAAACTGAAAAAAAATGGATTTAAAGTGGAAGCATTTTAATACATCAGCAATTACAGCAATTACAGCAGTGGTACATTTACTCCTGTCTAAAAATCTAACCTTCTGAGACGTTGTAAAGAAATATGAGACATTTCTCTTTCTACATTTCACAGTTCTTCATTCCTCCAACTTCTGTTACAGAAATACATGGCTAAGGTTATGTACTGGTTTAAAGTATACTTCATTATTGTTAATAAGTCAAAACTATGCCTGCTTGTATCTCCTCTATACACAAACCTCACCAAAGAGTAAATGGCAAAACTTGATTGTTCAGCTGTATAAACTGTGGCTGAAACAAATCATAGGGTATGGTTAGACAGAAACCTTACCTTAAAGAACTTATAGGGCATATACTGGACAGTCTAAGAGAAACAGGAATTCTGTGTAAAACTAAAGGTTTACTGGTTTGCCAATAGTGGTAAAACTGTAATCCTTTCTGTATTATAACAATGGCTATACCAGAACGATGGAATCTCTGCAAACAGTTGTAAAGTATTACAGGTCTTAGAAAATACTATACCGTAGTTTAATCAGTGGTACTTGAAAGACAAACACACGCTTATAATCAGGTTAAAACAAACAGCCGTAGGAAATGGGTGCTTTCTCTTGTCTTGTTTACCTATAATCTCTTTCTTCCATAGACTGAAGTGAGGTTTAGAGACCTCTGCTGGTATGAGACATATTAGTAGATTCCTGCAATATACTTTGAATGAGGAATATGAAAAAAGCATACTTAACTTTCCAGAGACAAATAGATTGGCTTCCTTCTTGTCAATTGGTGGGAGTGACCCATGGTTAGAAGAAAGATAGCGCTCAGAGGGAAGTCTATGAAAAGACTACTAGCCCACTGCTCACTGTTACAGTCAATAGCAACAAACACAGAAATATACAACTGATTTCTTTGATTTTTGAAGCCCATGACTTGTCATTTATCTCAGTTTAACCCATCCCAGTTTATTAATTTTGGATCCTGCAGATTTATCTCCATTTGAGAATGCCAAGTATAATACTATGATCATTCTTTGATTATGGTTTTCACATACAAAATACTATTAATGTTCTAGAAGAATACTTGAAATGTCGTAGTAAAAATGGTTAAAATACAATTTGGAAAGGTTGCTAAAGTTGGCAAAATTGGAGAAAACATTAGTTTGTTCTTGGAATTTTCAGTAAATAATTCTTTCTTTTTTATAATCAGTTTTACTGGCTACTCACTAGGTCATGTTTGTATGGGGAAATACAAGATTGGAAACCTACACTTGTTAACCCTCATCTTTAAGGGAAAGTGGAATAGAACAAACCTAGGGTCCTGCAGACCCATGTTTACTTTCTTGTTGTAGAAAAATAATGGAGGTAGTTATTTTGGATAAATTGTCAAAATCTGAAAGGTTGGGACTTGAAACCATGTATCGGCATGCATATATTGAAAATGTATCTATAACCACCTGTAACAGGATGTTCTTTAAGAATATAATAGCTATAAATTTAAAACTGTGCTGTGAGGTAATTTATACAGATTTAACTTCAGCCATTGATAGGATCAAACAGAACACTGATCAATAAACAAGAAATAGGTAGTGATGTAATCCTAATATGATGGTTGCCTGCATGGTTTAAACATAGGATATGGCAAGTATCATGCAGGAATTAGATAAGTGAAATTCGAAAATACAGTCAATCCTAGAATCATGCTTATTTAGGTTGTATCTTTCAGATCAATCATTTTCATCTGAGATATATGATGTGAAAATGGGTAAAGTGATTATGTATTACAGATAAGTGTATGTTTGCAAAATAACTTGACTAAATTGTCCATTTGGGTGTAGGAGAATAATATGCTGATATACACACACACACACACACACACACACACACACATATATATATATATATATATATATATATATATATATATAGATATATATATATCAAAAACTAAGCAAATGAGATTTGGGAGACATACACTGAAAGGTGAATATTTAATGCATGACGCATTGTTTGAAACTTTAGATCCATTTAAGGAACAAGGTTTATCAGTAGATCCAGATTTGAGTTTTTCTAATCATATCAACTAACTGATTTAATGGTAGTTAAAGAAATATAGATTGTATAAACAGATTTATAAAGTCTAGAAAATCAGAAATGATGAAATTATTGGCAAGTTAGTTTAGACCCACACTAAAGTATAGAGTAACAATATGGAAAACTTATGAAAAACAGCATGAGTAAATTGAAACATGTTCAGTGGAACTATACCAAGGTCATCCATGGATGTGAAAATGCAAATTATGAAAGACTAAAATATTTGAACTGCAAAGTCTTATATGGATATTTAAGAAGAGACATTTGGTTATACAGGGCATTTAGAGAGCTACTTCTGGAAATGTTTGGGGTTATCAAATAAAAGAGAATCATCAGATAATGTATGTAGAATATTATATAGGAATGAAAGACATACTAATTGGCTCTTAGAGAGTAGCTGATGCACGGAATAGACTACAAAATTTCATTACACAAGCACTTGTTCAGATATTTTAAAAACTTTGATGCTTATGTCTTGGGCTGTTATGGTATATTGGCAGGCTACAATGGTATTATTGCCTGTGCCTGAAATATTTTCATGCACGCTCCAGAACAAAGATATTAACACTGCTTGTTCATAGACCTGCAATAAAGTGTGCAAAATATTGTTTCAAAAGGAGAAGTTCTATGCAAAACTAAAGAGATCCACATAAGCCAACAGAAAAAGTAAAATAGAAATAAAATGTCTTAAATTATATGCATAGAAAATGCTTGTAGATTAAAAATCATATTTTGTCAATATGTAAAATCTTCTGTATCAGATTTGCTAAACAGACCATCTTACCCATCTTCATAACTATCAGTAATTACAAAATGGCAAACATGTTCAACTACTTTAGTAACACTTTATATTCATGTTAATCTGTTTTCAGTATGTAGCAACTTTGTTACTTTCATCAAAGTGATGACTTGTGAAATAATGTTTAATAATCTGTTCACATTTACTTAATTCATTATTCCTAATATATATATTTTGATCCTTGTGTATACATTACTATACCTGTATAACCTACCTCAAAATTTCAGTTTGATTCATGCTTGGTGCTTAGAAGATGGCAGTCTCCTACATTAACTGTATATTGCAAGGTTAGAATTAAAAAAAAAAATGTGCTAGTTGTAGTTTTGCATTTGAAGTAAAACAGTATTGCAGCTTTAAGGTGCCTTTCTAAAAATGATTACAACAGAACAGAAGAAATTTGAAAATGAAGGAGGTTGTGGTAACTAAGATGGGCCATAGGAAGAAACATGGGTACTGACCCTTGGCCTTGTAAATAAACAAAGCAAATGATGGTAATAAACAGACTGCTGCCAAGAGATTAGTGTGACACAAGAAGGAATAATAATGCATAATTTGAGGATCCTGACTGAACAGATGTTTAGTTTTGCCAGTCAGTAAGATTTGTAAGAAGTGGATGATGGGGATGAAACAGTCTAATGGTGAAACATAAAATAAAACCTTGGAGATATATTTGTATGTCTTGGAGTACAAGCTAGTGTTTTTAGAAGATAAAGTGAGAGATTAGGGGAGGAGTGGCGGGTTGAAAAGGGAAGAAGATTCAGATTTATTGAGTTTCACTAGTCCAGGATGGTGCTTTGGACAGTTTGTGGAACAAAATGCATACATTGAAAAGGCAAATAGAAGAGCAAGCAGAAGAACAAGTCAGACACCAGCCATTAGATTTACCACTTTTAATACAGAGGAAGCACTTTTATTATCAAAATCATTACCAAGGAATTGAAATTTCAGACAATAAAGTCACACATTCATTATAATAGTAAAAAGGTAATCTAATGACTGGGAATCACATGACTTAAGTATCCAGATTTAACATTTAAAGTTCATTGAGGAATTGAGACTAAAATGACTATTTCCATTCAGAATTAATTGCCTTTTGTACTCTAAATACTCCAAATAGTCTTCCCTTTTACTAGCCCTTACATTGTAACTTGCAAAATTAAAACTAAATAAAAACCTTTTAAAACCAGAACTGTAATGCATTTGAGCAGTGCATTAGAACTATTTTACTATGTATCACTCTTTGATGTCTCACTATTCTCTCTATCAGAATGTGCAGGAAAAAGAAAAAGAAAACAGGAGAGGAGGACTTTGAGTACTACCTGTAGTTGCTGAAAATGTCCAAGGACTATCATTTATAAACGTACACATTACAATTTTAATACTTGATAGCCCCTTTAATTCTATTCATGATAAGTATTTTTTAAAATATTCTTAATGTTAAATATGGGTGATTCACCTAACATGAACATTACTGTTGCTATTTAATATTTTCCAATTTTCCTTTACTATTTTTGCAGTACTAAAACTGACTACATTATGGGTCAGACAACTGTACTCCAGTCTGAGTTACTTTGATTCATGTTCCTATCACTGGCAAAAGCAATGGTTTGAGTGTGCCAGGCTAGGTACTAACTATATTAATGACAGCTAGGTTTATATAATAAATGATATTGAACTTGGCTAATGTTAAAAGACTATATTATGTAATTAGAAAAGGTTGGTAAACATAATACCATGGTGTAAATCATCAGACTCAATTAAGGATTTATGTGAAAAAGTAAATCTGGCTTCAGGGTGGATGATTTATAAAAAGGTTTAACTTTATTAAAAGATCACTGGTGATATCTATTCTTAATTCCACTTATTAGTTGTTAAACGTACATGCTGAAGGAACTGATCGTAAATATTCACACTCATTTGACAAAAAGATATTAAGGAGAACATATATCACTTTAGTATAAGTAAAATCATCATCACTGCTTCAAAACAAATGCAAGCAATAAGGACTACTATAGCAATACAATTGGTGCTTGTATAATATCCATAGTGATTGTCATTATGAATAAAATTGATTTTCTAACAATTACTGGATCAATACAAGTGCCATGAGCTGTATTTTTTCAAGAGTATTGCTTAAAGTTTTTTTTTCTGTAAAAAATAGTTTGATTCAATACCAATGGAGGCTTGCCGTGATATTCCTTTCCACAACATTCATTAAATAAAACAAATAAAAAAATACAAGGTGGTTTGAGCAGACTGGATTCCCAAACAAATGGTATAAGCAAAAAAATATAGGAAACATCAGACCACAGCAGACAGTATCAAGTAAAACTCCAAAGTTTAATCCACAGTACAAACTAAAAATTAAACTTTGGAGTTTTACTTGATACTATCTGCTGTGGTCTGGTGTTTCCTATATTTTTCTGCATATTCATTAAATAAACTTGGAAGCGGAAAAAACATAGTTGTTATCTTTACATCAGAAACGCTGAAATTGTGTTAATGAATACTTCTAATGACTGTGGATTTAAAAGAGAAAGGAAATGTTTGACAAATTTGACATCTTTGAAACTGTCTGTGACTGCTGATGAAAGACGGCTTTTGGTCTCATTTAGTAGCTAATCAAAAGACACTTCTAAAGAATCTTAAAATAAACGCTTTCATTAGAACATGGAATAGTAATTGTCTTAATGATCAATTCCCCAAGGAAGTAATTCAGAGTGCTGATCAAAAATGGGTTAAGGCTACCTCAGGTGCTCCAGAAGAATCTTAATTAGTATCAGGTGATTTATAGTCTTCATGTCAGTTATTCATTCTATTCCAGTAGAATGGACATGTTAGCTTACAGATACCTACAGATTAGGCAAACTATATTACCTAAAGTCGATGAGGGATTATTAAACTACTTAATAGACTTGCATTGCAGGTAAATAACTCCATCAAAATGCCACAGATAAAAAAGAAGATAGAGAATCCTCATGCTGCAATTCTAGAAATATAACTTTAGCATAGTTCGTATACTACTGGCTATCCCAAAAGATTTAAATGTAGCTGCATTTAACAACTTCTTTTGATAGTGACATTGTCAAGATAGCTAACAATATATAAAGCTTGAAAAAATTCAACAAATTGAGAAAATTTAGTGTTACTTTGTGCAATACTTTAGTACAGACCAAATATGAATTCAGCACAGAGGAAAAAAAAACAACTTTAATACAAAAAATTCCCTCTGTCTTACTGTTATTCAAGAACTAATATCTCAATAAGGAAATAGAAATTCATTACTTGTATTTATTGATTAGCAGTTGATGGCATCCTGAGTTTATTTTATCAACAACCTGCAACAAAATATTCCATTTCTTCTATATGAATATGCCCATTTATCAGTTAGATATTATTACCTTACCAGAGATTTACATCGACTATTAATTCTTCTTGTAAAGAAATGTATTAATAAAAAAAAAATAACTATATTAGAATGTACACTATTAAAACAGGTATGCATTATGATGCAATATGCCTGAATTACTTGGATTTATTTAAAGCAGAAGGTAATGTTTCCCCTAGTGTACTACTGAGAGACCTTAAGGCAGAATTATTTTTCCAATCTGTTCAAGTGGATGCATATTGGTCTTTTGATCTGGGACAAAGTAAAAACCAACAGTGTGAGGCAGGTATTTGGAAAATCTCACTGTGAACTCATACATTGATATGAATTTTTCTTCTAACCCCCCCCCCAAAATTATGGACCGGTTACCCCTTACACACACCCTTAGTTATAAATCATCTCTGAGATCTCCTCAGACAGTTGAGTGCCAGTAATTTACATAAGTGACTACATCCAAACACAGTTCACAGAACTGGTCTTAAAAAACTGCACCATACCCATTCAGACAGCACAATAATTTGATAGTTTAAAGTATATGCCTTTCTGTGTGTGGAAGGAATTGTGTATTGCAAAAAGCACTGTAATTATAATACATTACTATACTTTTCTTTGTGGTATTGCAACAGAATCATCTGTAACTGCACTGGTAAATAAACTTAAACTTTGATGTGCGGTATAAATGAATCACTGCTGCAGAGTCGTTATTTCCATTTTATACTTTGTCAGCTTCAATGATATTTATGAATGTTACTAGAGCAACCCTGCACTTCAGTATGTCCCAGGGCAGAACTTTCTTCTATAAGCGATCAATATTAGGATGATTAAAAACAGTATAATTATAAATAAAGATGACAATCACATTGAGCAGTGGAATGTCTCATTTGTTTACCAAGCGCAATAAAATACATGAGTGCTTGCTCCAGAGGCTCACTGGAAAAACAAATTGCAAAATAAATACCAAGAGCAATGCAGGAAAACAAACTGAACAGAGTACAGTATAAATAAAATTAAACATTAATAAATGCATTAAAGCTTATTTTGCACTATACTTTCTGTGTGGTTTGTGTTCCAAATTGTAAAATAAATACCAAGAGCAATGCAGGAATAGAAACTGAAACTGAACAGAATACAGTATAAATACAATAAAACATTAATAAATGCATTAAAGCTTATTTTGGACTATACTTTCTGTGTAGTTTGTGTTCCTGACAAGTTCTTGGCTTTATTTTATGTCTGTTTCATTTGTTACTTTGAAGGGCTTTACAAAGTACATGGCACATGGTCTATTATCATGTAGACATACACCATTTTCATTAGTGACAAGGGAATGCTAAAAGAGTACTATAACTTCTAGTGTTCTTGTAAGGGATATGCATGTGCCTCCTAAAATCAAATTTTATAAACATGGTGCAGCCAGACCACAAGTTCTTTTCATTTGGGATTGAGAGACTTGGCTATATCATTCACTGAATTTTCATCATACCACCTATCTACAGTGCTATCAGTACTAGCAATAGATTAATCATTCTATAGTAGCATCTGGAGAAGTTTTTATAGAGAAATGATACTACAGATTACACTTTTTCCTTGCTTTATGATGTTTTACTCTTGCTAGTGGTACTCATTTGTTACATACCATGGCTTAAAAAATATGTCATTACATGCATTACTGAATTGTATAGTTGTGATACTCTTATTAGGTGAACAAGCAGCATGTGGAGGACTGATTTGCTTTACTGTTCACCTGCTACAGATTTCCAGACCCGGCTGCCTCATTGGATATATTTGGTCCCCTTGATTCTTGTTGACACCATAACCTAGCAGTATTCATATGCCAATATCCCCTTTCCAAGCATTCCCAAATGTAGTTTTGTCTGAAAATAATCTCCACCCCACATAGAAGCTACCAAACCCCCTCACAAATACAGCTCCGTGCCATACAGCTGCTAATCTCATTTCACAAGTGACAGGACCAGATACAATTTTCTCTCTAGTTGATGACAGTTATCTGAGGCTACAGGATGCATTTACACTAATTTAATTACAGCTGGGAAGTATTTTTACTTCTAGGATTAAAATATATTTCACAAGTCATACAGACATTTTTGATGAACAGGGCATCAGAAAGCCTGCTCATTTCCTTTGTGTACCATTAATCCACTTTTGTAAAGTACAGTATGTTAGGAATCCAAAAGAATCCTGATTTGCAATATAACCAGATCTGCCCAGAAAAAGGAACGTTACATAGTGTTGGTAGAGGTTTGGAACTTCATCCCAGACCATACGTCTTAACCTCTTTGCACAAAAAAAATCTGAATAAAAACACAAAAATGGAGACAGATTTTAAATATTGCTCTTATAAACTTAGAAAACTGCTAGAGCATGATTTGTGTTATCATGCATTTTCTGAAGGATAACAAGTTTGAATCTCAAATGTATATCATTATTTAGGGACTTCAATCCTCAGTGATTGCCAGAAAACCACAAATTTATACAAGGGACAGGATAAAAATATGAGGCAAAAATCTGGACAGTTGAAAGGCATGTCCTAGACAATCACATATACTTTTTTATATAAAAATAAATCTCAAGCTCATTACACTAAGAAATCACACATTAGAGGATATATGGCAGAAATACATGTTGCACTATGACAACACCTGCAAAATCTTACTCCTATCCTAAGTCATCTCTAATTCTATCAGTTTTATACTTTCAGGCCATGAGAAGAAAAATAACTTTCACCACAAGCTCCATGGGGGTGGGGATGGGGAGACTTTTCTAGGGGAAAAATAATATAATGCTACACAGTCATTTAGTGTAATAGATAATAAAGCAAAGGTTGGTTGGTCACTTTGCCAACCATCATCCACATAACAAATAAGAGACAGAATGAGAAACAGTGAGACAGAGAAATGGGAAGGAAAAGACAAAACAAAGTCAGGAACATTTTATTTCTGTCACTAATATGAATATTTTATTCACTTCTCAAATGTCTGTTCTTGGTTGTCCACTGAGAAGAGTCAGAAATCACAGTACTCTGCAGAATAAATATTAACTCAAAGTATGGACCATTCATGGAAAATACAGGCAGGCAATTTAGGAAGTTCTGAGAAAGTATTAAATCACAGATAATGAGTGTACCATACATTAAGCAACTACCTGCATTACAAAAGATGAAAGAAAAGGATGTAGAACTGATTCAGAAAATTACTGCACATAAAAAGCAATGATGTTTACCACCCCACTATACATCAAATAATCATAACCACAACACAGTTCAGTTGAATTCAGTAGTAGTAATGAATAATCCTTATGTTTTGTGGTGGAGCGTGAACTAGTTATCTGACAGAACTCATGCGTTGAGTCACAGTTGACACTTCTGAAATGAAGAATGTTCAGTGGTGTACCATGGGCCTCGGTGCTGGACCAAGGCCTGTTTTCATCTATTTCTCATACCTTTTGACCAACACTCCAGTCCTTTGGTTACCTAAGTTTGCAGACTGTAAACTGGATGCAGTATCTTCCACTGAGTCACTATTGCCCCAACATGGGTTAGACCATGTTAACAATTGGTGCAAGGACAATGGTCTCAAATTAAATGTGAAAAAGTGTAGCACAGTTCATAGGTTCATATACAAGCCTAGCCATAACAATTCCCTGGATATTTCTTCTCACAGTATTTACTTCCCTGGACCCCTGTCTAGCAGGGTGACTGACGTGATCCCCGGGGTGAATTTCCTATCTCCCATCCAATCGTCAAGGTTCCTTTTGAAGAGGGCCAAGGAGGCACTCTGCTTGACATGTATTGGCAGTCTATTCCAGAGTATGGGGAGTCTCTGGGTCAGGAACCTATCCCTCCAGCATGTTTTGTTCATTGTGATGACAAGGTTTAGATCCCTGGAGTGTGTGGCTCTGAGGGATTGGGATTTCTTTAAGTGGAGCATGTCCAACAGCTCAGGGTTTGACATGGCCATGTATGTTAAGCAGAGATCGCCCTTGAGTAGATGATATGCCATAGAGTATAGCTGGAGTTTTTTGTGATGGTTAGCATAGGGCATCTGCTTTAGGCCTGTGATTCTTTTAGTGAGGTATTTCTGTGGCCTTTCCAGCTGTTGCAGATGTCTTGTGAGGTACATACCAAACGGGGCATTGTACTCTATAATGGGTCTAATGAGGGATGGGTACAGTGGGACAATGCCCTCATTTTTTCTGGATGAGAAGCCCTTAGTGATGAGGTGTGCCACATAGAAGGATTTCCTGACTGTTGTGGTGTTGTGGTTATCGAAGGTGAGACCACTGTCCACCTGTGTCCCTAAGTCTCTCATCACACATTCAGTGTTTAGTGGACTGCCACCAATGTGGTAATTTATGGGTACATGTTTTTTCCCAAAGGGGATAACTATACATTTCTTGGCATTAAGCTTGAGCCCATGGCTCTGGCACCAAGCATCTGTTTCTGTAAGGCTCTTTTGTAGAATATCCACATCATTTGGGGATTCAATAATGGCTCCCAGTTTGCAGTCATCTGCAAACTTTGTTAGCCAGAGTCATTTAGTGTTGGCCTGTACTTCAGAAAAGTAGATGCCAAACAAGTGCGATCCCAAGACTGAACCCTGAGGTACTCCACTTGTCACTTGTCTGGAGCTGGATTTGGAGTCAGCTACCTTTACAGGGTGGGTTCTGTCAGTAAGCCAGCTGGCAACTCATCGAGTGATGTAGGGATTTATGCCCAGCTTAGTAAGTTTATCTATGATTCCAGAGTGGGGGATGGTGTTGAAGGCCTTGAGGAGGACCAGATAGGCTGTGTGGACTGCCTTACCCTTGTCCACAGCTCTGGAGACTGATTCAAAGAAGTCAATCAGGTTCAGGAGACAAGATCGGCCCTTTACAAACCCAAATTGGGTGGGGTCCAGTGTTTGAAGGTTGCCAATGTCTTTGTTTATAAGTTCATGTTCATTTTAGTAAACAATGCATTTTCAAATCCCATACAGATGACACACCTCTCCAATCAGACTCAAAGGAATCTAGGGACTCTAGCTGACAATTCCTTATCATTTGAATGTCATGTCTCTGCAGTAACATGGAGAGCCTTGTAGCTGACTCATCTCATTTCCACAGGCATCTCTTCTAGATCCAAATAAATCTTAATTCCACATTACTCGTCTTATCAGACCCATTACTGAATATAATGCATCTTTTAACATGTATTTGTCTTAGCACATTACTCAACTTGAAACCTCAGAGATTCATAAAAAAAGATCAGTGGTCTAAAAGCTCTTAGTTATTAGGACAGACTGGCAGCCTTTTTCCAGTACTCAATCTCTTACAAACTCTTCCATGGAAACATGTCTAGCCTTTTGAGCCATGAAAGATGCAACCCTCTGACCTTCAATTTGTTGACAGAACAACTAGTATCTGAAATACCCACTTAAAGGAACTGCGCCTTCATCAAATAGTGAATGGTGGGATACATTTATATCACAGGATACCTCTCACCACTGAAACAAACTTCCATTACCTGTCAAGCAGAGTAACACCCCTGTCAACTGCCAAGTAAACCTAGATAAATAGATGGGCAGCTTCAACTTCACCCCACTATCTTGTTTGTCCTCCTTGTGGTTGGAAGAAAGTTCTGAAGAGGTTTTATTTTGTCTGTAATGGTCTGCAACTGCCTAAAACTTAACTAGGAACCTGACAAACATTTAGCTGCAGGCATCTGTAGGATGAAAGCAGGAATTCAAACAGAGATGTCTAGCAATTCATTCAGGTACTAATTCCTCACAAATCAGAACCAAGTGAGTTCAGAAATAAGCACAGTAGTTATGAAAGTGCCATGCAGTACCACAGAAGGAGGAGTTGGAAAACCCATTAAATGGCAGCATTGAAGTAAGTCGAATGGAAAACCACAATATAGTGAATAATCAGATAACTGCTGGAAATTCAGTGGGTATCTGTAGGTTGTTGTTCTTGTTCCGGCTTTTCCCGGTTAAGGGTCGCCACAGCGGAACTCCGGTCCACTAATGATTGGCAGTAGATTTTTATGGTGCCAAGGTGCCAGCCCGATGCCCAACCTTCAATGAAGGCATGCCCATTCATGCATGTCTTTCGAATTCCACTCCAATGTGCGGAGGACATGCAGACTCCACACAGAAGGTGCTCCAGCTGAAAATCAAATTGGAGAACCTCTTGCTGTGGGGGCAACAACACTACCGCTGCACCACCGCGGTTTCTACTGAAAGATATCTGAGGGTGAAAAACAGAAATTCAGACATATCATCAACATCATCAGCCTCCTTTTTCCCATTTTTCTACATGGGGTCAGGGTATCGTGTTAACTGTTGCCAACTCTGTCAATTCAGTGCCACACTCCTGCCTTCTTCAACATTCATGGCTGACTGTCACAGATCTTCTTTCACACAGTCCATCCACCTCTTTACTGGACATCCTTGCTTCCTCTTACCTTCTTCCTGTCTGTCCCAAATCTTCCTCACCAGATTATCTTCTGCTTTTCTGCACGTGCCCAAACACTGTAATCTGTTCTCTTTGATCTTTTCTGCAATTGGAACTACTTTGGCTTATGCTCTTATGTCCTCATTTCTTCATCTGTCCCACAGTGTGCATCCTACCCTCCTTCTCAGGCACTTCATTTCATCACCTCTAGCTTCTTCAACTGTTCTGCCTTTACTGCCCAGGTTTCTGTACCATACAGTAGTACTGGTCACACCACTGTGTTGTAGAAATTCAGACATATATGTAGTAGTTAATTCAGGTACAAATCCATCATGCTTGAGAACAATAAGTGAGAAAGTCAAGAGATTAAATCAATCTCTTACAGAAGAAAATGCATTTACAACAAGGTAACAAACACTACCTGTACCTCCACACAGTTCCAAAACACACACACACACACACACACACACACACACACACACACACACACACACACACACACACACACACACACACACACACACACACACACGCACGCATGCATACACACACACACACACACACACACACACACACACACACACACACACACACGTGCGCGTGTGTGTGTGTGTGTGTGTGTGTGTGTGTGTGTGTGTGTGTGTGTGTGTTCATTGCTACTATAAATCTATTGTCTTTACTGTTGAAGCAATGAGACTCAGTAATCAGGCCTGAGAATACAAGAGAAAAAAAATGACATCAATAAACAAGAAAGTTCGCTAGTCATACTAATTAGTGCATCAAAAAGGTGCTAAAACAATAAGGGCAGTCAGTTATATTATACAGGCTTTGTCTGTAGGTACACTATTGCTCTGAGCAAGAGAAAATGGTAAATATTTATATAGACCGTCATATAAATTGATGTATCTCTCACAAAGGACACTGATAAATGGTGCAATAAAATGTATATCTGACCTGAAGTTTATGCACTCACTCACCATCATTCTATCCACATATACAAACATTTTTCAGTATTCTAGCTTATCAAGCATTTGTCAAAACATTATGGGAATTCTGCCTGCTCACAAGTATATTTGTATACTGCATAAACAAAATACACAAAAACAATATTCTCTTGAATAAATCCATGCAAGCAAATATTACGAAAATGGTATAACTACATGTCTCCTGGGCATTACTATAGATAATAACCTCAGCTATGACAATCATATCAACAATACTATACTGATGGTCAATAAAAAACTTGGCTCCTTGTATAGAATTAAACCTTACCTCACACTTCTAGCTAGAACCACCATTGCCCAGACCCACCTCACTTCTACACTATTCTATGCTTCTGCTATATATACCAATCTATCAAAATCTAATCTAAGTAAGCTCGAAACTAGCTATAACAATATAGCAAGATTTGCCGCTGACACCCCTTTTAGAACCCACCACTGTCACAACCTTAAACAACTCGGGTGGTCTGAACTACAAAATCAGCTGGTGTATAATCAACTAGTGATCACACAAAAAAATCCTTCCTCACCCAAATAATACTCCAATCCTCTCTAACCTAATCACCCCTTTATAAAAATCTTGCGACACTTCGTTCAGCTAATAAGTTACTAATCGCCAATATCAAATCTAATAATAAAGCTGGAGACTCCCTTTTTACCAACGTTGTGGGAAAAATATGGAACAAGCTTCCTATTTCACTCACATCTCTCTCATTTTATTTTCTTTATTTATTTTACATTTGTTGACCGGGATAGTCCGACTGGATGCATGTCCATTTTCAGCGAAGGCCCGGGGAGAAAAGCTCCAAGGGTAAGCAGATACAGCATTACATATTACAAACAGACTATTTACAGAGATTACATAAGTAAGCAAGTTAAACAAGTTCCACAGGTTACAGTTAGTCCTGAGCACAAGTCAGGATTAAATTAAATTACACAGTAAACTGGTTAACAGATTTTTACACATTCGAGTTAGCCAGGCTTGATACATTGACATAGCCAGTTAAGTGACAAATGTTGTTTGAGTCTAGTTTTAAATTGCCCTAAGGTGGAAAGTAAGGTAATATCAGCTGGAAGAGAGTTCCAGGATCTACTTACAGAGTTTGCAAAGAGAGAATCACCGGCTGTGTTATTAATTTTGCTAGTCTGAATTAGTAGTTTGTTAGAGGATCGAAGCGGTCTAGGATTGTTATAGGAGGTGATAATATTTTTAAGTGCAGGAGTATTGTCCGGATTATAGAGGATTTTATAGGCCATAATCAGTTGGTTATACTGGATTAGGCTAGGTAGTTCAAGCCAACCAAGCTGATTTAGATTGATGTAATGATGTGTCCTAAAAGGCAGCCCAGTGGCAAACCTGGCAATGTGGTTGTACCAAACTGAGAGTTTGTTAAGGACAGTCTTGTTCAAATTCGAGAGTAGAGGGGATGCATACAGAAGGGTTGAAAGAAGGTGAGAGCGAGCTATGGCAATTTTAGCTGGAGGGGTTAGGAAGGCTTTTATTCTGTAAAGTGACCCTAGTTTTTTTATTGATGGTTTTGATAGTTTGGTTAACATGTAGGTCAAATTTGAGATTATTGTCTATGATGACACCTAATAGTTTTGTAGATGGGTCAGGGGAGATTATTGTGCCATCATTTGATTTTATGGTAAAGGTGAAAGCGGTAGACCTACATGTTGGTGAAAATAACAGCATTTTAGTTTTTTTGGGATTTAGGATCAGACAATGTTCAGAAAGCCAGTTTTCTATTATATTAAAGGTGGTCTGGGTAGCTGACCATAACTCTACTGGAGATGTGGCTGAGCAAATCAGAGTAGAGTCATCAGCATATTGGATACAGCTGACTTTTGGGATGAAAGTATAAAGGTCGTTAATGAAGATGGAGAACAGCAAGGGCCCTAGTATAGAGCCTTGTGGTACTCCGAGGGTGTTAGGTAGAAGGTTAGAGAGTTTGTTCTGCCAGAGGACAGCCTGCTGTCGACCATTCAGGTAAGATTGAAACCATTGGAGGGCTCCAGTATCTAGACAGAATGTTTGCAGGGTGTGGATTAAAAGTTGGTGATCAACCATATTGAATGCCTTGGAAAGATCCAAAAAGAGGGCTGAGGATATATAATTATTGTTGCAATTATGGTTTATGGTGTTAGTAAAGGCTAGGAGGGCTGAAGTAGTGCTGTGATGAGGACGGAAGCTATGCTGAGTGTCTGCCATAAGGCGATTTTGGATTAGGTGGTGCATGAGTTGTCTATGAATACATTTTTCCATAATCTTTGCAAGTGGAGAGAGTATAGCTATTGGCCTATAACTGACGAATTCAGTAGAGCTGCCTCCTTTGTGAAGTGGGATTACATAGGATATTTTCCAGATGGTGGGAATTTTAGCTTCTACTATGGTTCGATTGATTAGTATTGAGACATGGTAAGCAATAGCATCAGCTGATTTTTGTAGGTACTCGGCAGGGAGTTGATCAGCAGAAAGTGTAGTGGGTTTTAATTTTTTGATCAAGGTACGGATAAGTGAAGTGGCGACTGATTGGAAGCTGAACGCAAGTAGGTTTCTAGGGGTGCTACTTTCAGGACAAGGGGAGCTAGGAGGTAGTTGGCTAGCTAGGGCTTGAATTGTCTCAGTAAAGAATTGGTTAAAACTATCAGAAACATCTTCAAGGGTTTAATCAATAGTAGCAGCAGGGATTGGGGTTGAAGTTTGTCCAGGATGTAGTAGATTATTTAAACCTGCCCAAAACTTCTGAGGGTTATTTTGATTTACTGTCTGTAAATTACAGTAGTATTGTTTTTTGTCTTGTAAAATTGATTTTTTGGTTTAGTTCCTGGATTGCCTGTATTTAATGTGATCTTGAGGGTCTTTAAAAGAACACCATAAAGCCCATGCTTTGTTTCTAAGGGTAATTTTGAGTTTAGACTCTATAGAAAGCCATGGTGCAGTTTTTGCCTTGGTTCTCTTTGAACGAACAGGTGCATGCAAATCAAGGATCTCAAGGAATTTGTTGTTAAAGTATGCTACTGCTTCCTCTAAGGGGAGGTGTTTTAGAATAGACCAATTACATGAGTTTAGTTCTTGTTGGAATTTGGCAAGGTCAAAGTTTTTATTGTTTCTAACCTTTCTGAGTAAGGATTGTTGGGAATTAATGGTTTGTGCTTAATTACATATGTGAGAAGGTGATCGCTTAGGCCATTAAGGAGGGTACCAGAGGTGTACAGTTGGGGGTGACAGTTTATGAGTACCCAGTCAAGTATACTTTCTTTTTGGTTGGGTTTACCTATCCTGGTAGGGGTGGATATGATTTGTGTAAATGCATGCAGGTTAATATGGATGGTTGGGGATTCTAAGGAACAGGTGCCCCAGTCTATGTTAAAGTCTTCAAGTAGTAGGGTTTCTTGGGGGTAGTGTCATGATAACCAGTGCAGGATATCTTCAAATGTAGATATATTGTTACCTGGCGGAATGTACATACAGATGATATTAATGCATTTATTTTTATTAAGTTGCAATTTGGTGGCAAGAATCTCAGAGTTATTAATCTGAGGAGGTTGTATTACATCTATGGTGACATTCAACTCAGATTTATAGAGTACAGCTACTCCACCCCCCTTGCTCGAAGCATGATCCAGCCTGTGTATGTTGTACCCAGGTGGTAACACTTCATTGTCTTTAGTGTTAGGTTTTAACCAGGTTTCAGATAAACAGAGAATCTCAGGGGAGTGGACATCCAGAAGTGCATGCAATTCATGTACCTTGTTATTAATGCTCCTAATATTGAGATGACAGACTAGGAGAGAGTTAGTTGGCCTATTAATTGTAGGTTTGTAGCTTAGATTACAAGTAGAGGGGGTATGTGTATCTGAAGTGAGTGGGCCAGGGTTGGGGTGAATATCACCACCAAGTATTAGGTTGAGTCTATACTTGGTGATGAACTTCAGGAATTTGTTTATTAGTTTGTGGTAGTACTTGGATCTAGAGCTAATGTGCCTGGGGTTGAGATGTTGATAGACTGAACAAGATGTTGGATAGGATCTGGTACTGTAAGTATGGTTGAAGGTGGAAGGATTTACAGCTGGGGTGATAGTATGGCCTTTTGGGACCTGAAATCCCATAAGAAACTGGTTTTCATACAAGGTAAGGAGGTATGGTGTGAACAAGAGGGGTGTGAACAAGAGGGGTAGTAAAGAGGAGTATATCATTATATGTGATTCAGCTAGTGAGTAAAGGAACTGTTTTACCTGGTGATGCAACACCAGAAGATAGAGTGCTGAGGTAAAGGTACTGGAAGGAGGGATGGGAGAATGCCAGATGAAAGCTAATAGGTGCTATTAAATGTAGGTAGTAGAATAGGGGTGGGTGCAATTATCCCAGATGAAATCAGATAGGATCTAGAAAGTGGGGGAGTGGCTATAGTACTATAAATTTAGAGGTACTGGGGGCGGGATGGAATTGGGGGCAGGGAGGGGAGCGAAGAGAGCCCGAGCGTAGCGAGGGTGAACGTAGTGGGGCTATTGCAGTTTACAAGGTTTCCTAAGGTGTCCTAAAGCTAAAAGGTAAGTATTACAAAGAGTCAATTTACTGCAGTTACAGGGGAAGGAGGCAACCACTCAAGTAGAAACAAAGAGCCCTATGGCTGACCAATATGGTGACTTGCTTAATTACAAAGCACTGTAAGTGAAAGCTTAAATACTTTTTGTGTGTAACCTACTCTGTTTAAATGTTGAGAGAAACTGATTGCAGTCCTGTAGACACCATTTTGTAGGGAACTGCAGAGTTCAATCTGTTTAAATGTTGAGAGAAACTGATTGCAGTCCTGTAGACACCGTTTTGTAGGGAACTATAGAGTGCAATCTGTTTAAATGTTGAGAGAAACTGATTGCAGTCCTGTAGACACCGTTTCGTAGGGAACTGCAGAGTTCAATCTTTTTAAATGTTGAGAGAAACTAATTGCAGTCCTGTAGACACCGTTTTGTAGGGAACTTGTAAAGTTCAATCTGTTTAAATGTTGAGAGAAACTGATTGCAGTCCTGTAGACACCGTTTTGTAGGGAACTGTAGAGTTCCATCTGTTTAAATGTGAGAGAAACTGATTGCAGTCCTGTAGACACCGTTTTGTAGGGAACTGTAGAGTTTAAACAAAGTCACACCAGGTCAGCCAAGGGGGGAAGAGAGAGGGAACTAATTGCAGCCCTGTAGACACCGTTTTGTAGGGAACTGTAGAGTTCAATCTGTTTAAATGTTGAGAGAAACTGATTGCAGTCCTGTAGACACCGTTTTGTAGGGAACTGTAGAGTTCAATCTGTTTAAATGTTGAGAGAAACTGATTGCAGTCCTGTAGACACCGTTTTGTAGGGAACTGTAGAGTTCAAACAAAGTCACACCAGGTCAGCCAAGGGGGGAAGAGAGAGGGAAATCCTAAGCACCTAGATTTGAAAATCTACATCTCTCTACAAAAAACACCTCAAAGAACTTATGAAAAATCATTGGCTCTGTCCCTGCACTAAACCTGACTGAACCTCACTTTTCCTATTACTAACCCTTCTTGCCATATGCCCTCCTTATGGGCGTTGTCCGCTCTCTAACTTTAATCCTAGAAGCTAACTTTATTCCAGCCCTCATGTGTAACATTTGCTCTCTACCCTCAACTCGTGTTCCCCTACTTTGACTTACAATTGGCAACATTAGAACCTCAAGTGTACCTGTACCTCCTTATATCTAAAACCCATGCAAAGACTCTAAACTACTTTTCCTCTTCTTAGACAAACTTTTTATTTAATTATAACCATACACTATTAAATTCTCTTATATAGTAGAACTTTAGTAACTTTTAAGTATTACATATAGTAATTTTGCTATATTTGGAGCTTATCTCCACATGAAAGCTATTAGTGTAAGTAGTGAATTTTTACTTTGTAATTTCTATTTTTGTAATCTTTATTTTCTAATTTCTATTTTGTAATTTTATTATGTTTGGAGCTTATCTCCCTGAACCTCTACTGAAAATGGACATGTATCCAGCTAGACTAGCCCAGTCAACAAATGTAAAATAAAAATAAAATAAATAAATAAAAATAACAAAATAGTTAAAAATGACCAAATCCAGCTAATGCCAACAAAATGGACCTGATTAAAAAGAATCTCACTGCCTAAGATTTAGTTATTAATAGATAGATAGATAGATAGATAGATAGATAGATAGATAGATAGATAGATAGATGTGAACTTAATCACCACTGTGCTGGTAAAACGATACCACAAAAGTACCAGACGCTATTAAAAAAAGATGGCATCCTCCAGGAAAGGCATACTCTGCCAGCTTATTAACACTGTATTACTGGAGACATCAGCCAATGTAAAGCAGACAGTTTTGCAACAAAACAAACTGAGCAGTGACAAGTCCATCCATGACTTCTGCTCCAGAAGCATACAGAGTAGAATGCATGCATTCGGCATAGCTATAAAGAAGTAACCCTATGATAAAGGCATGCAACTGCACATCTACTCAGTGGAAAAACAAACACCAATAAGTGTATGTGGCCGCTGTGGCCCATAAAGTAAAGCCGTCATTCTCACATGTAATACAATAAATGTGACTGTGGTGATTGACATATGTTGGGGGAAGCCAACAGGCAACGCATGACACCTCCAGGAATGGTATAAAAGGAGAAACATGTTTGGATATGCTAACTCAGGTACATACAATATGAATGTGGAATGGAAGAGTTATCCAAAGTGCTCAGGACAGGCAATTTTTGGAGGGTGAGGACTCATTTTATTTTTATGGAGAGAAAAGGAGAGGACTTGACAAATAAGGTATATGAGGAATGAGAAATACGGTCAGATAAATTATCACAAAGCAGATAAATACAACAAAAGAGTGGGAGTGAAACAAATGGGAGGATGAATCTTGAAAGTTAACTTACAAGTAAAGGACTTCTTCCCACATGAACAAACCAGGGGCCCAAGATAAGACACAACGGAAGGTGGTTTGCAATGACCATGTAAGCATAATGTAGATTTCCATTATGAAAAAGGTTACTCATTGTTGAAATGAGTCATTCCTGTATCACCACAATCATAGTTACACAAAGCAGCTGTCATTTTGAATAGGACTAGTCCTGTGAGCATGCAGATGTCGATACAGGACATATGTACAAGAACTGTATCTTTCACGGTATCGTATTGCCAGTTATGAAACAGTAGTTGGTTGGTACCACCAAAGTAGACTTGTTGAAAAAACAAGAACTGATGAAACTAAACATGGGGATTGGTTGGGGCACCATCTGCTGACCAATCAGAGGGATCAGGGAACCAAATTCAAACACATAAAATCACACTTGTGCAATATGTTAATAAGCAGCATACCTGAGTCACTTAGGTCATTGGGGAAATGTTTTCAGTGCCCCCATGATCCTTGTTATGTTTTGTTATGTTTTAAATCCTATAAGTTGGGCCACTGTACCGGCAAATTGTTATGATAAAAAATGACTGTACATACCTGGGCTAAAGAGACCCTGATAACAGTGCTATACTTCAGTTTATCAAGTCATCTGATGAGCGACTGCTGCTAAAGCTTTACATCCACTGCTTCCTGGTATGTGCAATCTCTGGGAAAGTATCTGGAACACAAAACAGAGACATGGATAGAAACACCTACATGAAAAAATCAACTTCATCTACGGATCTTGTAACAGACATCCCTGAGACAATAATGCATGTAACCTGGTGGGCTACACAATCCTCCAGTCTTCTCTGGCTCACACACACACACACACACACACACACACACACACACACACACACACACACACACACACACACACACACACACACAAACACACACACATTCACTGGTATATAGAACAATATGAACACCAACACCACAGTGAAAGCCTAAACAAATGTGGTAGCAGTAGCTAGAACTAGAACTCAAACCATGATCATGAATGTATGTCAGATATATCCATCTGCAGTGATGGTGATATGTGACGTTTATTGCACAAATTACACATATCACAAACATTACACAGCAGTGACAAAACATTCAGCCTAAATGAGCTAAACACTTGACAGAACAAACTCCAGGCCTGCAGCTGCACTTGCATTTCTACTACAGATGGCCACTATCTGACATAGCACTGGTATATGTAGCAAACCAAAGCATAATTTCAGCCTTGTCCAGCAAATCAAGGAACATCAATATAAGATCATCAACAAACTTCCTGTTGTTGAGGTTTCAGTAGATTAGGGATGACTAGGTCACACATTTACTGCTCTGAGGACTTGGAGAAATAATGACTTTTGTTTTTTCATCTTTTACCAGAGATTCTGGGATATCAAATTACCTAAATTTAGATATTGGGGCAAGGGGCATGCCATCATATTGGGGAGGTAGGGGGCATGTGCAAAGAAAAAAACGCTTTTCTGTTTTCCAACCTTGGGAGTATCGTTACTGTTTTTAGACTATGACTTCCTAGGCTTAAGGCCTTTTAGTTTAGGTTAATCACACATATGCTATACAAGTACACAATTAATCCTTGCAAACCTGCTATATGCATATAAAAAGACATTATGCCTATTATAAAATATGTACACAAACTGCTGGATGGAGGGTGGACTAACAATCACATCAGCTGGAGTTTTCTTGTATTCAGTTCAATATAAATAAATTGAAGACTGGCATGCAGTCTGTTTCAATGAACCACACCAGAAAAGAATATTTCTTGGGACATACAGAAACCTTTATTACAGTATAACTCAATAATGTTAGCAGTGACCTATCTGCATACACAAACCAGTATTCATGGTGGGACAGCTTGCATGTGGTTAAGGGCAGCACATGAACCTTTTCTGTAGCATACAACAGGGGTACATATAATTTATAATGAACTGTGAGACTTTGGTATTTTAAAATTTGGCAATTATCACACAATGTCTAGTGCAAGCAGCATTACTTGTCTATATAGGCCTCAGTAGAGAACTAATTCAGAGCAATTTACATCTGTGAAGAATATAGTATGCCTTCAGGCATTGCAGATGCATGTAATAATGTATTAGTTCATAGACTGGAGTAAAGATTTGACTCACTGGCTGTTGAACATTTGACTTGTTATTTTTCTTTTTAAATGCAAAATAAAATTATTGTTAGGATCTTCTGTGGAAATCTTGTTTAGATTTAAATGAAAGCGCTCAACAAATCACAGGCTTCTCAACACCGTTTTTAAAATGAAGAATGCTAAAAACAGGGTTATGACTGTCATATTTATACAATGCTTCTTCCAGAGTCTAAGAAAGGACAGTATTATAAATCAATCATAATTAATGGTGTTAAGTTGATCATGAATGTTGCATAGGCATGCCTGAGAAATTAAAACCAATATACAAGCAAATTCCAAACAAGGCGTTATATTGAATGTGTAGTACAATTTGCATCTTCCTCACTGTATTTTAAACTGTGTAAAGATTGCTAGCTATCGAGCGAGTACAGCAATGCTCATATTTTAACACCAGTATCCTCTGGGAGAATTTACTTTATACAAATTACAGGAGACAAACCTCAGTTGGCACATATGAATGGATTATGGAATTTAATTCAACAGGTTGAATTAAGTTGTGTACCAGTTAAAGAAAACAGCAGCATACTTAAAGCTAAAGGATTTAAACTGAAGTGGAATTTTGTTAACCTTATGTTTAATTTGTGTGGCATTTAACCTAAAGTCTAATTTATAATGAACAGTAATCATCATCTTATTTTGGCTGTTCCCGTTAGGGGTTGCCGCAGCGGATCATCTGTTTCCATTTCTTCCTGCCCTCTGCAACTTGCTCTGTCACACCAACCACCTGCATGTCCTCTCTCACCACATCCATAAACCTTATCTTAGGCCCTCCTCTTTTCCTGGTACCTGGTAGCTTCATCCTTAGCATCTTTTTCCCAATATACTCAGCATCCCTCCTCAGCACATGTCCAAGCCAATGTAATCTTGCCTGTCTCCAAACCTTCCAACCTGGGCTGACCCTCTAATGTACGTATTCCTGATCCTATCCACCCTCGTCACACCCAGTGCAAATCTTAACATCTTTAACTCTGCCATATCCAGCTCTAACGCCTGCCTTTTTGTCAATGCCACTGTCTCCAACCCATATAACATAGCTGGTCTCACTACCCTCTTGTAGACCTTTCCTTTCACTCTTACCTGTACTCATCTGTCACAAATAACTCCTGACACTCTTCTCCACCCACTCCACCCTGCCTGTACTCTCTTCTTCATCTCTCTTTCACACTCACCATTACTCTGAACTGTTGATCCCAAGTATTTAAACTCATTCACCTTCACCAACTCTACTCCTTGCATCCTCACCATTCCTCTATCCTCCCTCTCATTCACACACATATATTCTGTCTTAGTCCTGTTGACCTTCATTCCTCTATTCTCTAGACCATATCTCCATCTCTCCAGGGTCTCCTCCACCTGTTCCCTACTCTCACTACAGATCACAATGTCATCTTCAAACATCATAGTCCACGGGGACTCCTGTCTGATCTCATCTGTCAACCTGTCCATCACCAGTGCAAATAAGAAAGGGCTCGGAGATGATCCTTGATATAATCCCACCTCCACCTTAAACGCATCTGTCACTCCCACAGCAGACCTCACCGCTGTCACACTACCCTCGTACATATCTTGTACCACTCTTACATACTTCTCTGACACTCCCAACTTCCTCATACAATACTACAACTCCTCTCTAGGCACCCTGTCATATGCTTTCTCTAAGTCTACAAAAACACAATGCAACTCCTTCTGACGTTCTCTGTACTTCTCCATCAACACTCTCAGAGCAAACATCCCATCTGTAGTGCTTTTTCCCAGCATGAAACCATACTGCTGATCACTAATCATCACATCCCTTCTTAACCTAGCTTCCACTACTCTTTCCCATAACTCCATGCTGTAACTGATCAGTTTAATCCCTCTGTAGTTACTGCAGCTCTACACATCACCCTTATTCTTATAAATTGGTACCAAAACACTTTTTCTCCATTCCTCAGGCATCCTCTCACTTTCCAAGATTTCATTAAGCAATCTGGTTAAAAACTCCACTGCCATTTCACCTAAACACCTCCATGCTTCCACAGGTATGTCATCTGGACCAACAGCCTTTCCATTCTTCATCCTTGCTAATCCATTGCACTTCATGATTCACTATCCCCACATCATTCAACCTTCTCTCCCTCTCATTCTCTTCATTCATCAACCCCTCAAAGTACTCTTTCCGTCTGCACAACACACTCTCCTCGCTTGTGATTATGTTTCCCTCATTATTCTTTATCACCTTTACCTGCTGCACATCTTTCCTAGCTCGGTCCCTCTGTCTAGCCAATCAGTACAGGTCCTTTTCTCTCTCCTTAGTGTCCAACCTTTCATATAACTCTTCATATGCCTTATCCTTAGCCTTCACCACCTCTCTCTTTGCCATGCACCTCATCTCCTTATACTCCTGACTACTTTCTTCATCTCTCTGACAATCCCACTTCTTCTTTGCCATCCTCTTTCTCTGTATATTCTCCTGTACTTCCTCATTCCACCACCATGTCTCCTTATCATCCTTCCTCTGTCCAGATGTCATACCAAGCACATTTCTAGCAGTCGCCCTTACTAGCTCTGCTGTAGTTACCCAGCTATTTGGTAACTCTTCACTGCCACCCAGTGCCTGTCTTAACTCATCTCTGAACTCCATCTCACAATTACCCTTTTTCACTTTCCACCATTTGATCCTTGGTGCTGCCCTCACACTCCTCCTCCTCTTCTTGATCACCAATGTAATCCTACAAACCACCATCCTATGCTGTCTAACTACACTTTCCCTGGTCACCACTTTATAGTCTCCAATCTCCTTCAAACTGGCCCTACTACATAAGATATAATCCACCTGTGTGCATCTTCCTCCACTCTTGTATGTCACCCTATGCTCCTCCGTCTTGTTAAAGTACGTATTCACCACAGCCATGTCCATCCTTTTCACAAAATCCACTACCATCTGTCCTTCTGCATTCCTTTGTTTTACACCATACCTACCCATCACTTCCTCATCCCCTCTGTTCCCTTCACCAACATGCCCATTGAAATCTGCTCCAATCACCACTCTCTCACCCTTGGGTACAGTCATCACCACTTCATCTAACTTACTCCAAATTTTTTCTTTCTCATCCATCGCACACCCAACTTGTGGATCATATGCACTAACAACATTCAGCATTACACCATCAATTTCCAGCTTCATAAACATCACTCTATCTGACACTCTTTTCACCTCCAAAACACTCTTAGCATACTGTTCCTTCAGGATAACTCCTTCGCCATTTCTCCTCCCATCCACACCATGATAAAACAATTTGAACTCACCTCCGATACACCTAGCCTTACTCCCCTTCCATCTGGTCTCTTGCACACACAATATACCAACCTTCTTTCTGTCCATTATATTGGATAGCTCTCTCCCTATACCAGTCATACTTCCAAGATTCAAAGTTCCGACCCTAACTACCACAGTCCTAGCCTTTCTCCTCTCTTCCTGCCTTTGGCCATGCCTTCTGCCTCTTCTCCTCCTTCGGCCAACAGTAGCCCAATTTCCACCAGCACCCTGTTGGCTAACAGTACTGGTGGTGGTCGTTGTTAACCCGGGCCTCGACTGATCTGGTATGTAAATATTTATTGCTGTCTGCATGAATAGTTTGGCAAAGTTTGAACAGCAAGACTTTGGTTTTTCACACCCGCCCCCCCCCCAAAAAAAAAAAAAAAACATGGCAACAGTCTGTACACTCCACACAATTTTAATTCATTCAAACAATAAAAACTTTAAATAAGCGCTTTCATCCTGTGCATGCAGGACTGAATAAAGCCTATCAAAAAATTTGAATGGAATTGAATGACATGTTTATTGAAGGGTCCATTACAATTGATGAGTTAAATTATTTGAACATCTTATCCCCTACCACTCCTTCCATATTTGGCATCCCAAAAATTCATAAACAACTAGAAAATCCCCCAATCCATCCTATTGTGGATGGGTAGGGGATCTATTACAACTGGGTATGCTAAATTTTTAGATTATAATTTGAAGTATTTTTCTGACAGGAGAAAAGCAAGTCTGTAAAGATTCTTAGGATTTTTTAGAAAGTATAGAAAAGATAGAATTCGAAGAAAATGACATATTTATTACAGTGGATGTCAAAGATCTATATACAGTGATTCCTCACAATATAGGGGTAGAGTGGTTTTGTCAATTTCTCTTACATAAACAGGTGGAGCAAGAAAAAATAATTTATATGAGTGACCTTAGAATATTGTCCTAAAGAATAATTATATTATGTTTGAGGGACGATATTACTTACAAAAACTGGACTTGCGATGGGATCCTCCATTAGATCTTTGTTTGTGAATATAGTTACGGTGGAGTGGGAAAGGAAAGCTGTTCTAGAGGGTAAGTTTAAAGATTCTTATAGATTTTATGTTAGATATTTGGATGATGTTTTTTTATTTGGAAGGACAGCAAGGAACAAATACAACCATTTATAGAGTACCTAAACAATAGTACCCCTTTCCTTAAATTTACATCACAAGTTAAGGGGAAGACTATTGATTACTTGGAGGTTCTTTTAGAGAAGGACCTGGATCACATTGCATATTTTGAATGTATTTTTAGAAAGCCCACATACTCAAATTATTTCTTATAGTTTACTAGTAACCACCCCTTAGCACAGAAACGTGCATTAGTTAAAGGGTACTTTTTAAGGGCCACCGGGATGGTCAGAAAAGAGAGCATCTTAAGGATGAATGTGAACTGTTAAGGTTCATGTTTATAAAAAGAGGGTACCCTTTAACTATGGTTAATGAACTTATATATGAAGTAATAAATAAGAGGGATAGGTGGTAGTTTAAACCTATATTATCTTATAAAAAGGATTTGATACCAATTAATCCAGGCACATGAAGTATTGGGAATAATATTAATTATAACCATGCATTTATTACTACTTTCAGTTTAGAGAGTAACTTCATAAGAATTTTGGAGAATAACTGGGTAATAATGAATGACAACAAAGAACTTAGGAAGACTTTTGGAAGGGGCCCTAGTATTGTTTATCATAACGGAATGTGTTTGAAGCAGTTATTGGAGAGATCAAAAGTTCCTATTACAACCTACCCTGGTAGCAATAAAATATACAAATGTGGCCAATGCAGATATTGTAAATATATACAACCATGCCAATAAGTGGAAATTAAGGATAGAATATTTACAATACAAAGTGTATGCAGGCCTATGCCAAAACTGCCCTTGTTTTTATATTGGCAAAACTGAGTGTCACTTAAAGGAAAGAATTTATGATCATATTTATGATATTAAATGGGATAAAACAACATATGCATTATTTAAGCACATACAGAATTCACCAGGGCATGAATTTAAGTTTGTAGTCCTTGAAAAAAAAATCATTCCAAGTATAAGAGGTGCACCATGCTAGCAAACAAAGAACTTCACTGACAGTTGTTTTTGAATGCGAACAATGGGTCAGGTCTGAATGAATATTGTTCTATCACATGTATTTTGGAATTAAAAGATTTGGAAAGATAGGAGGCATTATTGATCGCTGATGTTATTAAGTATGGATTTATTTATTTATTCATTTGTTCATTTATTATAATTGTTTTTAGCACTGAGATTTTAGAATCAAGGCACATAGATCTAAATATTGGTCTTTTATTATAACTTATATATTATAAATTATTTATTCTATGTTTATATAATGCATATTTTATATGTATTTATATAAATTATTGTTTTATAACATACACATTTTTAAAGAGCTTGTTGGGATTTTGGTTAAACAGGTCTTGGTTTTGTTAAACAGGGCTGCTACTTTAAAAGTATATTATTTGGGAGTCACATGATATGGAAGAGGGATATCTAAAATGAATGGAGTAATGGCAGTTCACTTACTTATCTGAAGAAGTCATGCACACACAGGACAAAAGCACTTATTTTAAAACTTTTATTGTTTGAATAAATTAAAATTGTGTGGAGTGCCCAGACAGTTGCTATGGCATTTTTTGTGTATTACACTTGTGTGTCATTTCCCTGGATTACTTGGTTAGACTTTGGTATTTTACAAATTCAGCAATTATCAAGTCTTGTTTTATGCAGATTGGTCTTAGCATAGCATTTGTTTAATTCTAATGACCATGTTACTAAATTTCATTTTATTTATTTATTTATACATTCTTCCCTCTCTGTGGAAGAAAACCACATTCTATTAGCTTCTGAGAAGTCTTCCACCCAAATGATTTCCAAAAAGTAAATGGAAAAGTTTTTGTACCTGAGTCTCAACCCATTTTTTGTGCCATCTGTGAAGGCAGAAACATGAGAAGAAAGAAATATTCAAGTGTTTTGTATAATACTTTTGCTTTTAGAAGTGAAATCCATCTTGTTTCAATATGCATCTTGACAGCTTAGGTCTGTCTTGAATCCCCCCCTTGGTATTTCCTAGTGCCAATGTGAAAGTTCAGAACTTATGCTTAATAAGGATAGATAAGGGGTCTGTAGATTCATACTAAGCAAAGCAGCACAGAGGTGTTTAATTTTAATTGGTCAGTGGCTATAATCTTATAGATAAAATGTTTGCATATAAGCTTTTATAGTATAAAAATAACAGTTTATTTGTTCAGGGACATAAGGGCTTGATTGCTTAATTTCCCATGTGTGCTCTTTTACAATAAATTAGATCTTTCTACTTTGCTGAACTGTGTTGCACAAAGTTATTTTGTACCTTAGCAATTGGTTCAATGACTGATTTTGAGCCATCTATGAGTTGCTACAGTATAAATCACATTTTAGGCACATATTTGACAGGTTTTCTGTCAGGTGCATTTCTAGTGTATCAGCTCACTGATACATTTTCCACGCTCAGCAGAGTTTGAAATCTTTATCAATAAATTTTCTTGCATGATTTTTTTTCAGCAGAATAGCGATTTCTTCATGAAAATGGGTTTTATTGTGGGAGAGTAGTTTTCATCATATGTGAGTGGTGAATTTTTCTGTTGTATTAAAATTACAATGGGTACGTGTGGGGAGTAGTAAATCATATAATCTGGTGAACTGGCCTGGGATCAATAAAAATGGTAGTGGCTTGAAGTTCTCCAAGAATGGAAGTTTTGCTAAGGATATTTGAGAAAAAAATTAAAAGAATCTTGTTTGTCAGCTTTTATAACTGTTGAGAATAAACTAAGAATAAGAAAAAGGAATCTGTAGTTAGAAGTTTAAAAGTTAATTCTGTAAAATTAAAAATGCAGCCGCAGGCAGCTAATGTACCAGCTAATACATTACAAAAATGTGCAGGAAATAATTTGCACAGTATTTGGGGACTTTACCCTTTAAAACAGTTATAAAAATTAAAGATAATTCAACCTGACTCTTAAAGATGACTGGCTCCAGATTCCTTCTACACCCACTCCCCCCTCTGCAGACCAACCTGCCTGTTATGAAGCATATAGCCCTCCCTCACTGAGAGTGCAGGCAGCCAGGGAATGACTAAGTTATCCTCCCTATCTCCTCTGATATTTCTAATTCCTAAGTTATTTCTAGTACATCCCCTAAAGGTTCAGTTTATAAGACTGAATTCCTGCAACAGTGACACCACCAACCTACTTTGAATTCTGATCAAATGTGATGAGAACAGCAAACCGTTCCATCCAAAACTGACAGGTTTCGGCAAAAAAAAAAAAAAAGTGGTCATAAAAGCACCTCCTCTAGCAAAATAACTAGCTTAAACAGAATTAAAAGGTCAGTTACCAATTTCCAATAATAATTGAGAAGAATGGAAATGGAACTCACCTCGCAAGCAAAGTTCTAAGGATGCAACAACTTCAGATATCCTCTGATAATGATAACCCACCCCCCACACACACACTCACACACACAGACACACACACACACCACCACCACCAAATACTCTATTTCACCCTTTGAGTGAGGTACCTAAACTTGCAGTAGAATGATACATAGTGCACTATAAAAGATCTGTCCACCTGTGAACAACAGTAGATTTTCAAACTATTGTCGGTTCTCTCCCTTCAGGTAAATATGCATAGATTTTAGAAGGATATGTGCAGTTACACTATCTTACAACTGAATACTTGTGGGTAGTTTTTAAGGCTTCTACTCCTCCAGATATTTAGAAAAATATGGGAAAAGTCAGCTATAGGTGACAATATTCCCAAACATACAGACAATGGATTCTTAACCATGAAGAGATAACTTTATTAAAAACAATAACTTTGGCATGTCTTGTCCTAACTGAGCACAAATCAAAACTATTGTGCAGAAGAAAAATTAACCACTAGATGTATACTTGTAGTGTAGAGTAGATGTGTTTGAGTTTCTTCTGAAGGGGTTGTCAGCCAGTGGGTTGTCAGCAGCATTTGTGGGATGCTTATTACCACCTATATGAGAGCAGATATATATTTTTTAAATTGGAGCAGTTTAGGTATATATATAAAAATGATTAACCAAGCACAATATGTAGCAGATAACATAGTCAGAGAGGAAAAAGAACAAGTGGATGTTCAACTTTAACAATTTGATATTGATTCATGGAGAAAAGGGTGGACAGGAGAAACGGGGGAGGTACAGGTAGAATTTGATTCTTACAAAAAGCCCCAGGACAATTTCCACAAAACATTTGCCATCCTTACATTGCCTCGAGCCCAGCAGCATGGGTCATGTACCAACCCTTGTTTTAATGGGGTCAAAACAGACATTGGCATAATGAGTGCCCATTTCTTCAGCCAACAAATTTATGCTTTCAGTCTATCACTCATCCCAATATCCAAGCACCACAGTAGGTGGGGAGACCGTCTCAGACAGGAAGTACCACTTGGCAGCAGCTGAACCACTATGAGAGCAATGAACAGGAGACAACTATTTCCATTGCTAGACCAAGAAGGTCCTTTTGTTAATATTACAGTGTGTAATTTTACTTTTCCATTACTTATAGAGGCAGGAGCAGCATTACCTATGATAACTGGTTTACCTTTATAAACCTGAATCACAGTGGTGCGATTGCTCATATGAGGAAATTGTAACCATGAAAGCAGAACAGTGACAATTCCATATGTTTGAAAATCAGAAAATCGAAAAGCTGATTCGCTGATTTCCGAACATAAATATCGAAAGAAAAAAAAAAAAGAAGTGTAAAGCAGAGGGGCCGTGCCCCCACACCCCCCACTTTAATATTCTAACTCCGAGATCGCACTACAGTGGGGAAAGGGACCACTTTCCGACCCCCACAATAGTGCAATCTGCCCCACAATGTTGAATGTGCAATGAGCGAATGTCACTGTGCATTCGCTCATTGCACATTCAAACCTTTTTCCGTTTGGCGTTTGCAAACTTTGCAAACAGCCTTTTGGACAATTGCTGTTTGCCCATGTGCAATATGCACACATGAAGGTAAACCATGATAACTTCATCAAATGAGAAAAAACTCCCACTTTCTATGAAATCTGTTCATGGTGTTAGGGTCTCCGGGATTCCATTGGATTATCTACAGAAAATCTGTCCAAATTCAAATAGGTCCATTGCAAGATTGACATGCTTATATTGTAGGAAATTCTACTCCTTTAAATCTGTTAGGTAGAGATTTATGCAAATTAAGTTGTACTGTGTTTTGCATTATGGATGGAGTGTTTTAGACATCCTGAATGAACACTCTCCCCTGGGTTTGTATTCAGAGAATATATGTTCAGATGAGGATACAGACTTTGCAATACTTATATCGGAGTAGACCTCAAGTGTGACTGATTTGGACAGACCTCAAGCTGTTCCCCCAAAACTGTGATCTACCCATGACAATGAGGTTTGAGTCAAAGGATGCAGAACCAGTTAGGACTACTTAAAAGCCTTATCACTCTCTATCAATGTTACCCATTATCAGGGGAATCAGAGAAAGGAATTGAACCTGTCATTTCTCACTCCACCAAGGAATAATAGCTCCTAGTAGAAGCCAATGTAATACCCCTGTTGTAGTGGTTAAGAAACTGGGCATGGGCCCCTATAAATTTGTACAAAATTTAAGAGAAGGCAGTGTGATAGTAGTGACAACTTTTTTCTGTAATACTTAACCTAGCTACTGGGGAGGCCACGGTGGTGCAGTGATTAGTGTTGCCGCCTCACAGCAAGAGGTTCTCCAGTTCGATCCTCAGCTGGGGTGCCTTCTGTGCTGAGTCTGCATGCCCTCCTTGTGGTCACGTCCCACATCCCAAAGACACGCTGTAGGTGTATTGGACACTCTAAATTGGCCCTAGGTGTGAGTGCGTGCATGTGTGTGTCTTCTGTGGAATGTTGGGCGCCGGGCTGGCAACTCAACACCATAAAACTCCACTGCCAATCATGAGCGGACAGGTGATCTGCTGTGGTGACCCCTAACCGGGAAAAGCCGAAAGAAGAAGAAGAACTTAACCCAGCTACTATACTAAGTTCTATTCCTCCAACAGCTACCACCTTTTTGTTGATTGATATTTCCTCTGCTTACTTTGCTATTGCTATTCACCCAGATAATCATTGTGTTTGCCTTTATATACAGAGGACAATGGTATACATTGACTAGGATATGGAGAATGACCTACCCTTTTTTAGAGAGAAATGGAAAAGAATTAGAACTCAATTTCCCTGTGGATCCACCCTGATACCATATGTGGACCATTTGCTTTAAGCTTCTAATTCTTATATTAGCTGTTTGCAAGATACTGCTTCTGTTTTAAGATCTGTTTCTGTTCTGGACTTGTAGCCATTACTGAAGCATGCAAATAAGCAAAAAACAGAGTTGTAACAATTTTTACAGATTCATGTTATATCTATGCGGTTCATGATTTTGGGATGTAATGGAAAGAAAGAGGGCAAATGACATTGACAAGTACTCTTATTAAAAACTCTGTTATTTGTGAATGAACTGTTGAATGCACTTCTGTTATCTACAGAAATAGCTATGTTCAAGTGTGCTGCTCATAAGACCAACGATTCTTATATTTCTAAAGGAAATGCATTTGCTAACAAGGCAACCAGACAAAAAGCATTGTCTTCTTCAGTTCAGGCTTCATTTTTGCAGTAACTTCTGCTAATAGCTAATACACTTGTTTCTTTACAGGAAGTAGTGTCCTATGGGGATATCAAGCTGATGACTCCAAAAAGGTAAGGTGGATACAAGTCTCTCCCCAGACTCATAATGGGTGCCATCTGGATAGGAGGTTAGTAGTCCCATGTTCTTTTCTACTCCAGTTAGTATGGACTTATCCACTGGCTCACTCTGAAAAAATGCATTAATAAGAGAAATTTTTAATTAATGGTATGCCCCTTATGTTTCTGAAATCATACAGCATTTTGTAAATACCTGCACAATATATGTTTATGTGATATATTACGTATCAAAGAGTGTTTCTCTTCCCACACAATCTTTAAAAAAGCCAAGAGTACCTTTATGCTATGTACTGTGGGATTATCTCAATATCCAAAAACATCAAAAGTCCAAGTATGTTTTGGTAATTGTGGATATTTTTTCTGGGTTTGTTGAAACTTCTTTGTACTAGGAAAGATGTGATGACTGTTGCCAAGAAATTGTTGCCAGTAATAACATCCAGATTTGGAGCATCTTGTAGTATTCAATCAGATAAAGTAACCTACTTTACAAACCAGGTTATACAACTGGGTAAAATCATGAAAAGGAACATGCAATACCATTGTCCACACTGACCCCGAAGCTTTAGAAATTGTTGAGAGAATGAACCAGACTTAAAAAACAGAATTGTAAAATTGTCTGAGAAAAACAGCCTTAAAATGCCAGGGACATTGCCTAGTGTAGTTAGCACACCTAGAAAAATATTCTCTCTGAGATCCTTAGAGAAGAACTAAGAGAGCATCAGCTACACCACTGTCCAGTAATTTGGTGTTACAACATGTTGATGAATCTTTTTCTGTAACACAAGTCTCTCATTTCTATTCTACAGTGTATTCATTCACAGGTCATTGCAGCCTAACAATAACCTCATCCCATCCCCTACCATGAGATGATCCCCAGAGATTGGGTCTATATTATTTCCTTCTCTAGATAACAAGCTCTCCAGCCAAGATGGAAAGGACCCTTCTTGGTTCTCCTTACAACAGCTACTACTATTTGATGTGAAGGTTTGACTACCTGAATTCATGTTCTGCATGTTAAGGCTGCCCCACTAGTGACTGATAGCAATGAGGCACCATCATTCCAGCCATTATCAATGCATCAATATCATCCCTTACTAGAAGAAAACACAGTAAATCAACATGGCTAGAAGCGAGGCCTAGTTATCCAGCAACGTCATCCACAACAGATGATGAGTAGGAATTGGCCCAGGAATCGGGAAATGAGTCAGGTGATCAAGCAGCATTTATAGGGCATTTACCAGCACAGGACCCAGTGCCGAACTTGTTCAGAAATCGACAATATATTATATATAAACTATAAGGTTTATAGATTAGTACTAGGCTAACTGCCCTTGTGGGCCATTTCACACCTAGCCAATTACCCCATGTGAGAATCAAACCTTGCACCTTGTATCTGTAAGGTAAACACCTTAACCATTATGCCATCCTCCCACCCCTTAAGAAGAAAATAAATGATCCTGATTTATAGATTTTTGAGAATCCTCTTTAACCCTGGCCTGCTCAGTAGTTGTATGCACTTATCATTGAAACAGCTGTATTGGAAATTCATCATCCTTCTACTCCATTTCTTTTTGTCATCAGAAGCCATAGGAACTGTAAGTAATGAAAATAAATGCTTGTTTAAAACTGAATTAAGATCATCAGATAGGCATCTCAAGTTTAATACCTTTTCTGCCACATTGCACACTTGTGTCAAGACAATGAATCTCATTAATTGTTGTGGCTGTGCACATATTCCAACAGCACACAATGGAGGTATTCTATTGTTTCAGGAGTTAACAACAGAGACAGAAGTGGGTGCCGCATTTGGTACAAATTTGGTAACCAAAATCAAAAAAACGCAGACATTATTCTTGGCATAAAGTTCCACCCTTTATATTGGTTCATCTCCAATTATGACTATAAAAGGACATATGTGTTAAAAATGGAACCCTTCCTGTTGGGTGGAGTAACTGTAATATTACACGACAAATATATCATAGGGTTTGAAGACAGGTCATGGCCATAGTGCATGACTTTTATTATATATGTGGAATCCAAGCTTACCTCTGGTTACCAGCAGACTGGTTGGTATGTTACATTGGTCATAATATTTCGGCTGTTTGACATACAGACATTTTCCCAGTGGGAGAATTTGCAATGCTTGCCAGAAGAAGGAAACAAGATACATTAAAAATCTATTTGGGAAAGGGACTTCCAAGCCATGAAGTAACTCTTGGATGATGGAAAGAACCCAGTGTCTGTGGTTATCTGTACAAAACAGGGAAAGAAAGGGTTAGCATGAGGGACAGAGGAATCTGGCTGAGCAGTAAGAGAGGCTGAATATCAGAGAAAGGAAGATTTCTCAGGAAAACAGAGTTTTTCCCCTCTCAAACTCTGGGTAGGTTTATTTGTGAAGATCCATTTAGAAACCCTTTCACCTTTAGCAGATTGTCTAGGCTATCTATGGACAAAAGAAGTATTCAAAGGAGAGTTATTCTGGAACTTAGGTACAGGAGAAACAATAATTTGTTTGAGGTCCTGTATAACCTTGTACTTATCCTGCAAGGGATTTAACAATTCTGCAACAGTGACAAAATTATTCTGGCTATCTAAGGAAGAATCTAAATGTTTGGTCTTAATGTCATCAGGTATAGCCTGCAGACTCATCCAGGAGTATTTTCTTTTGACAGAATCAGATGCAGGTTCTCTAGCAGAGGCATCAGCTACATGCCATCTTCATTTAATGGAATGACAGGCTACTTGAGAAGCAGAGCTCAGTAAAGAGAGGGCAGAAGTCTTACTGTCTGAATCATGCAATTCAGCCCCCCCCCCCCCAGCTGAGATAGGACAGCCAGGCCATATCTAGTCATGTGGGTATGATAATTAATGGCCCTAAAAGCCAAGGAAGTAGAAGCGTATACTTTTTTCCATACCTCTCCATAGCATGGTTGTCAGAAGGCAGTTTAGATGGATTATCTGCAGACATAGAAACCAAAGCAGGATCAGACAATGGGTTTTATACAAATATTTATAATCCTTGGCTACTTAATCTGTCTGGCTTCTTGGGGTCCACAAGATATAGCTTTCGTCCCATTAACCAGAGAGGTTAATAGGATGAAAGCACTAAATTGTGCAAGTGTGGGGTTTGTTATGCTTTGTGTGGACCAGCTTAGATTGCAGTACATGGAGTGGTGTTGTGCTTGCCTCCCATTTTTCTTTCTGTTTCTTTCTTGTTTGGATTTGTTCATTGTGGTTTGTTTTTTTATATCCCAGTATATTTCATCCAGGGAACTTTTAGATCCTGAGGAGCCCATGCCTATCTGAATATTATGATGCTAGAAATTATTCAGCTATCTTCCATGGTGAGCATAGTTTTGTATGCAGTCCTAGGCTGCATTAGACAACAACATGTGAAGATAATTTTAAGGTCACTTTAAATACATTCTACTATACCAGTCACAGTAACAGCCTTTACTAAGGCATTATTTTGCCAAGTGAATGGGAAGAAAATCCTAATGTTCAGTTTAGGAAAACATTTTCATAAAGGTCAATCAAAATTAATTTTTTGAGTTTAAGCACTCCTGCTGAAGGTTTTGAAATCCAGTTCTGACTAGAGACCCTTTTAATTGAATGCTAAATTCTTTCACAGTTTATTTAACAATGTAAATGCAAGTATTGCTGCAAACGAAAAAAAAACAAAACACTAAAACTCTGTAAGTCTTGCTTACATCGTATCTGCTAGATCAGCAGTACACATTGAACAAAACTCTGCAGCAAAAGTTGCAATATCATGAAGGTCATGACATGTGCATTGAAAAAGAAATTAAAAGTGCAGTTAAAAGTGTACAGTTGCACTGTGTAGCCAAGACAGTCAAGATCTTTAGTCTCATAAATATTTTGACCAATCAGTCATATGCCAAGACAGCTTTTTAAAGCTTTTAACTCCACCAAAATCAAATGACCTCTTACTGAGCTACGTGCCTCAAACAAGAGTTAAGGTCATTGGGATTTTACTGCTCAAGAAATGTTTTGTTTCAGGTCTGCAAGAATTTAATGAAGGTAGTTGGGTCTTTTGTGAAAGCCAACAGTACAATGTGAAAACATCTTATAAAAGTATGAACATAGTGGTCGGGTATCTAGGTAATAAACATGTAAGGGGTATACAGCTGTACTAAAATTTAATAATTTTTATTTAGACTGTCATAACTAGCAAGCCACGTTACATCAACAATTATGAAACAAGGTAATGTACTTTTTATCTGAAATTTTATACTTTGCTGCTTATTATATCCAGTATAATCAAGAGTCAAGATCTATAGGAACAGAGGATTCATGAGGCATTATTTATTTAATGGCCTATTTTTTTTTTCTTTCTAAAATCAGTCTTCTTATATACCTATACTCGTATGTAAAGGTCTTATACATGCCCCTCTAAAGAATGTCCCAGGGAAACATAAAAAAACAGACACGTAGCAGTCTCTGAGTTCCCACAACATAAAACTCACCATTTTGCAAGTAAATACATTTCAAAAGTGGCATGTTTACCCTGAAGCTGGTTACTTGCGCTCTTAAGTAACACAGATACTGTATTTTGGCAATCATGTACCAAAGTAGAATCCCACTGCAGTGTCCAAAATCTTACAGTATGTGTTTAAGTAAATTGGTCCTTGATTAAGATCCTGTCATATTCCCTTTCTGAATTGGAAGATTATTCCACACATTGTGAAAGTAAAGTTTCCCTTTGCTACTCCCACAAACTCAGCGTTTATTCCCAAGAGATTAGGGAAGTTATAAAGAAGAACTGGAATATTTTTAAGGTTAATAATGAAGTTTCCCAGTTGGTTGGGCCTGAACCCCTTTTTGTAAGCAAAACTGTTAGGAACTTTAAATATATTTTAGAAAATGTTAAAAAAAACAGACACAAATGTTGGTACTGGTACCACATCTTGTGGTATTTGTGCATATTGTATGTACATTATGAAAGAGAAAATGTTTTTGCACAATGTTTTGCACACCAAGGTTTCCTTTGTGAAAGGAAATTGCAATACCAACAAACTAGTGTACCTAGCTAAATGTGACAGTTGCTCAGGATACTATGTTGGAAAGACAGTGAGAGCTTTGAAATCAAGAATTTATGCGCACCTTTATGAGATCAGGATGAAAAAGGAAGTTAATGCATTGTACATGCACTCTGTTGTGTGTAGTAATTTTGTTAAGTTTAGCTTTGGTATAATGGAAAAAGTGCAGATTCATTTTAGGGGTGGTAATTGGCAAACGCATTTGTTAAAAAGAGAATGTGTCTGGCAGTTGCAACTAAATGCATCATTCCCCCCCAGGTCTGAACGACCAAGTATTTCTCAAACCCATACTGAGTAAAAAAGCAGATTTGTTAACATAAATTTTAAAGGAATTTAACATGATTTTATGTATTTTTATTTATGTTTCATAGTGTATTCTATTTTGAAAAATGTTTTTGCAAGTATTTGTGATTGGAATAGGTGCTTTCTACACCTTTAACACAGGGGATTTTGTTTAATTACTAGCATTTCATGATTGGTTGATGAACGTCAGCTAGTTTATAAACAGGATGATGAATGTGAGAGTATTTTATCTGAAGAAGTCTCGATGAGAGATGAAAGCGCTTTATGTGATGTGTTTTAACTAATAAAAATAATAGCATTTTATTCACATTGAAGTCCAGTTAATTTCTACATTTTTTATTGGTTTGGTGAAGTCTGGGCCATTTTTTTAGTCAATATTGTACTCCCACAAACTATTAAGAACAAGATTTAGCATTTTTTCCAAGCCATTCCTCAAAACGGGTTCAAATATTATGTTGCATCCCAACCATGCATGCAGGTTTCCAGTTTTCCAGTCTTTTATGATTTTCATCACTTGTCTATGTGTGAGAGGGTGACTCATCATCTGCATATCACATTTTATTTTCATTAACTTTATACTAAACAGGGCAACTGATCTGATCCAAGAAACTTTTTCAACCACACCCTGGGCTATAGGCATAAAAAACAGAAGACAAAACAGTGATTTGTACAAAATAAACAGTCATATGACAAATACATATAATTTAGATTTATAAACAATATATGCTTACTAGAGCTGAAAATGTATGGTGCTACAAGGACATCATTATCTGGACGTGTAATAAAAAAATCTAATTATTTGATTAATTTTATGCAACTCCATTGGCACAGATGTATGAAGCCCTGAATCCAGTCCAGGCATCGACTCAGCAGGCAGCTTGGCTGCCTGTTAGGGATGGAAAAAGGTGGGAGGGAGAGGAGATCTGACTTTTCCTTTCATTAGTGAAAGGGTAGAGTGACATGTTGGAAGATATGCTGCTTTTATGACTACATTTAGAGATCGAGTCTCAGTGACAGCAGTGGGCTAGGTGCATGAAAAGATTTGGGAGGAATTGCCACTTTAGGTGCAGGGCTGCTGATGCACCTAGACCACACTTTGCTATCCATGCAAGTCTTACAAAAACATGACAGCCATGATAGCTTTTCAATCCTAGTAAAAACTCTTGTGTTATAACTCAAGTGAGAAACGCTTGGTGTCCTGGACCATCAAGGTTGAATTAGATCCAGAGATCTAATGTGGATTGAGAAAGGATGGGGCTAATACTGAATACCATGCTGCACACACAAACTATAACCTCAATTTGCAAATGATCTGTAATTTCAAAAAAGCAAAGTAGATTTAGATGCCTTCATTTACGAAAATGTTCTTGTCAATCTGTGTCATTGCCAAATACAGTTTGCAAATATCTTACAGCTGCCATAAACACATCCTAAATAATAGCACTCATGCTTTACATTAAAGATGAGGCAGAGTAATATTTCTGATTATCATAATTATACAGCATGGATCTAGACTCCTAATACTGCCTTGTATAAACAATAAAAAGCTAGCTGAAATTCTATAGCAATTATCTTATTCAGAAAGAGTTACTTTTAGCTTTTTCCTCCCAGTTCCCTGCTTTGCCAGGTTTCATAAGTAAAACTGTTTACCCATGATACAATAAATGCTCATTATTTATTTATTTAACATTTGTTAAACGGGAAAGTCCGACTTGGAACGAAGCCAATTTTCAGCAGAGGCAGTGGGAGAAATGGTCCAGATGCATGCCTTTGCAATGTGGGAGAATACCACAGCACCTGGAGGAAACCTACACAAATGCATGGAGGCCATGCAGACTCTGCACAGAAGGTACTCCAGCCAAGAATTGAACCAGAGAACCTCTTGCTGGGAGGTGACAACACTACTGCTGCACCACTGCACCATCTCTATTATTATTTTATATATATATATATATATATATATATATATATATATACACACGCACACACACACACACACACATATACATATATATATATATATATATATATATATATAGATATATATATATATGTATATATGGGTTCCTATGAGCTCATCGAAATGTCAAATCACCGACACTCACCTCTTCGACACCAAACCATCGACTTTCATATCATCGACAATTCCGGTAAGCGATCTTCCCCCTTGCAGGACCCATGGTAGCGCTTGTTCCTGTGTTACAACGAGTAGGGTTTACGTGATTCTGTATAATTTACCTTGAAAGTGTTGTTATTTATGTCGTACCAGAGAAACAAGCGCTACCATGGGTCCTGCAAGGGGGAAGATCGCTTACCGGAATTGTCGATGATATGAAAGTCGATGGTTTGGTGTCGAAGAGGTGAGTGTCGGTGATTTGACATTTCGACGAACTCATAGGAACCCGTATATATATATATATATATATATATATATATATATATATATATATATATATCAATGTTAGTCTGTTTCATCACTCCAAATGTGAAAATCTCATGTTTCATGTTTCCTGTCCTTCCACATGAATATAATCTGTCATAGGCTGCAGGAACTTGGGGACTTTATTTTGATTTGTGCATACTAAATAGGTGTGTACATATATATATATATATATATATATATATATATATATATCTAATCAAAATGGTTTTATCTTTTCTAATACATTCATTCTGGAAACACTTGAAACAGTCATAATTGTATTATTCAGTTCCTATACTCTAGCCCTCATCTAAAACTAAGCACCTTCTACTTAATAAATACATAAACCTGTTGCACCCATTTTCTTATAGTTCTCGCTGAAAAATAGTGGACAAGGCAAAACAACTGAATAGTGAATCTTATCAAATAATAAGTGAAAGACATTAACAGGATACCTTGCTGTAGACCAAGATCAAAAATTGTGCCATTTAGTAATCTGACTAATGTAGGCACCCTCTATCTAGGAGAAATATTACTATTTAAATGTCAGTTCCTAAAACATTACTTACATAAGCTGCATACTCTTCATTTGTTAGTCTTTTTTCACTATAATTTTCAGTCACTTTCTCATGTTTAAAGGCAGTAGTTATTCCGCAGATTGTTGTAAAGTATTATCTTCAACAAACTCAAGTATTTCATAACACTCAGTTTAATTTATGCCTTTCTCTTTTCCTGATTTGCATGATCTGGTTGACCATCTAGACATTATAGTATAATTCCTTCCCAACTTCTACAGCATCTCCCATTTAAGTGTCACCACTAGTTTCAACATCCCCATCAGGCAAAATGCAGCAGTACAAACATTCCTCCATACTTGCAGTGTCTTTTGCCTTGCTTCTTGTGGTCTTACAGCTTACCATTTCACATTGATGATGTCAAACTCTCCCTAGCACCAACGGCAGAAGTTCTCTTCAAAGTTCTACTTCTCACTGCATGGACTAGCTTAAGTATTCCTGAAAAAGGCATAGACCCATTGGGATCTATGTAATCTATAAACTGAAAAATAAATGTGAAAATCTGTATTACAGAATTTGTTAGCTTTTGTGCATCAAAAGAAACTGTATGCCAGGAGTCAAGATGGGCTTAAAAATAACAATAAAAGTTTTCTAGACACTTGTAATGCATGTTGAGGTGAACATGCAAACTGCAAGTCTAGCAAGAATTGCTTTGGTCTTTGTGATATATTGCACTAACAGACCAAACCAGTTTTCAAATAATATGGCCAACTATAGCTCTGAAGTGTTTTGTAATCTTAATGGCTTACTTTGCCATCAATGTATGCATAACTCTTCCATTAATTTATTCTGGTGGTATTCAGAACTGAAGAGCATCAAAGACGTCACTGTAAACAACGTATAAAAGGTAGAGAACGAATCTTGAGCAAGACAGTCAGTCCATCATAGGAAGTCAGCATGTACACACACTCACCCCCTATAGGGTGCATAAAAGAACTGAGCATTCTATAAAATAAAGACTGTGGACAAGGTAATTCAGCTAGGAAATGTTCCTTAGAACCAGAAAAACATGAGACAGCAACAATAAAATGCTATTGCAACAGAGTTTTGTAATAGAAATGGACTGCTTGACCTATATAACTGTTTTAAGCCTTGCATTTATGCAGTTTATGCCACTTTCCCTGTCCATCTATGATTCCATTTTTAACTGGTCTGGGGATAAGAGAATCTAGCCAATGAACATGTGCATCCTTTCTCTGGAGAACCAGTTACAATTCTTTGATAAATTTATTTGCAGCATCATATTTCTTGTCATCTGTAACATATTAGTTTAGCCATTATCTGACCCCTTTTTTACTATTATGCACTGTTTAAATCAGGTTACTTTTCCACATGTCCTTTCAACATGTTCTTTAATTAAATGTGAACCTATACTCCATTTTTCTTGAACAAGAAATTAGCTACAAGTTCTTTACTACAGATGTTATGCTTATATTATAGAGCCTGTCACACAGGAAACTAGCAGTAAGCTCATTTCAAAAGGTTTGCTGCCAGTGCCTGTGATGACCTTATGGAAACTGTGCAACTGGCTGCATTCTAAAAGCTTACATTAAAGTCCTCTCGACTTATTTTAAAACCGGTTACTTTAAGAAGTTGGGGGGGAATGCTGCACAACTGTCATAGTAGTCCTCCAAGGTATAGCATTACGTGATCAAACTAGCAAGATCATTTATCAATTGCCAGTGCCTCCAAAAACATTATGTAGACAACTTCTAGAAGCTGCATGCCAAATATCTCCCTCCTTCTTTTTTTCTCTCTCTCTCTCTCTCTCTCTTAGATATCTGTCTCCAACTAAATTTAAAACTGAATTTTACATTTATTACTGCTAGTGCTGATAGCATAAATATGTCGCTGCTTCAGCAAGTACACTGGAATTTCTAGAAACTGTTTTCACAGACCCAGTCAGAAAGCCTGGTGTTAGTAGTCTGTGGAATTCTGGGTATTTAAGGCACCAATCATACGGCACTAATTCAGAAACATTTTTAAGGAGGTGGGTCATTATTGCCATTGTGACGTAACAGGTGCTCATTGCCTGCCGAGGACTTTGTTAATCAGTATGACCAGTTTGAAGAGCATGGCATTAAAAACAATCTATTTTGCTGCACATTGTGCTGTGATACGTCATTTCATGAAGCAAACTATAATGTTTTAACAGTCATCATCTGCATACTTGTGTGACATGAGACAAGTATACTAGAAGTTGGGCTTCTGAAGAGCAGAGTAATAAACCAGATTACCCATCAGAATTTCTGGAATATATAACACAGAGGTTGTCTCAAACTGATTTATGAAAAAAATAAATGGAATTCAGGTTAAAGCATTTTACATATGTGATAATAATAGCAGTAGAACACAAATTTGTAATGTTAGGGTCCCCAGCAGTTGCTGTGCTCTGTTTCATGTGACTCATTTGTTTTCTTGTAGTGTCAGATTTTCCTGCAGTGGAAATGAGACAGGTTCCCTAAGGAGTGCGATCGGAGTGCAGGATCTCATCCCTGCTATGAGGAAAATGAAAATGAACCGGCTATAAATAAACTGCCATATCTAGCTCTGTGGCACCTGCTGGGAATATTGACAAGGCTGCCCTCATTCATAAAGGATTGGGCACATGGAACAAAAATAAGTCAGACTGCTCTGAATAATCACTGTATTCTACCAAAGCAAAAAAGTTAGAAAAGTCTTGCTAGATACTGATCTGAGTTAAGCAAAGACCAAAGAAAGACCCTGCCCTGTATGCTAACGTGAACATGTGAATGGTACCAATGTCAGAACAAAGGATGAAATGAATATTTATCAGAAAAAGCTTTCAGTATCAAATTCAAATCAGCAGTGCTGTAGAACCAGCAGGATTGACTTTGTATCTCGCACTGATACTGCATTTAGAAACTGTATCATTATTTGATACAGATATGAGCATTATATTCTCAAAATAAAAAAAAAATGCAATTTTGTTACTAAAATTTGCATCAGAAGAAAAGTTTCCTGTCACCCTTTCTTACTGCCTAAATAAAACATGTTTTCATCAAAATGTAAACCTTTTATGTCAGATTCATGCATCAGAGTGATGATACCCTGACCAGTAATCCAGCTGACCAGGGTTCAATTAGTGCCCCCATTACTGCTGGAGACAATAAAAAGAAGGAGAGGAATAGAGCAACAGTGGCTGATTCTCTCTCTGTCAAGGGATGGTCATGGCGTGTGTGCTGGGGAGCTGAGTATCTACTGTCTTGCCAGTGTTACTGGTGAGTATGGTAATCTATCCACCAGGACAGCAAGTGGGCAGGGACATTGATGATGTCATGGGCTACTGTAGAGGTAGGGTTTAGTCTCTGGTTTGTTTCCCAATGCATGCTTTTCACAAAACTGCAGCTTAAGATAGGAACACTACAAAGATGGGGCATTTGCCTCATAGGCCCATAACCAGGGAATTAGAGCTTGGACCCAGCTCAGAGGGAGTAGGGCTTAAACGCTGTCAGGAACAGTATGACAGTCTCTGTCCTTCCATCCAACCCTTGACTGGAGGGGAACAAATGGGCCAGTTGGGTGTCAAGAGAGGAGAGGAGAGCTGATGACCTGACAACAGACAGAAAGGTGTAAAAAAATTAAAAATAGTTTTAAAACAATCAGTGGCCAAAATGAGCTTCAAGGAGCAATCCACATTCTCATGTCTATCTAGATAATGTAAACAACAGCTTCATTTATAAATAGTTCTTCTGGAAAAGTGTTTTATTACATTACTAAACTTTTGAGGAAATGGCAAGGACTACAGGTTGCAAATCAGTATGGGTGCAGTGCAAGTGACATGATACCTAAATAACCAAGAGCTTGATGTATTTGTTTGTTGATGGGGCTAGGTAGTCTAATCCACTTCGGTTGTTTGCATAATTGTTAAGGTGTTTACCTTATAGACATAAGATGCACGGTTTGATTCTCACATAGAGTAATTGGCTTGGCTTAAAATGGCCCAAAAGGGGAGTTAACCTAGCACTAATCTATGAACCATAGCTAGGATATACACAGCAAGATAATCATTTAAAGAGATTTTTGAAAACAGGTTAGTAAGACCACTCATACCACATATATACCATACTATCAATATATAATTGATAGTAAACAGATGAGTAGGAAGACTAGTTTGTATTCTGATACAGAAGTAGGTCTGATGTACATGCAGAAACAAAAGGGTAGCTATTAACTTACACCTGCATTTATTCAGATTACATACTCACATGGAGAAGACTATGCATATTCCTTAGACTGGATGCTACAAATAGATCTGGTCTGAATGATGCTTGTTCAGTGCATGCTGTTTTAAAGTTGAAGCATTTTAATGTTATTTAATCATCTAAGTGAATGAATGAATGAATGAATGAATGAATTAATTAATTAATATATCATTTTCATTGGGTGTGAATAACCACCTGATTGTTTGAAATTGTTATTTAAATGCACGTGTTTTGGTTTTAATTGGGTCTGAAGAAGTTCTAGATTTAGTAGAATAAAGGCACTTAACTACAGTTTGGTTTTCTATGATTATGCATCCTTGCCTTCATCGGGAGTCGTTCTTCATTTGTCTTCTCATTGTTTTGGTTTTTAGTATGCCTTTGTTTGGTTTTTAGTATGTCTTTGTTTGGTCTTTAGTATGTCTTTGTTTTGTTTTTAGTATGTCTTTGGCTTGGTAGCTATTTTAACAGTCATAAGGCCTTTTCAGTTATGTTGTAGTTTCAAAGGTGAAATGCAGCAGTGCCATACATCTCAACCTCTTAATGTAAGAAATCTGGGTAAAGGCCCAACATAGGAACAGATTTTAAATATTGCTCTTATACATTTAGGAAGCTGCTAGATTAACTGAATTGCTGTTAGCATACATTTTCTGAAGAATGCGAAGTCTGAAACTCAAAGGTATGTTATTATTTAGTGACTACAGTCCTCAGTAATTTGCCAGAAAAACACACATTTTATAAGGAACAGACCCAAAAATAAGAGGAAAAATCAGTACATTCTGCAAAAATGTGGACAGTTGAGAGGTATGAGCAATGCAAGGGACTGACTGAACAATTTTATCCACAGGCTTGATGCCATACCTTTGTCTATAAGTTGTACAACAGAAAATAATTTCCTCACTGTAGACACATGATGGTCAAAGGCTAGATTACTGTCTGTGTCTCCAAGCCCCTGACTACTGGGTCAGTTCTTAGGAGTTTGTTGTCAATATGACAGTAACCAGAGGTGGATGACTTCACAAAAGATACTATTATGCATTTCTTGGCATAGAGTTTTAGTCCATGGCTCTGACACAAGTTATTTGTGTGTGTCAGTCCTTCCTGGAGAACATTTGTGACAGTGGGAGATTCTATGACTGCTCCTAATTTGCTATCATCCGCAAATTTAGTCAGTCAGAGGCCTCTGACATTGGCATTGACTTCACAGAAGTAAATGTCATAAAGAGGTCCTAGGACTGATCCCTGAGGGACTCCACTTATGACTGGCCTCTTTATAGAGGTGGACTTCACATTCTAACTTCCTAGGTCCTGTGTGTGACACAGATGGCTATGCACTGGCTGACGTAAAGGTTTATACCTAACTTCTTGACTTTGTCAATGATGCTCAAATGCAGTATTGTGTTAAATGCTTTGGCCAAGTCAAGGTAGACAGTGTGAACCATTTGCCCTCATCCATTGATTTGGTGACCTTTATAAAGAAGTCCACCAGGTTGAGCAGGAATGACCTGCTCTTGATGAAACCAAATTGGGTTGGGTCCAGTGTCTGGAGGTTTCATATGTCATTACTAGTCATTTCCATGATAATTATTTCCATGACTTTGCATATGAGACTAGTGAGATTTATGGGTTGGCCGTTTCCAGGGTGTGTAGATGGCCCACCTTTATGCAGAGGGATGACTGTTGCTTCTTTTCATTCATGATGCAAAAAGTCTTTTTGGAGACTACATTTAAATAGCACTTACAAGGGGCTGAATAGCTCATGTTTTGTTTTGTTTAAAAGACATCCTGGGATATTGTCTGGGCCCATTATACCCCTCTGTGACACCCCAGCACTGGCTTAGTAATCAAGTAGCCTCAATCCTTACCACTGGCAACAGTGGGGAGCATACACACTGGGAAGATGACAAGTAACCACACAGTAAAGTGCAATTTTCCTTAAGAGCACACTGAGACCACATTCAGTCTGGGGCTGTTTTCTCCCTCCTTCTCTAGATCCCCATTAAGACCCCCCACTGGCACAGCTATAGAGATGAGTCCTTAGGGAGGGTTCCAAGCCAAGTCCTCCAGTACTCTCTCTGTCCAACCAGTGCTTCATGTCCCTACCCAAGTAGCTGACATACACACTTTTGGAGATTTGTTTTACGTACACACACACACAAACAGACACACACACCTGGGAAAGCCTATCACAGGTTTACTATCTATGACCCCTTCTGCCCAGACTATAAGATAGTCAACACTGCTACCAGAACCCTTATCTGCTACTTTAAGGCCCTTATCAAAGTGTGTCCAGTCCTCTTGTGTAATGTTACTATTGATCCAAATGGTAGTCTGACCAAGAGCAAGGCTGTTAGGAGTGGCCTGCACAGTGATACCAAATAGAGATGCAAGTAGTCTAAGAGCTTAAATATCTCTAGACAGACCAGCCACATTTAAAAGTTTTAAATATATTTAATAATAAATTATAAAAGAACAAGACAATACTAAATTTGTATTCACAGTAACGTCAGAGTTAAAAATCACAGTAAATATTTAAAACACCGTTGCAGAACAGTCTCAAATAAATACAGAAAACATCTAAACTAATCTTTACTATATTCCTAACTATATCTAAAATAATTACTATACCGTAGAAACTTACTATTACAGCAAGGCAAGTGTGGTTAATGAATCTTCTAGCTGCTGCTGTTGACAGGTCAAAGACAAATACAGAATGCCTGTCTCTCTTTCAGAGAGTTCATAAATTAATATCATATATTACTGCTGGGATACTTGCACATGACATCAATTTTTGTCATCTAACTTCAGTTCCCAGGCTCAACAACCATTGCTAGAAACTACCAGCATTTAGCATCTCCCTGTGAAAATACATAGCCCTCAGATGTTTGCAACTGCTGGGAGACATAAAACAATAAAAGACTTACAAAATAATGCAGAAGGGTCCCTAGTTTTAAACTATGGCCCAAACTGCAGAATCCTATATAAACGCATTCTACGGACATCTCCAGGAATGCATGGATCATGCTATCCCAAATAAAACCAAGACCCAATCATCCAAAGGCAGGCGTCCAGTCTGGTGGACCCCTGCCATAAATAAACTGTACAACAGAAGGAGGAAGCTACTACATGATAGAGCAAAATCCCTAATAGGGAAGGCATTTCTGATCAGTACTAGCAAAAAATTACGATCCCTCATAAAATCCTCCAAGGCCAGCTTCGAGAGAAAAATTGCACAGGACACCAAAGACAATCATAAGGCTTTTTTCAGTTATGTTAGAAACCTGGGATGCAACTCCCAGACTTGTTCTGAGTTGATTCTAAATGACAAAAAATACACTGAACCCACAGACATCGCCAATATCCTGGCAGACAGGTTCAGTGCAAACTTCTCCACGCCCTCCCCCCAAAAGAGCAAGTATCGATCCCAGCAGAGGGCTGCCTCCCAAACATCTCTGATGCTCAGGTGAAGGCTGCCCTCTCCAAAGCAAAAAACACTGCTTCCATGGGACCAGATGGCATCCCAGGTTGCATCCTACATGAACTCCAAGAGGAACTATTCCCTCAAATAAAACAGCTATACAATCTCAGCCTCACTACAGGATATGTGCCCACAGAATGGTGCACAGCAACAGTGGTCCCACTCCACAAAGGTGGAGCCTCTACGGACCCTGGAAATTATCGCCCCATAAGCCTGACTAGCTTAGTCTGCAAGGCTATGGAGAGGATCATCATGGAGCTCATAAACAAAGACATTGGGGACCTACAGACACTAGATCCTACCCAGTTCGGCTTTGTCAAGGGCAGATCCTGCCTTTTGAACCTGGTTGACTTCTTCAAAACAGTCACCAAAGCCATAGATGAAGGGAAGGTAGTCCACACAGCCTATCTGGACCTTGCAAAGGCATTTGACACAATACCCCACTTGGGTATCATAGATAAGCTATCCAGCTTAAATATAAACCCCTATGTCACAAGATGGGTCGCAAACTGGCTCAAAGACAGAACCCACAGAGTGAGAGTTGCTGGAGCCATGCCAGACTCGAAACTGGTCATAAGTGGTGTCCCACAGGGTTCTGTCCTGGGACCACTCTTGTTCGGTATATACTTTTCCGAGGTACAGGCAAACGTGGGAGGACTATGGCTCACCAAGTTCGCAGACGACTGCAAACTGGGCGCCATAATCAACTCTCCAGCTGACACAAACATCCTTCAAAAAGGTCTCACAGAGACAGATAACTGGTGCCAGCGCCATGGTTTAAAGCTAAATGCCAAAAAATGTATAGTCATACCCTTTGGCAAAAACAATGTGCCCACAAATTACCACATAGGCAGAAACCCATTAAGTACAGAGAAAGTTATTAGGGACCTGGGGACCCAAGTTGATAGCAATCTCTCCTTTGAAAACCACATTGCCAAAGTGGTTAGAAAGACCTTCTACATAGCCCACCTCATCATGAAGGGTTTCACATCTAGATCAAGAGAGGTAATCGTGCCCCTTTATTCATCCCTCATCAGGCCCATTATAGAATACAATGCCCCTTTTGGGATGTACCTTACCCGACACCTGCAGCAATTAGAAAGACCCCAAAAGTATCTCACCAAGAGGATCAAGGGTCTCAAACAGATGCCATATGCTGCTCGGTTAACAAAACTCCAGCTCTACTCAGTTGCATACCGCCTACTTCGAGGTGATCTATGCCTGACATACAAAGCTATGTCAAATCCAGAATTAATGGACATGCTCCACCTCAGTAAATCTAAATCCCTTAGAGCCACACGCTCGAGGGACTTGAACCTCAGCACAGAAATAAATAGAACTTGCTGGAGGGACAGGCTCATAACCCAGAGGCTCCCTTTGCTCTGGAATAGAATTCCAGTTCATGTGAGGCAGAGCACCTCACTGAATCTCTTCAAGAAGAATCTCGATAGGTGGATGGGGGATCGTAGGTTTGTCCCAGGGATTACTCCCGTGTCACTATTAGACAGAGGCACAGTAAACTAAACCTTAAAAAGGGCACAGTATACTCAAATCAAGGGGTGGTGTAAGCCATACAGAATTGGGCTAGGCTTATAATTGCCTCAGGGCAGATAGCCTAGTATGAACCTATGAACCTATGAACATTCTATCTTCTTGCTGCACTGAAACTGAAAAATAACATCTCTTTTATAGCACAGTTATGAAATAATTTAATTTCAACTATTTTACTGAAATTCTGCAAGTTAACCTTCTATGTGCCAGTTCCCACTGTTAAAAAATATACATTTACATAGCTACAATAGTGTATATACATTTCTGTTATCTTCCAGTAGGTTACACTGTTGATACATCTTTAAGTTCAGCGTTTTATACACACTTCTGTACCAGCAGTTTGATATACACATAATATACAGTTCTAATACATTGGTAACATAAGCATATGAATCATGTTGATATTCACAACTGACATATAATTATTTACAAAATTCCAGATAGCTGGGATGGCAGTGTCTCCTTCTGTCACACTTCTCTATAAATCATATTAATATTCACAAATGCCATATATTTATTTACAAAATTCCAGCGAGCTGGGCTAGCAACATTTCCTTTTGTGACACCCTCAACCTCTTAGAGCAAGAATCTGGACAAAGTCTCAAATAATGGGTTGACAAAGACCCAAAAATAGGAACAAATTTTAAATACTAATCTTATAAACTTAAAAAGTTGTTAGGCAGGATTTGTGTTAGCATGCATTTTGTGAAGTATATGAGGTCTGCACCTCAAACACATACCATTATTTCAGTCCTTAGCAATTTGCCAGAAATTCACAAATTTTATGAAGAACAGACAAAAATGAGGCCAAAATCTGGACATTCTGTGAAAATGGGGCCCATTAACACAGTTCTCCTGGCCTTAGAAAGATTATTGAGAACCTGTTCCCTAGTGATAGTAGGGAGGAGTTTTATTTGATGGTAGTTCCTGGTGGGAGGCTGAGGGGAGAAGAGGAGTAAAGTTAGTGCTGAATGTTTGGCTAGCAGATTTGCTTTATCTTCTGGCTAAGTATAGGTGGCTCCATTAACAATAAGCTCCGCACTCAATTGTGTATTGCCTTTGAGGTTACAGACACAGCTAAAGAATGCCTTGTGGTTTTTCTTGACCAGGCAGCCAAATTTACCTCAGATTTGGTTTTGGTAGTCTTATTTTCTTCTGAGTTGTTTTTTTAGTTTGATGAGATCAAAACAAGCAAGAGCTACACAGCGACTGGGTTTGTAAATACTTTGTTTTCAAATGCATGATAGAGCAGTCAGTATCAGAAATGGAGAAATTTAGCAGATCATGAAGTGACAATATGTGCTATGTTCCTGCGGAAGTCACTCTATTGTTTATCCAAGTACAATGTAGACAGAACATTATAGCATAAATATAAAGCAGAAAGCAAAACTCCTCTACCTAAGATACTGCAGTTTGTGGACAATCTGATACTAGATAATAATGTATTTCCTTGTTCACAGTGTCACAGCACTAAACATACCTGCCGAGATAAGTAATTTTCAGGGCAGCAGCTTTGGGCATGGAAGTTAGTTACACTTAAAGAAATGATCAACATATCACAATGAAATGAAATAGGTCCTGAGACCATTTCTTAAAATTATGCCAATTTCAAAAAGAGATAATCATGCACCACACTACAGTTTTACATGCTAAACAATACTAATGTTCCAACACATTACAATAAACAGGTTGCTCTAGACATTACCAAAAAGTGACCTTTGCAAATTAAAGGAACATACACATTATATATATATATATATATATATATATATATATATATATATATATATATGTGTGTATATATACACTTATGGCAGCTAGCTGAACATTACTGACACTAATGTGCTATGCATTGCCAATAAAAGAAACACGTTACCAGAGTAGTAGTAGTACTTAGGGAAATGACTAGGGACTGTCCGGAAGGGGAGTAATTGTTATACTACAAGAGAAATAAACACTAGAATGCAGTATATTGTAAAATTTTACTATGTTTTGCAAACATGTATGAGAAATAAAGGGGGACACCAAAAAAAATATATACAAATAAAGAAATTATCACATCAGTATTACCTAGAGGCACAAAGGGAGATACAGACATCAAATTCCAACCAATGGAGCTGAGTGGTAGCTAAGCAGTTTATGCATCAGCTTGGTGTATGATGACTGCAAACTGGGAGCCATCATTGACTCTCCGGCTGACACGGACATTCTCCAAAAGGGCCTTACTGAGACAGACACCTGGTGTCAAAGTCATGGTTTCAAGCTAAATGCCAAAAAATGCATAGCCATCCCATTTGGGAAAAACAAAACACCCATGAATTACCACATAGGTGGCAGCCCCCTTAATACAGAAGAGGTAATAAGAGATCTGGGGACCCAGGTAGATAGTAATCTCTCCTTTGACAATTATATTGCCAAAGTAGTTAGGAAATCCTTCTATGTAGCCCATCTAATTACTACAGAGTTTGCATCAAGAAATAAAGAGGTTATAGTGCCCCTCTACTCGTCACTCATCAGACCCATCATAGAGTACAATGCCCCATTTGGGATGTACCTCACAAGACAGTTCCAACAGCTGGAAAGACCACAAAAGTACCTCACCAAGAGGATTACTGGCCTCAGACATATGTCCTATGCAGCCCAACTGGAAAAACTCCGGCTGTACTCAGTGGCATACCACTTACTCAGAGGTGATCTCTGCCTGACTTACAAAGCCATGTCCAACTCAGAATTGATGGACATGCTACACCTAAAAAAATCCAAGTCACTGCGAGCCACTCGCTCTAGTGAGCTAAACCTCGCCACAGCAATAAATAGAACATGCTGGAGGGATAGATTCCTGTCACAGAGACTCCCCATGCTTTGGAACAAAATTCCAAACTACATTAGGCAGAGCTCATCACTAACACTCTTCAAGAGAAACCTTGATGAGTGGATGGGTAACAGAAAATACACCCCTGGGATCACTTCATTGCCTCTTCTTGACAGAGGCTCAGTTAATTAATCAATGGGACGGCGAAAGCTGACACACTCTGGTTAGGCTTATAAATGTCCTCGAGCAGAAAGCCTAGTACCTACCTATGAACCTATATGCATTCAGAGCCTATGGAGGAAGGTAACCCTACAGGTCATGCAAAGCAATACTTTGTCTTCTTTTAAGGCTACTCTTGATAACCGAATGGATAGATGCAAATTTGTATCAAGATTAAGTACAGCCCTGCTTAGTCTGAAAGGTGAGAATTAACTATTTGTGAAGGGTTACTTGAACTTTTAAGATGGTCCATTAATGGGGTATATTGCTGGGGATCTCCAACTCTCTTTCCAATGTGTTCCTTTCTGCCAATGCATGAAGTTAGACAGGAGGGTCAACGCCTCATTTCTTCAACTGACCACATGTATTTAATTATGCTAAGAATGCCCACTCTATGCTAAGGATGATCACTACAAAGCACAGTCCACATTGTTGGTTGCTTGTCAGTCTCTTGATCAAGACCAGTTACTCCCTTCATACAGTTATACTACTTGATGTGAGAACATAGACAAGTACAGAAAAAATACCTATGCTAAAAACAGCTTTATGTCTCAAACTACAACAATGTTGAAAGTAAATTCTGAAATCTTTGTTGCATGACAATTGCATTAGCATTCTTTCAGTGACAGAGGACATCAGTTCATAAATATATTTGTGAATTTGAGTGTACTGACTGAAGCACACCCTGGGGATTAAGCCAAAAGAATAAAATGACCATTCTAAATCCATTCCTACCAGCAACTAAAATAAAGAGTACAATTAGTAAGTCTCAAGTGTGTGCATATGTTATGGTTAGGAGCTTTAAGACATGAGGTACCTGAAGGTTTTATGCAAAGATCCTAAATGCAGTTATAAATTTATAACTACATCAAGAGGTTGTCATTCAACTGATAGAGTGAAAAAAAAATATATATATACACATACACACATGCACACACACACACACACACACACACACACACACACACGCACACGCACACGCACACACACACACATACACGTACATACTATATATATACACATATACACCCTTTCACAGAAGTCAAAAGCAGCAAATGGAAGTTACTAGGCTCAAAAGTGCTCTTCAATTTCAGTATGCCTCATTCAGAATGGAGATTATTCTCCAAACATACCACTGGTGAATCATGTTTTACATGTAAAAGGTACATGTTTGCAAGATCTGCAGTCAGAGTCCCAGTTTCAAGTTTTATACAATGACAGACAAGATGATATGAAATGCAAAGTGTTATGGCTCAGATATATAATAAGGTGAAAAACAGAACACATCGCATTCACATAGCTTGCCCACACCTCAAGATGTTCAAAAATTCTTTTAAATTAAGTGCTGTAATCCATTAAATGCTCTACATATTTTCAAATGCAGTGAGATTTTCTCTGGACTTTGAGCTGAGCTATGAGGATAAGTAAATAATGTATTCTCCAGGCTAAAGGCATACAATATTTTGTCAGTGATCAGAGCTCAGTCACATCTGGCTGTATTACATGCAAAAGGCTATGGCTTAATCGCATAATCTGCATTAAATTGACTTGTTCTGACAAAAGTATATTAAATGATTGTATTTCCTAACACTAAATATTTCATGCTTAACATTACATGACTATTGTATGATAAAGCTGTATTAATTTCAGCTGAGTCCTGCTGGATAGTTTTTCATCAGTTCCATTATAAATTCTGTATTTCACTTCTGCAAGGATAGCTTGCGTTAGTTGAAAACAAAATGGAAACTTGTGGATCTAAATAGCTCTACAGAAAGTTTTTCTGCAGTTTGACTATGACTTTAATGTTTCAGTTATAAACTTTTCTGCTGAAACACTAATAGTATCTGCCAAGACTTATCAAAACACCATTACAGTTGAGCAGAGGGCAATGGCCACAGGTCTTTTATTCTGTACTGTAACTTGCACTCTGTCTTGACATTAATTCTGTTATTTTCTAGCATGGAGTTGTTATTCTACAGACATACTTTTTGTAATGAAAAATGCACAAGCAACATCTCTGAAAGATCCTTATCAAGAAGTAATTATTTTTACTTATCTGTACTTTCTGTCCTGCAGCTGCTTTACTTAATCATTAAAGTCCGTAACATTTCATAAACTTCTAAAGAGTAAAGACCTGGTAGCAGATAGGTATATGTTACTGTTCTCAAGAATAATCAATAGTCAGGGTAAGTTATTTCCAATTTTGTGCAGATGCCATATAGCAAGGAATCTTTACCTTCTTTTTGTGTTGAGTTCACCTGTGAATCAGCAGCTTCTACACATTGTACCAGTATTAGTAGTTTTAAATAAAAGAATAGCTCTTAAATTTGAAAGGGTATTCCAGTGCTAATGAACAGTCTTTTTATCTAACAATGTAGCACTGGAAAATTAAGCTACTAATATATTAGCGTAGAAGTAATGTTGTGTTTTTTTTACTTACAAGCAAGCAATAATGCCCGACAGGGTGTGTGTTAATGTGGAATTAATGCCCGCCCAGGGGAATTGTGAGGGCAGACACCACAGGGGGAGGGCCTCTACACCCCTGGAAGGATATTAATTACACATTAACACACACCTTGAAAGCCATTATTGCACTTAGAGACTGGGGTCTCTTTCAAATTGTTGTGTTTTACATACTTATGTATTTTTAGTACTATTTTATTTTTTTTAATATATTCTTGATGTAAAATAGATCCTCTGCCTAATGTTTTATCCTTGCTGTAATATATGTTAATGGTGTTGGAGGAAGCATTTTACATCCAAAATTTAACACTTTAAATCCAGGTATTTACTTTATATTTTTGGTCCCTTACTCCTAAAAGTTTTGGTTTATTGCCAGTCATTGCAGACTGAAGTTATTAAATAATGACATACATTTAGTTTCAAAGTTTTATTGCCTTCAGATAACATGCATTTGAGTTTCAGATTTTATATCTTTCATAAAACACAGGCTAGCAACACAAATCCTGTTCTTCTAGCAACTTTCAAAGTTTATAGAAGCAATATTTAAAACATGTTCCTATTTTTTTCCATCCCCTCTCCCATTATGTCAGGCTTTGGCCAGATTTCTTGTGCTAAGAGGTTGACAGGTATGATAGTCTAAGAGGTGAATAGGTAGGTAAAACTGCTGCTGCCAAGGATCATTCCCGACTTCATTGGCCTATGTGCCTATTATTTAAAAATATCCATTATTTTTAAATGTATTAAAGAGATTATTTTAATAAGCCAATTAACTGAAGGGTATGTCCTATAGTGATCACCCAGGAAACAGACTGGCTTATCATACGTGGCATACACTAGCAGGTCACTGTGACTAGCCCTCTTTAACATGTCATCCACGTTATACATTATAATGGTAGCCTGAAAGAAAACATTTCCTGCTTGTGGATGATTCAGAGATCTGCAAAGAGTCTGATATATATGTCAGAAGTGAAAGAATGTACAGAGACCTGCCACTGTTGGAACATTGAGGAAAAGAATGGCAGCTTAACTCTATCACCAGTAAAAGCAAGTAGTACATTTTGGAAAAAAAAAATCTAAGAAAGGACTACGTAATGTGGATCATGGTTCACACTTCACTCACACTTTCTCTCTCTCTCTCTCACACACACACACACACACACACACACACACACACACACACACACACACACACACACACACACACACACACACACACACACACACAGAGTTTCTCTCTGCTTTCATGCACTCATTCACTCACACATATAAAGAGAAACATACACACACTTTCCTGTTTCTCTGGAGTGATCGCTCTCTCTCTTACTCTCATACACAAATGGAAAAAACAGAGAGACCACTGCCCACCAAAGGTCTACCTCCACAAAAAGCAGCAACCAGGAACAGAAATTCAGTAATTTATACATATAGTTTATTTAGTATTGGTCTATTAAATTTATGTTTTCATATATGTGTTTTTACGTATATGTGCATTTATCTGCTTTGATAATATTATAATACTACTCTGATGTAGCTATGAAAGGTTTTTTGATATATGTTTTTTGAGGTTTATAAGGTTTGTGAACACAACAGTTTCACATTTTCATTTTGATTGATTAATTGCTTATTTAACTTTATCCAATTAATTTTGTTAATTGGTCTATATGCAAGTAGGATGTGTGATGCTATGTATATATATATGTGTTGAAAAATGTTTTTAGTCAAACCTGATGAAGCGTGTAGTTGAACACGTGAAAGCGCTCGTTTTATAATAAAAAGTTTTATTACTTTTCTGTGGTGGTCCTGCTTCCACTATTTGTACTGAATTACTCTCATACACGCATACGCTCTCTATTTTCTTTTTTGTTTTACACTTGCTAAACTGCAGAAGGGCGGCCACGGTGGTGCAGCGGTTAGCATTGCCACCTCACAGCAAGAGGTTCTCTGGTTTAATTCTCGGCTGGGGTGCCTTCTGTATGGAGTCTGCATGTCCTCCCTGTGGTCGTGTGGGTTTCCTCCGGGTGCTCCAGTTTCCTCCCACATCCCAAAGACATGCAGTAAGAGAATGGGGCACTCTAAATTGACCCTAGGTGTGAGTGTGTGCATGTATGTGCCTTCTGTCGAAGGTTGGGCACCGGGCTGGCATCTCAACACCGTAAAACTCCACTGCAAATCATGAGCAGACAGATGATCCTCCGCGGCGACCCCTAACCAGAAAAAAGCCGAAAGAAGAAGAAGAAGACTTGCTAAACAGCAGAAATTTTGTTTAGCTTGTGTAAAAATAATGGCTCACTTACTTTCACTTTCACTGACTTGCACACATACACTCAGACACAGACATAAACACACACAAACACTTTCATTCTTAAGTTTTCATTTTAATATATTTTACTTTCACTAAACAGCAGAAGCACTGTTTAGTGAGCATAAAATAATGGCGGCCATTCCATTTTGTCAGTCTGAGCTCCACGGCAGCTTGATATGCTGCCATGAAGCAGCAGATTCATTTTTCTCTGGGCATTACTTGTACATTAATACCCTGCTGGAGAACCCTTTCCAGTCAAGATACCGATGTACAGTAAGCCCATTCTCTAAGCTAATTTATACTTTCTGAAAATGCATTTTGAAGTGTAAAAACTTATTTTTATGTGGTAAATTACTAAAGTTTATTACTGCATTAGCATAAGATTATAATTATGCAGTTTCTATTTACCACTTCTTTTATAATTGCTTAAATTTGAAATGCATATTTTAAAAACTTGTGTTTATATAGTAAATTATCCAGTATCTTTGAAGTTTGTTGTATAGCCAGCAAAGTTTATGGACTGTGAGCATGGTATAGAATCAGTATGTACAGGAATTTTACCGGAGTTAAGGAATAAATCAGAATAACATAAGCATGACTGAAAAGGTAGAGGTTGACTGCACACCATACACATAACCTCATTTTTCCATTACTCCTTAGTTAGGTACAGTTGGTAGAAGCCTGGAACTGCTGCTTGCAGATGAGGCGATGCCTTATTTCAGCCAAATGTGTGAACTCATGTTCATAATAAGCCATCTTATATAAGGATGCATCTCTCATACACATATACTAACACCGACTCAAAATGCATGATGTGGAAAAGTTAAAGGGTTGATTTTTGAATGGTTAGAAACCCACATTTGCATCATCTATTTTTGTTCAAACACCTTTATTGCATCATTGTGGATCTGTTGTCTCAAAAGGATGGGAGACTAGCATACACACACATGCTTGCTTTGAATGTACTCTTGATATCATAAGTCTCATTAGAAAACTGAAAATTTACTATAGTGTGCCTTCACACCCATGCTTCTCTGCCTCCTAGGTGAGGTACAGTGGCAGATGAACCTGATGCCGGGGCTGCAATAACTATATCACTCATCATATCATGACGTACACATCTCAATCTAGAATCAAGAGATTGCTATTTGACACAGTCACAAATGGGAGGAAAATGATCACTGTTGTTAGGGAATCTACACACCTGTGCATATTCACCTAGTAATAATCTGCACCTACAGAATATTGTTACTGAGTGCTCATCTGTCAACACACACTCCTGACAATCATAACAGGAATTAAAATACCTCATCTCTGCTCAGCAAGAGAAAATCTCCTGTGCCGAAACATTTGCAGGTGTAGAGCAACAAAGAAACAAAGATACAGTGCAACTTATTACTGAAACAGATCACGCTGTCCGTAAGTGCTGGATGATCAGGGGAATCAGTGAAGGACAACTTCAGAATTTGTTGTCTTGCTGCAGAAACAGGGGATAATGGTAGGACTAAAGCATTCTATCTACAGTATATGGATATCTAAGAGATGAATCTGTAACAAACTGTCTTTTGGAACTAAGAGATGATTCACTGGTCATTTTTTCCAAAACAGTCCATTTCAATCAATGACCTAGATCTGTGGTCATCAATATGCTTTCTTACATTTGCAGTATAATTATAGTAAGGTTTCACTGCTTTTAGAGTGGACTGCTTTCTTCTTCCTTAGTATTTACATATTTAATGGCTCTTGGTCAGGCACACAGTTTATTGTACTATTTTTGATTGACATCAAAGTGCCTACTGCTGAAATTTACTGCAGTGCATCTAACCTTTTACATGTGTTCCATTATTCACCTACTGATTTCACCAATACAAGTTGCATGTAATAGTTATATAGCCTGAGAAATTGTTTAGAGCTGTGATTTCTACTTCTATTTTGAACACATATTTTAAGATTTATTCTTAAAATAAAATAGCTCCAAAACCCATGATTGCTGCTTGTACAACACTCTTACTCCTAGTCTCATTCTGACAAGCATTCATTTTTTAGATAGTGCCACACTTCACCTTCCCTCACCTCTAATTTCATTAGGTTTATTTATACACACTAGGCTCTTGTACTCTTGTACCTTCAGCATTGCCTACAAAGTTTTTGCTGGTGTATTTATTATTCATAGATAAGTTATTAGGCATGCAGTCTAGACTACCACAGGGGAGTATTACCCAGTTTATCAGTTGCCCTAGGGTGTTCTCTGGTTAACTGACTCAGTGTTGGACACTATGCTGACAGAAAATACTGGACTAACATATACCTATCTGCAGTTTATTAACAGCTTAGACTTTTAAGTCAAAGCTAAATGCCAGACAATCCCCCGGATTTACTATTCTTTTGTGCAGGACTAGCTTAGTCCTGCATGGAAGCGGCCGTTTAGGAGCAGGATGGCAGCGCACCATGCATATTAATGAAGGCATGCTGCCTGAGCTCCTAATCTTACATGGAGCATATGAGTGCAGGGGGCAGAGCTATCAGAATACACACGCCTCTGCAATGAAGAGCAGCAGAAAGTCCTAAAAGAATGCACAAGACCGCTCATACGTGTACACATACCCCCAACAACATCTCCCCACGTGTACAAGAGCAATAGTTAACACAAAAAATATAAAGATACTTTAGTTTTTATGAAATGGATTAAATTTAACCATAGGTGCGCAGATTTGCCCAATGCTTAGCTACAATTAACGCAGCTAAAATGGCAGAAAGGGATAAAAAGCAAGATCTATGCAAATGAAACAGTATAGCAATAGTGTAGTGGGCAGAAGATTTACCTTACGAGCAGTCATTCCCGGTTCGAGTCCCACTGCAGCACATTCCATTTTTCATGTCAGATCACTTTATGACTAATATTTGTAGTTGTATAACTTACTAAATAACATATATTTGTGAACTGGAGTACTGCATTAAATGCAGATGTGAGGTGTTAGTGTCATAATGTTGCAAAGTCTACAGATAATCACATCCCCCATACAGTATATGTACACAGGAATCAGGGATACAAATGGAAGGTAAAATGTGTAATGAATAATAACTCCATACAGCTTCCAAATCCCCCACCTTCCCAATAACCATTAGACATTACTGTCTAAATTAATGCAGTGGTAAGTGGAAGTAAGCACTAGTAAGCAAGTGTAAGCATAATTAATCACTAGTAAGCGGGAGTAAGCTTATGTAAGCACTAGTAAGCGGGTTTAAGCCCATTTGCCAAGGGCTAAGCAATCCACACACAGGTTAAGCAATATTGAAGCTAACTCTCTGTAAGCATATTTAACAGGAGATTAGCATTCCTTACCCTCGCACAAACCCACACAAACCCACTTACAAGTATTTAAAAGTGCCTTAATCATTCTGTATGCAACAGCTGTTCTGGCCAGAAACAAAATAAACAGCCTTTGCAAGTCTTGAACCCAGGACCCTGTACACTATAGTTACAGTAGTTAACCACTAAGCCATCACAGCACTTCATAAGATTGAGGTATCACCAAACAAATCCTCACTATAGTAAAATAAAACTGAACATGTGAAAGGAATATATATACAGTCTTATGTTCTATAACCTACAACATAACATAAATATGTGAACTGGAGTACTGCAGTAAGCCCAGATGTGAGATGTAATTGTAATAAAGTGTTGAAGTCCCCTAATAAGCACAAGGACCCCATACAGTGTACATACATGAATCATGGATACCAGACACATATATAACATGTAATGAATAATAAATCAATGCCAAAAAACAAATAGAATGCAAATTAAATATTAAGCAATGATAAGCATTTCACAAGCCAGCTTAGTAGGTGTAAGCAATGTGTAGGCCAGCTAACTCAATTTTCCCATTGGTGTACCCCTTTAAACAATGCCAAACTTAGGGAAGCAGGTTTGCCCATAGCTCAGCCTTTTCAAAACTGTCCAATCACAGCAAAGTGTGGGAAATCAGCCCTATTTAAACCCAACAGGCGGGAATGCATCTCATAACTGGTTGCTGCTTCCCCTTGCAGGTACCATGTCTGGAATGGGAGAGGGTGTGCACTTATGGGTGCAGCGTGAGTGCATCCAGGAGTCCAGAGTCATGGCAGGACTCCTTGTCAAAGACCATGAGCAGAGACTGCTGCAGGCCCAGTGCTAAGGTTCCCAATATAAAGCAGAAGCCTAAGACCGTCTCGCCCGCGTCCTCACCAGTGCCTCTGGCATACCCTGAACTGGTGAGCAGGTCTGGCATCACTATACCGACCTGAAGCAGTGAAAGAGGGATTTCTTGGATCAGTGGATTCAAGAGGCTAGGAGGACAGGGGAGGTCCCAGATGTGTGTAGGTATCACTCCACTACCTGTTTAATAATTGCCAGCTCATGTATATTATGGATAGGTATGGCTAAATATTCCTCTCATGTCCTTCACAGTGGCAAGTCAGTGGGCTGCAAACCAGGAGGCCCATGGATGTCGCTTGGAGAAGCTGTGACGCGATGCAAGTTATTAATACTCATGCATGTCCTGTCATAGGAAATAAATCTAAAAGTATTAGTAAGTTAATTGCCTGTATAAAACCTGCATTGTTTAAGGCAAGTACTGCATACACCAGAGAATATGGCAGGAAGAGTCTCATATAGGTTTTATGCAAATAAAAGCATAATAGACTGACAATAAAGGTCTAACTGCTGAACTGCATGTGTTTACTCTGGTATCATATGATAATGCATATTTGCAATCATGTAATAGTACTGTTGTATTAAGCATTGTTACCCACATTGTGCAACAAAAATAAAATGTATAGGAATGTCTGATTATGACTGGTTTAATCCCAGAGGTCATTAAGTAAAACTGAAAGAGACATAGACAGAAAACAGTGAAAAGACAAACAACAAAATCCAAATTGCACATGCAACTGAGATGTGAACTGTTGCATTTTTAGTACACACAGCCATGGTTCGAATCCTGGGAGTGGTAGTAGTCTGCATACAGAATCATACCCCACAACTGTACAGATATGTCCACAATGTCCAGTAAATTGGCCCATATCTGCTGCCTGTCACTCTGTCCCCCTAGGAAATCAGTGGGATGATCCAAGACATATAGGCTGCAAGCAAGAAATACAACTGATCATCACACATCTATAAGAACAAACCTGTCACTCTAGCAACTCCCCAAACTGTTATGAGAGTAATAAGCCAAGTATGTCCCATCTACATCCCCATGTTGTCAAGCTGTAACCAGAGTGTTTACAGTAACAGAGTGAGATGTAAGTGCATAATACTAATGTGAAATCTTGTATTTTTTGTGGCCACATTCAGGTAGTTCTAACAAACTTTGCTCCAACAGGTCCGTCAGATACGAACACTGTACCCAGAAATAAAAGATTGATACCCTGTACTGGTACTGTTTACTTTGGTATTGTATGGCATTGTTATTCATAGGTTCATAGGTTGGTACTAGGCTATCGGCCCTAGGGCCTATGCAAGCCTAGCCATAACAATTCCCTGGATATTTCTTCCCACAATATTTACTTCTCCAGGCCCCTGTCTAGCAGGGCGACTGACATGAACCCCGGGGTGAATTTCCTATCTCCCATCCAATCATCAAGGTTCCTTTTGAAGATGGCCAAAGAGGCGCTCTGCTTGATATGTATGGGCAGTCTATTCCAGAGTATGGGGGGTCTCTGTGTCAGGAACCTATCCCTCCAGCATGTTTTGTTCATTGTGATGACAAGATTTAGATCCCTGGAGCGTGTGGCTCTGAGGGATTGGGATTTCTTTAAGTGGAGCATGTCCAACAGCTCAGGGTTTGACATGGCCTTGTATGTTAAGCAGAGATCGCCTCTGAGTAGACGATATGCCACAGAGTATAGCTGGAGTTTTTTTAGATGGTCAGTATATGGCATCTGCTTTATTCCTGTGATTCTTTTAGTGAGGTATTTCTGTGGCCTTTCAAGCTGTTGCAGATGTCTTGTGAGTTACATACCAAACAGGGCATTATACTCTATAATGGGTCTAATACGGGATGAGTACAGTGGGACAATGACCTCCTTTTTTCTGGATAAAAAGCCCTTAGTGATGAGGTGTGCCACATAGAAGGATTTTCTGACTGTTGAGGCAATGTGGTTATCAAAAGTGAGACCACTGTCCACCTGTGTCCCTAAGTCTCTCATCACACTTTCGATGTTTAGTGTCCTGCCACCTATGTGGTAATTCATGGGTACATGTTTTTTTCCAAAGGGGATAACTATACATTTCTTGGCATTAAGCTTGAGCCCATGGCTCTGGCACCAGGCATCTGTTTCTGTAAGGCCCGTTTGTAGAATATCCACATAATTTGGGGATTCAATAATGGCTCCCAGTTTACAGTCATCTGCAAACTTTGTTAGCCAGAGTCCCTTAGTGTTGGCCTGTACTTCAGAGAAGTAGATGCCAAACAAGAGTGGTCCCAGGACTGAACCCTGAGGTTCTCCACTTGTCACTTGTCTTGAGCTGGATTTGGAGTCAGCTACTTTTACTGTCTGGGTTCTGTCAGTAAGCCAGTTAGCAACCCATCAAGTGACGTAGGGATTTATGCCCAGCTTAGTAAGTTTCTCTATGATTCCAGAGTGGAGGATGGTGTCAAAGGCCTTGGCAAGGTCCAGATAGGCTGTGTGGACTGCCTTACCCTCGTCCACAGCTCTGGAGACTGATTCGAAGAAGTCAATCAGATTCAGGAGACAAGATTGGCCCTTCACAAACCCAAACTGGTTGCGGTCTAGTGTTTGAAGGTTGCCAATGTCTTTGTTTATAAGTTCCATGATAATGTGTTCCATGCCCTTGCAAATCAGGCTTGTCAGACTGATGGGACGGTAGTGCCTGGGATCCAAGGTGGATCCTCCCTTGTGGAGTGGGATAACTGTAGCTGTGTGCCACTCAGTGGGCACGAAGCCTGAGGTGAGGCTATGATTAAACCTGACACTTAGGTGAGGTGCCAGTTCATTTTGTAGTTCATGTAGTACACAGTCAGGGATGTCATCTGGTCCCATGGATGCTGTATTCTTAGCTTTGGAGAGTGCGGCTTCTACCTGTGTGGCAGTGATTATCAGAATTTGGCAATCTTTTGGTATTGAGATGGGCCCTTTAGAGGGTGAGAGTGGGGTGAAGTTGGCACTAAATCGATCTGCCAGGATATTGGCAATATCTTTGGGATCAGTATATTTAATGCCATTCTGTTGTAACTCAGAGCAGATCTGAGCATTGCCATTTAGATTCTTGACATAACTATAGAATGCCTTGTGGTTGTCTTTGGAATCTTTGGCAATTTTATTTTCGTAACTAGCTTTTGAGGATTTTATGAGGTATCTCAGCTTCTTCCTGAGGCTGGTGAGGGAGTTTTTTGCAGCCTGGGATTTTCCTCTTTTTTGCAACAGTTTATTCCTTCTGTTGTATAGTTTGTTTATAGTAGGAGACCACCAGATTGTTGCAGTTGCTCTGAATAATAAGGTAATACTCACCACTGTCATCCACACTCTGCTACATAATATAACTGTCTAGGAAATCCTGTATAAGAGTGATGTAATACAAGGTCAGAATGTAAAACCACAGGAGAATTATACACAGACATCAGATAAGAGATATACAGCAATATCCATATAGTACACACAACTGTGATGGACAGTGTTTTAGTGTTAGCAGACACAGCCATGGTCTGAATCCTGGGGGTAGAAGCAGGCTGCATACAGAATCATACCCCACAACTGTATAGATATGCCCAGAATGTCCAGTATATTGGCCCATATCTGCTGCCTGTCCCCCTGGGAAATCAGTGGGATGATCCCAGATGTTTAGGCAGCAAACAGGAAATACAACTTATTGTCATACATCTATAAGAGGAAACCTGTCACACTAGCAGCTCCCCAACATGTTATGAGAGTAATAAGCCAAGTATGTCCCATCTACACCCCCATGTTGTCAAGCTGTGACCAGAGTGTGTGCACTAACAGAGTGAGATGTATGTGCATAATACTAATGTGGATTCTGGTAATTTGTGTGGCAACATTCAGGTAATGCTAACAAACATTGCTCCCACAGGTCCATCAGATACGAACACTGTGCCTAGAAATAAAAGTTTGATACCCTGTACTGGTACTGTTTACTCTTGAATTGTATGGCATTCTGAGTATTGGAGTTTCTCTGAATAATAAGCTATCACTCATCACTGTCACCCACACTGTGCTACATAATATAACTGTCTAGAAATCCTGTATAAGAGTGTTGTAAGTCACTAAAGGTTGAATAAGGCAATAGTCTACATATGTCCCGGTTCACCTGCATGTGGGCAAGACATTGCCGGTGTCTATGCAAAAAGAGATGGACAGGTATGTGCATAACATCAACCTGGAATATGGAAGTATGTGTAGAAACAGTTAGTTTTAACAAACAATTCCTCCACAGGTATACCAGGTAAGAGGTGTATACTGCAGGTAAAACCAGTTCATGTATATAGTTGTCGACAGCCATATCACTGTCCAAACTAAGGCAATAGGGTAGTGCAGTAATACTTGTAAGGTACAGATAACAGCACTGACTAGGAAAGTAATACTAGTCGTTAGCTGACATCTTTCTCCCCCCCACCATATCTGCAACAATAAACTAAATACCCAACTCAATTGGTAAGTGATGACTTCATTGTAATGTTGAGACATATGTCCTATTGTTTGATAATAATTTAAATCTGTTTCTATGCATGTGCTATATTGAAATACTCCAACATTGGTGGCATGGTGCCATCAATGTACCTGCATGCTGTTGTAATTACTGCTGTGGTCCCATATATGCATGTGTTCTGTTTGCTATGCAACTGTTCCATATCTGGTGTCTGGGTTAATGAGAATATCTATGCATGCTGTTATACCTAATCCTGGAATGTGCTGAATATTACTAACCCACATATGTTGATAAAACATAAACACCATAGCACATATTGGAATGCAGGTCCCAGCTGACCCACCTGTCCCACCTCAGGTGGCCGTGGCACCGGACACCAGCACATCTGGGGCCCAGCCTGGGACCTCCTCATCCGTTGGTCCTCCACCAGCTTCGGGTGGAACTGCCTCAGAGGATGGAGCTCACCCCCCCCCCCCCGATGTAGGCACGGAGAGGAACCTGTCATCCATCGCTAGGGCCTGGTCATGGTGCATAGCGAGCTCTATCAGCAGTTTGGAGATCTGCTATGCCAGCTCGTGGGCCATGTGTTGTGACTAGAGGGTCAGCCTGGCTCTCTGAATCAGTCTCCAGCCCAGCCACCTTTGGGGCTGTGGAGGTACAGGGGTGACTGCCCATGGGTTTGAACATCAGTCACACTGTTTCCACTAGGGGGCTCATGGGTTTCTGATTTCCCAACACCCCTCCCCATCAAGGTGTTTATCCCCCACATGTGTCATATACCGCCTCTGTATGCATCTTGTTTGTCTTGTCTGTTAACCTACCCAACCTACCTCCCCAAATATACCTACTATCCCTCCCCAACATCCCACTCTCACCTGAAAAAAAAAGGGCAATATGTTCCCAAATAAAAAAAATCTTGCCCCATACATAGCTGTCCATTTCGCACACGTGTCCACTGGACACATGTAATCTGGTCTAATTGGCATCACAACATATTATTGTTGTCCTCAGCCCTCTCTCAGGGGTTTGAGTGTCCAAATCTACCTCCAAAAGCAGTGGATATGCACAGCTGCTGCTGTAGAAGAAATGGGCAGCTATGGAGCTTCTGTACACCCTTCCTGCACATCTCTAGCTATATTCCCTACTCTCTTTACCTCTTTGTGCCCCTTTTTCACCACTTTTCTATCAACCCTTTTTGCTTTTCTTTTAAAGAAATTAAGATGGGGTTAAGCGGGAGTAAGCACTTTTAAGCAGCAGTAAGCGGGTTTAAGCTTGGTTGCTTGGGGGTAAGCAATGCTTACAATGGGTAAGCAATTGAGAAGCTAAATCAGTATAAGAAACTGTAACCGGAAGTTAGCAGTGCTTACCTCCACACAAACCCATGCAAACCCCCTTACAACTGCTTAAAAGTGCCTTAATCACTCTGTATCCAACGGCCATTGTTCTGCCCAGCAACAAAATAAACAACCTTTACAAGGCTCAAACTCAAGACCCTACATACCATTGCCAAAGTGATTTACCACTAAGCCATGGCAAATATACATAATCTTGATGTTTTCACAAACATATCATCCAGTACAGGAAATGTATTTAAACATGTAGATGTATGTGTGTGTGTGTATATATATTTATATCTAAATAGATATAACATAGCTATATATGTAGATATAGATATATAAATAAATAAATATATATATATATATATATATATATATATATATATATATATACATACATACATCTATATACATATGCATACATCTATAGATATAGATGTCTACATCTATATATATATATATATATATATATATATATATATATATATATATATACATTATTATATATATATAAATATATATATATATATATATATATATGTAAGCATAAATATATATCTATATATGTATATACAGACATATATCTATCGATATAAAACAGAGCATAACAAAGACATATATGTCCACATGCACCATTAATGGTGGTGAGGGGACCCGAACAACATATGTCTTGTACATATAGATATCCCCCCACCAGCCAAACACGTCTGCACTGCAATACAATACCAACTGTTGCAAATCCCATAACCAGGACCTGACACAACATGGGCACAAGATGTTAACAGTACTCCATCCCACCTGTATGATGTAAGGCTGATATCAGTAACATATCATGTAGTACAGTCTGACTTCCATAGGGAATGTACATTGTGGAAGCAGTCAACATTCCTAAGATACATATACACAGACACATATATGCAGATACATATATATATATATATATATATATATATATATATATATATATATATGTAACTACACCTACACACACAGAGATATGTATAGGAAGATACATATCTAGAAGGTGCACACAATACGGAACAGCCACTATGCCTATATTTGCCACCTTACTAGATGGACACTGTATGAGCCACCCATACAAATGGCAATTGTTGCCTGCAACTTATACCCACAGAGAGGTCAAAGGATATAACACCACACATAGAGGTTTGCATATATGGGAAAGCTTTATTTGTGCACTATTACAGTTGTATATGCCATGTCATATAGCTGTTTAGACACTGGCATACATATAAAGAGAGCAATGCAACTGTGAAACAATTATGTTAATACAGTAGTCTGGAAAGGTTTACATATATTGCTATCCAGGCCGAGGCCTTCAAGTAGTATGATAGCAAAGACAGACTGGGCCACAGGATACCAAACAATCAACAGTAAGTAATGCAGATGTATAGTCCAGCAGCCTCTATCTACACAATACCTAGGGTGTAAAGACCTCAGCTGACACAATGGGATGGTACTGTTACATAACTAGGCATATGTGACACCATCACAATCACACTGACAAACACAACAGTCTGTATGGCAGGAAGCAGTAGGCCTGCATTTACCCAAGGTGGATTGTACGGTAATCAACATCCAGATACCTTAAGGCAGCTTACCCCTGATACTCCCACATGTTGTAACAGCCTAGGTTAGTTATGGTGCACCCCCCCCCATAGACTGACATACAGGGCCATATACCACTGTTACATACACTGGCCTCTGGAGTGCAGAAGGACAACATGTATTGTGTAGATGAAGCCCACACATATATGGACCCAACCCCACAATATGTGTGGGGGCCACAACAGCAGTGGACTGATGGCAGGAATGGCAGCATGACATACTCACAGCCCACTACATAACAACCCCTGACAGCATGTCATATTGGCAAAGCCTGGTATGTAGTTGGAGGACAGAGGCTGGAACACAGGCCCATATGTGAAATACTGTTGTCATACACTAAGCAAGTAGCTGGTGTTACAGGATAGTATGCAGCATACCCTTGGTCAGGAATAAGAAG
>NC_056739.1:386527537-386542537 GCF_019279795.1 Protopterus annectens
TGGTCTGCTCTGACAGTTGCCAGTGTAATAGTATTGGATAGGTCATACATGGTCCTCTGATGTTGAGATCTGTAAACCAGACATCAGGCATTCACAAATGACATCTGTCCACATACCATCCCAGGTATGTGTTGCTGAAAAACATAGGGGCTGTGAGCATTAGAGTTGACATAACTGATACAGTACTACACATTCAGCAATGGGTTGTACATCTGTGAGGTTTGGTGCACAGTAAATGGCAGGTTTCAGAACAGGTGCACAGAAATACTGTGTACATGGGTGCAGTGGTATCCAGGGGAAGGGGCATCGCCTACTAACACAGCACATGCATCAAACAGATGTATATTGTTGCTAGCATGGATTGACTATAGCTGCACTGCATGCTGTTGTGTACCAGATGCTATGCATGTTGACAGATGGGTAATAGGAGGACTGTGTGTATATCATTGTGCAAGCTCACCTGTGTGTGTGTGCGTGTGTGCGTGTGTGTGTGTGTGTGTGTCTCACTGGGTGGTTATTTTTTCTATAGGGTCACTCTGGTGAAGTGGAGGGAGGGTGATGCATGTAGGATGGGTGTGCGCATGTGTGTGTATTTGTGTGGGTGTCCATGTATGCACATGTGTGATTGTGGGGTTGTTCATACAGCAATACTTCCCTTTGGGATTGTGCGGTACATGGACATGGACTGACACATGATACACAAGGAATACTTGTCATGTATGTAATCACAGGACAGCTGATAGCATAATAATGTCTGTAGCATGGAACATGCATTGGGAGGGAAGGTAGACACCAAGTATACCCTTAATATCGCATTCAGCAGAGAGGTGACTAACAACCCATGTATTCAGCACTGCAGATGCATTGGAGAGTTACTAGACAACACCAGGGAGTGTATCCATATATTTCAGTTGTCACATGATAGGCTGATTGAGCAGCATATCTGGCATGTACTGAGCAATACTTACACATGCACTCCAGTGCGTGATATTATGGAATGAACAGAGTAGCCCCTCACATATAGGGGCCATGCTCATGATGTCCAGACATATACAGAGTGAACACTGAATGACAGCAGTGAGGCCATGTAAAACCACTCCACTCAGGTCTGGGAGGTAATGGAGAAACAGGTCTTGTGCTGTCATCACTTGTCTAGGCATTTAGAGGAATGATACATTAATGATTGGTATTAATGAGTGTATGTTACCAAGTGTGATGCAGGATGGAGAGTGCATGGCAATAAATGTGGGACTGTCTGTAAAGTCGCGGACAGGTACGTATTAAGGTGGTGTGTGTATGTGTGTGTGTGTGTGTGTGTGTGTGTGTGTGTGTGTGTGTGTGTGTGTGTGTGTGTGTGTGTGTGTGTGTGTGCGCATGTGTGTATGTGTATGTGTGTACTGCTATACAATGCTGTACAGGTCTTAAAGTGCATTTCTTGTTTTCCCCCACAGGTGGTGAGGTGGGTCAGTGTCCCTCTTGCATGCAATCTGATGTTGGTGCCATACAGACACCGAAGATGATGATAGTACTGTTGAGGCACAAATGGGGTTGTCAGTGGTCAAAACAGTGCCATCATTTGACACCCCCCTTTTAGCCACCCCAAACCCTCACACAGTTTCAGTGCCTATACATACCCCATCACCAGTGGCCATAGCGGAGGGACAGCTGGCATTTGGTGGCAGTGCACAGGAGAGTGTGGTAACCATGCCTACTGTGTCTGGTTACAGCAGGCATAGTCAGATGTCCAGCAGGACACCACATAGGCAGATGTCCCAGGGTGCTTGTGGTAGAGCCGTTGGTCATCATGGCTCGGGCAGAAATGCCACAACTGGTACCACCAGGTGCATTTTTCAGGCTGTCATGGCGGTGCAGGCACTTATGGAACATTACACCAGATAGGGGCTGAGGATGCAGAGTGCTGCTCTCATAACTGCAAGCGACAACTTCCTTGAACTTTCTGGTGCCATCTGTGCTTATACCGAGCTCATGGATAGACAGTCTGGTGAGATGATGGCCCTCATCAACCATGGTTTATCCATGCTTGAACATATGGTGGGAGTGCCGCAACGGCCGTGTGAACCTAGGCCAGCAACACCAACAGCTGGCAGTCAACGGGGATGTGCTAGGACACCAAGGGGCTCCCGTAGTGGCAGTACCAGCCCTGGCACTGTGAGGGAGTGCTGGTGCTGTCCACACCACACCACAGCAGGCCACAAGCACGTGGTCCTGGCCAGTCCTAGGAGGGACCTGGTTCCAGCGGACATCTGTCATCATCAGCGAGGAGTAGCACATCGAGGCCTGTACCTGGATGTGCACATGGAACCCCTGGCAGGCACAGTCCATGTGTCTGTGGCCAGAGGCAGTGATCTGCACACCCTGTCAGGTATGGTCTGCAGCTGTCTATAAACACCTGTGTAAGGCAGCCACATGGCAGAACTGTGTGCATGCATAGACACACACTATACAAACCCACATAGGGCAACCCCATACCTACACACACCACATCAACACACCCATTACACCCCTCACCCACACACATGGTGTCAAATGTATGGCCCACCCTCGTCCTCTGGCAAACCAGCAACACACCCTGTGCATATGATGATACCTGTGCCACATCCCTGTCATCCATAACATCGATGCAGGGACAGGATAATATGGTTCTGATGCACAAGGTGACTGTACTACAGTATACCAAAGTACTGCAGTGTAACATGTTGTCAGGAGTAAAGTTTAATGCATGCATGTCAGGTAGTGTAGCCATCCAGCAATGATGCATTATAGCTGTTAGTAACACTGGTTGATTGTGGTCTCCATAATGTTATCCTTTTGTGCTGTAGGTATACATGTGTCAGCATGAGGATGGTCTGCAGTCATATTCCGCAATGGGGTATGGGACTGTGGTGACACCATGGCTGTGACATATCTGGGGTACAGCCGAACACATGTCACAGGTTTGTATAACAGTTATTGCCAGTGCCACATGGACAGGTGACCCGGTGGGACATGTATAATCTGCAACCTGATGTAGACCCATCCACATACATGCACACTCTTACTTGGCAACACTGGGACTAGACCCCTACCTAGGTATGTAGTGCTACTGAAGTGTGTGGCTTTCATTGCACACATCACACAGCATTTAGGGTGAGGTGTGTTCCAGGTAACATGTTACATGCAGAACATCCCCAGCAATGTACAGTATGGTATTGGGGGATGTAATGGGTGTATATGGACAATACATAGTGTGACATACCTTCATATACACATTAACAGACACATAACAGGCAGACACACATCTGAGAGACCTGGGCCTATCGCTGATAACTAACTTGACCATGTGTCCAGTGTGTTACAGGTAGGCTGCACACAGCATATGCATAACTAGGCTGGATTGTGGTATCAGTTACCTGTATGGTTGATGGTGACAGTGGTAACCATAAAGTGGTACATGGGACATATACCGGGTGTACCCTGGTGTAATGACAGTGTACAAAGCACCCACATCCCCCAGTGGATATTGTACTCCATGAAACCCATGATGACACTCTGACATGCCCACCATCACACATTGCCCATGACTGCAATACAACCCATTGTATATCCCAGCAGTGGTACTACAGGGATATGCATCTAATGCACACAGGCATAGTAGGGTGTTGCATTGTCATGCCTCACCTATGGGCAGCAACAACACTATCTGTACTACTGTGTGGCAATGGGTAGTGTAATAGGAGTATGTGGCCTTGCAATGCTGTACCCTACAGATATACGGACATGCACACATACACCCACTTGCTAGAACTCAATGGGTATCTCATGCCTATCAACCCATTTCTACAACACTGTTGCACTGGTACTGCATGGCTCATGTAGCCGGTATGGAGAGGAGTGTAACAGGGTACATGTAATGTCCCATACAGCAGCAGCCACAACTGACTATGGCAATGGGTGTTGAGGTGGTTGTGAAGGCCCTCATGGCATTCCCAAGTACAGGTGTGCTATCACACAGACATGGCTGTGCTCAGTAATGCACATGTACACCTGTTTCAGTACAGGGGTGCATCGCTGCAGGTGGTCACAGCTGTGTACCTAGCTGTTGTCCACGGAGAGATGGGTTGTGTAGGGGATGTGTGTACAGTGGTATCCTGCCACCTGCCATGTGGCAGCAGTAAATCTATTGAAATATACCACTATGGTGACCCTCAGGGTGAGAGTGACATGCATCAGCCAATCCTCTGGGTGCCTCCTGCACATGGCCACTGAGGTGATCAAGTTGACATGTATGCAACATGTATTACAGCACATGGTTAGTGTCTGTGATGTAGACTTGTACCCAAGCATGTTCTGTTGACTGTGGTAGTGTAGTGCAGGTACCCATGGCGTGTGGTGCATACAGGGTGTTGTCTCCTATATGTGCCAGTCCTTACACATCTGGGCAGACATGTAAATGTCAATCAAGCATAGGTTGCCTGTACATATCCCAGCTGGATACTTGCCATCTGCACATCTGTACAAGGACTGACAGTCATCAGCTTGACAAGTAGCTATGCAGTAGGATGAAAGCATTAAGAGATAGACATTTGACAACAATATGTATGCTTTAGCTACATGCTGGAAGCCCTCACTAACATGTGCTGTACAGATGGTAGTCTACAGTTACATTCCACATGTCAGATCATTATCCAGTAGGGGATATATACTGTGACACAGCTCACACACCAGGGATACAACAGGGAGGCCTCAGAGTCCAGCTATGCCTGCAGGTGTGCCTGTTGTCAGTACTACATTCATCACTCTACTCTTGCCTGGGAAAGCACTGTCAACAGTAGTACTGCAATGATACACTACATGCCAGTGTGACAGCACATACCCTGTGCTACTACCCCTGTATGTAACACGTTCATACAGATAACAGTGTTGTACAGGCCTTATATACTTCTGTGTCCCAGACATGACACTCACACCCCTTGCTACTGTAATGACAGCACATAGGCACATGTATTGTACAGGGCATTACATACACTTATTACAGATGTCATTACCCTGCTATGTTATCTGACTGGGAGGTGTGAACTGGTTACCAGGGCTAAGCCATGGTTAGCAGGTATCAACATTGCTCCAATAAAACAGCTAAGGTGATATGCACACTGGTAAGCAAAGTCTACACTGTGTAAGCACTTGTACATCTACCTGTAGCTTAACACTGTTTAGCTTCATGCAAACCCACATAAACATTCTTAAAGCTGGTCAGAACTGCCTTAACCACTCTGAATCTGACAGCCCTTGTTCTGCCCAGCAACAGAATGAACAGCCCTTGCAGGTCTTGAACCCACATCCCTGTACACCATAGTCACAACACTTAACCACTACACCATGACCACTGTGAAGACAGCTGTTATTTTTCCAATATATCTGTCAATACACATAATGATTAGTATTGAACAATTGACTTTACTTCCACAATTGTGTAGTACTTGTTATTAATGACTGTTGCATCACATATGTTGTTTTATAATGTACACATATCAGACACATGCGGTGAGATACATCTGGGAGGGTATACACAACCCTGATGTTTACACATGACAGGAATATGGATATATACATATAGATATGTTGATGTATGTCTACATGTACATACACATGTATATTCATACATATGTCTGTATACACATCCGTATAGTGCATCATATATATGGCCATGGGTAGATCTCTTTGTGTATACATATATATATATATATATATATATATATATTTATATATATATATATATATATATATATATATATATATATATATATATATATACATAGCTATATATGTATGCACAGCCTATGTGTACAGATATGCCTATCTATGTAGATATATATGTAGATATCTATAACTATATGTGCATGCGTATCTATCCTGATATACCTATTACTGTCAATATATATGTAGATATCCTTAAGTATATGTGCATATGTATCTCTATCTGTATATGTGTAGGCATATATTGCTGTGTATGTGTATATACTTGAATGTTTATATGTATGTATATATATATATATATATATATATATATATATATATATATATATATGTATACATATACATATACATCTATGTATGTCGATATGTATATGTGTATATATCTATATAGATATATGGATAATTATATATGCATATATGTTCACCATATGACCAGAACATGGAGTCCTACCTCAGCCCCAATGGTCCCAACCTCTAAGTGCAAGGGGATGTCAGGTGTGTATTGCAGGTATATTTGTAAACTGTTGCTACTGTAATAGAGGTTGACTTAATAGACATGTTGTGTGAGGGCGGTCACATCTGCTTTTAACATGAGCGCCATTGGCTATGGACAGACATCCTAATGACATCATAGTACAGTACCTTTGCTAGCACAGTAATGATCCTGTGGACTACAGCAGATATATGGCCAATAAATGTGGACAGTCTGACACACTCTGGTCAGTCCAGAGGTATACACAGAACCCCTTAGTGCAAGACATGTGGACCAAGCCTGACAATGACTATTTTAACAGTCATGTGGATGGGTATATCATGTAAATACTGAAATATATTTGCCCCCATAGGTTATGCATTCACACACTCCTGTCTGTCCTCACACATAATAACCGCTGGTGCAGAGGTCACATGGCCACATACTACCCACTAGTTAGTGACATACATCTGTACAGCATCCCATTGCTTTGTTAGAAATACATTACAGTTATGCTGGCCCGGAAGCAGTACATCTGGAAAATATTTGGACATAACATCACAATGGGTAAGTACAGTAAGCTGCTAGGTATGTAACAGAGCACTGTGCAGGCTACAGGCAGACTGCCACAACACTGGTCTACATTTCGTATGGGGAAATACACATGTACCTGTAAATACAGCAGGCTCTACAGGCATGTCACACAACAAAGTAACAGACACCTGGGTGAAAGTGCATAACCACAACCAATGTGAACACAGCCACAGCCACATATGGTAAGTTAGCTTAATATTACAGTATATGGACTGTCTGATCAACACCATCCTCATATGTGCCACTGACACAGTAACCCTACATATACTGGGCCACTACACAGTGTGGTCCGATACCTGTCTGTGGTATGGGACATGTGTGTATTTGGCCCTACAAACGTAAGCTGTTAGGGTACCATACACTGGAGCAGCATGTAACATCAGATAGAACAGGACCAAGAACAATGGCATCTACCACAGTCTGTACACAGGCCAAGGCACATATTCACAATACACACAGTGTCATCAATCACCATAAGTACACAGACCTCAGTAGTGTACACACAACCACAGAATGCCCACGTTATGTCCTCAGATATAACCCCTACTATACATAACATATATAGCAGTCTATCTCACTGGGTTGTTATCAGATATGATGTCAATAAATAATGGTGTACAGAACATATGCACTTCTTACTGCATGACATATGTACAAAGGTTGACAGAGGTGTGGCTGGAGGCACAAACACAGGGCCAGTATTGACATGTTGCTGTGATAACCTCATACATTTACTGTTGTAACAGGGTTTGTTGTGATATATGTCCTATGAGGGATATGAAGTCAGTAACTCCCAGGGCTGTCACCATGTACTGACTGCAATCCTCACACTATGCTTCTGCCATGTACTGACTGCAATCCTCACACTATGCTTCTGCAGTTCTCAGATAGGTGCTCTGTGAGTAACATAAGTAACAAAAGGCAACACACACTGCCCAGTCTGCAGATGACCCTACAGATGGGGGTTTCCACAAAAACATAGCACTGTCATGACAGGTATTAAAACATGTAGACCAGCCATGTCCACAGACACCCTGTTAAACCGACGTTAGAATAGCAACACTTACATTTCTCATTTCTCTAAGTGTGTGAGCATACCCATTATGCCCTTCTGTATTGAATGAGTGGATCCATTCCAAGTAGTTTGTACTCCACTGCAGGCCTTTGTGTTCTACACCTACAGGTAGCAAACTGTTTCTGCAGGATATCTGTATATCAGTTGGCAATATAGGCTCAACATGTGCAAGGGATAGTGTGTACTGTAGGTGATTGTGTCTGTGCTGCTTCTGCTACATAGTACTGGTGTTAGCAGAGATATTCAGAGATGTATACTGTTATACACTGTAATGTTTTATGTCCTCAAGTACTGCCAGGTAGACATTCTTGCTCACAGTGATGTCCTGGGGAACACAGGGTGAATGCAGCTGTGTCCAGTATTGTGGGCAAATGCCTACATATTCATGGAAAATTATGCCATTCTGGAAGGGGAGCTGCAGACACTTGCTGCTGGGTCTGTGTATCCAGTTCAGCACCTTGGTACAGTGCTGGCAGATAATCCCATGCATGTACATCCATTGACATGACAGTATGGCATTATCTTGCTGTGGCAATACCTCACAGCTCAACAGATTCACACAGGTTACTCAGAGGCAGGGGTCATAAGTCAGGACATTACCCCTATTGTGGTGTATGGGCAGGTTTGTAGCCACCCATTTTTGTGTTTGCAGCCAGGGATAGTATGTGTACATGGCTGTGTGTCGGACCTTTCATATTCTATGCTGCCCATGCTCCCACCCCCCCCTCTATTATTCTATCATCTTCCATACATTATGCATACATGCTCTGATACTTTCCTTAAAGTTATCACGTATTCACAGCTGTGTTTTGGTGTTGGTCCACAGTTCATGCAGTGGGACATGGTGGACATGTTACTGTGGTTTGTCCACATGGCCTTGCATATGACTTATGTGGAGTGTGTTATGTTGTTATTTGGGTGTCCATGACATAAAATACATTGGCAGTACGGGTGAGACACAGGCCTTTGGCAGAGGCCTGTAGGCCATTTGGTGGTGATGCAGGCCAGCTGTAGCAGGCCATTGCATTCTGTCAGTCCTACAGTCCCAGACTGCCATACAGTATATTCCCCTGGGGAGACAGGGTAGGTATGCTAGGTGTTCATGCCAATACTTTCTATCAGTATTGAACAGGTGGTGTGGATGCTGGCAGGGTGCTACTTACAGCTAGGGACACACCTGCATGGGAAACCTGCACTGCATGCTGAATTCTTTCGCTATTACAATACACAGGTGGGGGTCATATTGTACCCATTCCCAACAGGAGGGATACGACTAGAGACGTACATGTGGGTGGTGTTTGGGTGAGCTGGGTGCATGTGTGCTATGGACACTACTTGCATCTGACTCACAGATATGCATGGGGCATTCCAGTTATGCTGGCTTGTGCAAGGACATCAGCTATTTCTCAATACATCAGTCCTATCACCTTTGTGATCTGCAAGTGTTCGGACAGACGATATTGGTATTCCCTACTACAAGCCCAGATAATGTAATGCACATGCATACCTGTATGTACAATTCCAAGGGTGTGTCCATTACATGGTTACACATTATATACTGTATGTCTGGGGTACTTTCCCCTGTGTACTGCTTGAATATCTAGCCCAACAGTTATGCCATGTCCATCTTTCAGATATTGACACATATTACAACCATATATTTACAATGGCTTACTGCTAGCATGTGTTATACTGAGAGAATTGTCTTTAGCACTGTAGTTGTGATGACTTGGCCCTGTCATCGCCAGTAGTGTGCAATGGCCACCAGGTCAAACCTCAACATGCATACATACTGACCACTCTCACTCAATATGAAACACACACCAACCTAACACACACATACCTGCATATTGTACAAATGCTACAATCTATCCTGCTACCTTGGCCATCTCTGGTCATCTGTGCTCCACTGGTATTAAACCTACACATACATGTTACTACATGTCTACATCAGATTGAGGGGGCACACCTGACTGTTATTACATTTCTACATAGGATTTGGGGGGGGCACACCTAACTGTTACAACATGTGTACATTGGATTGGGGGGGCACACCAGACCATTACTGCATTTCTACATAGGATTGGGGGGAACACCTGACTGTTACTACATGTCTACATAGGATTTGGGGAAGCACACCTGACTGTTACTACATTTCTACACAGGATTGGGGGGGGCACACCTGACTGTTACTACATTTCTACATAGGATGGGGGGGGCACACCTGACTGTTTCTACATTTCTACATAGGATTGGGGGGTACACCTGACTGTTTTGACATGTCTACACAGGAATGGGGGGCACACCTGACTGTTTCTACATTTCTACATAGGATTGGGGGGCACACCTGACACTTGTACACATTTGCTATGACTGTACTGGTATGTCAGGTACTCCATTTCATTCTGTTTTCTAACCTATCATGCTGACTAGAGGCATATCAGTGTACTACAGGTCTTAGGTTTGATTGACCTGCATATTAGTTTCTGACTTTCTACCCTTCAGAATTAACATCCCACTGCCTGACCTAATGTAGTCTGTCTGTGTAGGTCTGGGGGGGGGTGTTACCCATAGGCATTATTCAGATGCCTTAGCACAACTTTTGTTTGTGTTTGTCTATACCTGTCCTGCTGGCTGAGACTGTTGTTGGGTATGTGAACCTCCCTGACTGACGTGTGTGTGTCATATGGACACACATGTGGCCCAGCCCATTTCCTACTGTGGGTTTTGTCACCAGGTGTAGTACTGGCTACTATGGTGACACCAGTATTTGTTACATATCTCATGCTGCCACTATAGGTGTCTAAATGCTGGCATCCCATTCAGCCACCCAATTCCCTTCCATGCTCACATCTATACCATAGATACAGGTAACAACACATACTACTCTAGTCGGCAACTGGTAAGGAGACTGACTTATCTTGTTGGTGTGCCAGTATTGAGGATGGTACTGGAGGGCTATTTATGTCGGATGCACATAGTACACTCCCTATACATGGTTGAGCACAGGTACTGTCATGTTTGACATCCCTTTTACTGCATGTGTGAGTCAGAGAGAGGTGTCCTTCCCTGGGTCCCTCATGTGTCAGTGTATACGCTATGTGTTGCCTCTTTGCCAAGGCCAGGGCATACTGGGCACGTCTCCTTCTGCCTACTGGGGCAGGCTCAGGTTGTTCCTCCTAAGAGTCACTCTGTGCCTGTGCAGGCCTTGGCAATGGTGGCGGGCTGTGTGGCCCTGCCCCAAGCTGTTCCTGCTGCAGCTGTTTCTGCAGGATCATATTGTGTAGCATGGCACATATGATGACAATTTGAGTACATGTAGCTGTGGAGTACTGCAAGGCTCCACCGGATGTGTCCAGGCACTGGAACCATGACTTGAGTATCCCAAACACATGCTCTATTACAACTCTGGTCTGTGCATGGGCCTCATTATGGAGTTCTTGTTCGGGTGTGTGTGCATTTCTGATGGGTGTCATCAGCCATGGCTCCGATGCGTAACCAGCATCCCCCACTAGGTGACCATAAGGGATGTCCCCATTGACAAATCTCTGGCACAGCTGTGTCAGATGCCAGATGTGGGAATCATGATAGCTTCGAGGGCAGCCAGCAAACACATTCATTATAATGCCCTGGGAATCGCACATGACCTGGCAGTTGATGGAGGAGAAGCCCTTTCAGTTGATGTAGACCCTACCCCACTCACCAGGTGGTGCTTTGATGCATATGTGTGTGCAGTCTATAGCACCCACTACCACAGGGTATTCTGCTATTTGGTGGAATAGATGCATATTACTGGCCAACTCCTCACGGGTGTTGGGGAATATACTTGCTCACCAGCATGTGCTGACATGGCATCCAGGAACTGGTGGAGTACCTTGGATGCTGATGCCTGTGAGATCCCCATCATATCCCCAGTTGGCCTTTGGAAGGTACCTATAGCTAGTATTCTTAGACCTACACATACCTTGGTATCCACTGGGATGGGCTCCCCTTTGTTAGTTCTGTGTGTGGGCGTGGCCGGCACAGCTCACCAATTTCCTGTAGGAGGTTACTGTCCACCCTATAATGCTCCACTATCTCCAGCTCACATAGCCCCTGGTAGGTTACCCTGGGTCTGTACACTCTTCTGCGTCTCCTCACTGTGGGTTGATCGACAGCATTATCATCCTCACCACTCTCAGCCTCTTCCACATGTTGTTGTATGTTAGCTATTGCAGCCCCTATCATTTTATTGCTTTTGTTTGTTAAAAATTCCCCACTTGTATACACCGGTGGTGTAGAGTATGTGGGAAAAAACAGATGGAAAGGTGTTTGCATAGTTTATAGTAGTGTACTGGGCTGGGCTGGTCTGCTGCCTGTGTAATTGGCTGATTCTGATACACTTCACCTGCCAGCTATGCTATTTCTCCTTGATTACCCTCCTACTGCTGTTTTCCCTTCCCATTGCCTTCCTGTTTAAGCCCAGGGGCACACTGCGCAAACACAGTGCTCAAATGTGCACAGAGCTGCTATTTCCTGGTTTATTTTTTTCCCTTTAAAACCCGGTACACGGCATGCACACCTGCTTAGGCAATGTAAAGGGTGTTAGGCAGCCCCAGACACACCCCATTGCTTAGCTCTGCTAAGCTAAAGGCAAACCCGAGAAACAGTGCTCCAATCCGCTTACAGTATGCCAGAGACACCCCCCATGATGTCAGCTAACTCCTGTGCTTGACCAACTATTTCTGCTCTTACACTCTTGGGTGCTGACTAGCATGCAGGGGAAATATGGGATTCAGTATCATTCCCCTCATTTGCATAGGATTGCCTGCTGATGCATAGTTACAGGTCCCACACTGAGCCTCCCTCCTTAGTAACAACTATTCACTGACCATGTTGTCTTCTGCCCGCCTTTGAGTATAATGGAAAAATAATGATTTTTGTCAGAATGCTTATTTTAGGCTTTTTTTTTTTTTATTTTTCGTCCAATCCCATTTGGGCGTCACTGCCCTACGCTCAAACAGCCGAGATCGGCTAAAAAAATTAAAAGTTGATTTTTTTTATTTTTGCAACTGTTTTCCATGCCAATGGCTATATATTTGACCATTGGCATGCTTTCTACTTAGTATCCACCCTTTATTTGGAGCTGTCATGGCTCCGTTTTGTAGTTTGCAGAAATGTACTCGGTTACTGGCTGAGTACATTTCTGCAGATTATGCTAGTCCTGCATGGCCGGCTTCCAGCTTCCTGTATCGCAAATTCACCTCATTTGCATGGATTTCACCTGAAAATGGGGTAATTTGCATACAGGGGCTGAGTCCATGCAGGACTAGTGCTGGAGCGCTCGTGCATGTCCCTACACCTTTTTCCTGGATCGCACAGCAGACATATTGCCTGCTGGAGCTCCTGCACTAGTCCTGCACCCGATGCTGGGCTTGCTGAATCCGGGAGAATGCTTTTGCTTCATTTCAGGTTTAGCTGTCATTTGAAATCCTAGTGTTTGAACACTCACTGTGAGTGCATGGGCTGTATACCTCTCAACTGTCCAGATTTTTACAGAATGTGAAAATTTTTGTCTCATATTTTTGGTGTGGTCCTCATAAAATGTATTGTTTTTTTGGCAAATCACTGAGGTTTCAAGTTACTGAATAATGAAATACATTTGAGTTTCAAACTACATATCCTGCAAAAATGTTTAACATCACAAAACTGTTATTCTACCAACTTATTAAGCTTATAAGAGCAATATTTAAAATCTGTCCCTATTTTTGGTTCTTTGCCCCCCCCTATTTTAATAGCTTTATCACAATTTTTTGCACTTAAAGGTTGAGAAGTATGTTCTGCTTCTGTGCCTATAATGCAGTGTATCTTTCTATAAATGCCATTACAGAAACATTCCCTCTTCAAAAAAAAAAAGGTTGGAGTTTATCTGGCATCATCATCCAAGACAAATTCTTGCCTTTGTAATTTAACTTTATGGGATGCCTTTGGAAAACCACAGCTAAGGAATTAGAGTCTGGCATACCTGTGATAATGGGTTGGAGGGCATAGCTCATCTGTTCTAAATTTCATAGAATGCCCAGATTTATTTCACTTATTTTGGTCTGTTCCCCACAATTTGTGATAAATCAATGAGGAGGATTGAAGTCTGTAAACAATGACAAACATTTGAATTTCAGACTTCATATTCTTTAGATAATTAACGCCAATGCAAAACCCATCACTCAAAGCATGTTTACAAATCCACAACAGCAATATATAAAATCTGGCCCTGATTTTAGGCCTTTGACTCCCCATTATTTTTGGCATTGTCCAGAATAATTTTACTTACGAGACTAAGAGGTATACAGGGGGTTTCTTTTGTACCCTTATAATTCAAGCCACATATTTTCTTAACTGATGACTACCTTAGTCTAAAGATGTGTAACATCTCAATGCTCTCTAATGGCCAGAGCCAGTACAGATACTGACTGCAGTCCAGCATTTCCTTGAAACTGCAGTCCTTGTAAAATGTATATATATATATATATATATATATATATATATATATATATATATAGATTCCATACATTTGGTCGAATTACACTTAGTCGAAAATGATTCCAGGCATTTCACTTCACTGAAAGCTCACCTGACTGAAAGCTCACTTGGTTGAAGTTCATTTGGTTGAAAATGGAATATAGCCCCTGCCCCACTGCAGTACAACCCTGGAGTGAGAATATTTAATAAAGGGGGTGTGGGGGGCACAGCCCCTCACAATGGGGGGTGATAGTAGGAGTAGCCCCACATATTATGCCAATAGCTTTTACTATATATATATATATATATATATATATATATATATATATATATATATATATCTATATATATATATATATATCTATATATATATATATATATATATATCTATATATATATCTATATATATAGATATATATATATATCAATGCATTTCTAATGGATATACCTTCTTATAATAGTGAATACTATGCCCCCCACACCACACCTTATTTAATATTTTCATTCCAGGGTTGCACTGCAATGGGGCAGGGGCTATATTCCATTTTCGACCAAATGAACTTCGACCAAGTGAGCGTTCAGTCAAGTGAGCTTTCAGAGAAGTGCA
>NC_056739.1:386545037-386567537 GCF_019279795.1 Protopterus annectens
ATAGATACTAATGACCCAAGTAGGCATCAAACAAAATTATACAGTTTAGGAGTTTAAGCAAGACAGCAGTTGGGAATCGACTCCATTTCTAAGTCAGGGCATAATTAAAGTTCATGAAATCAGTTTTGCTTCACTCTGACATTTGATACAATGCTGTTCTCAGCATCCATAACATACCCAGTATTACCTCCTTTTGCAGTTCATAAGGGGTTTCTTTTTTGGTAGCATATTTAGATGTGCTTGAAGATTCTTTTTTATTTGCCCAGTTGTTCCTACTACAACTGCAACTAATGGTGTGCTTTCATTTCACATTGCTCTAGTTTCTGTTTGCAAGTCCTGATATTTCACAAATTTGTCTTTCAGTTCATAAGACACTTTAGTCACCAGGTGTAGCAATTTCAATCATCAAAGCTATGTCTGTTTTTTCTCTAACTTTCAATATCTGGTCTGTTTTCTTCTACCTTAATAGCTGCTGGTATCTGGTGATCTCACGTAATCAGGACCTTATCATTTTCGGCAATCTATTGTGCTTCATGTTTCCATGGTCTCTTGGCTGCCTCTGTGTTGTAATGTTTACAAAGTCTCCAGTGTAACCACTTTGTCACATTACTTCTTTCATTAAACACACATTCAGACATGAGTGTAGCCCATGCTCAAACAAGATGTGTAACTGGTCTGTACCGCAAAACCTACATTTGTCTGTATTCTCCTGCTTTTTCTATGGATTTTGTGAACCATCTGGTACATAATCCACCATCTGGGGCTGCCAATATTAACCTTTCATATTTTTGTTTAAATTCACCCCATTAAGCCATTTGCTTAACAATTCTTGGTCAGCATGTAGCTGTTCCAGCAGATCTCTATACATTGTGCTATAATTATGATCTTTCCATTTGTCTTTTCGTTTTTCTGATCACATTCTTTGTATTCTTTCTTTTGCCTTTTTTACACTTCTTGTTGCCACCTGATTTTTCATCATGTTTGGTTGGATTTCCATGCCTGCTTTTTTCCTAAAGGCTTCTGCTAACCCAAGCAAGGAAGTCATCGTGGACTTATTTTCTTCATATTTTAAAACTTAGTATATTTTGATCTAATGATGTCAATAAATACATATGCAATTCCACAATCACAAACTTATATGTGTAGTCAAATTCAAGGAAGTGCATACCTCCTTCATATTGAGGGATATATAATCTTGGCAAACAATGGTTCTTGTACATCATTTGATGGGCATGCAACAATTTTTTTGTTTTACTATCAAGCGTATCCAACTCTTTTTGAGGCCAGTCAATCACCCCAAAGCTAAAACTTAAAACAGTAAATGCAAGTTGATTTATAGCTTAAACTTTATTGCTAGATGTCAAAGATGTTTTGAAAATTAATTTTAGTCTTCTAAAATATTCTTTACTGGGCACTGTTCTTTTTCATGCTATATCACTGCCCCTTCATCTATTCCAAGATATTTGTATACTCCTTCTTCCAAATATAATGAATCCAAAGTGAATATTCAACACTAGATAGTCCAAAGAATGCCTCCGCACACCAGCAATGATATGACCTGTATTTAATTAACTCCAAATAAACGGACAAACATAACAAATAAAGTGAAACAAATAATAGACTTGCAAAACAATAAAATCGGATTTAGCACTTTCTTCCACCTACAATGTGGACTTCATCAGAATCTACAAACAATTCAGCAAGGACTAATTTATCAACTTTTTGGCGCCAAAATTTCAAAAAATTTTAAAAAGATTTTAAAGGTATACATCCTGTACCTATCCCTAAAAATTGTATGTATAAACAGGAGTGTTCCCAAGTCTAAATCTCTTAACACAGTATATACTAAGATTAATACTAACTGATAATAGATGAAAAATAATAAATACATATATAAAATGTGACATAATTAAATTCATTACATACAGGCATGTAATCACAATTAAATAAACTACTATCACTTAACCTAATAATTCGATGGGGAATGTATAATAAAAACTCCTATGCGTGTAAAAATTTAAAAGTAATTGTTTAAGAATTAAAGTGCATATAACTAAAATAAAATATGAACCATATAATAAGTCTCAGTCAACTTTCTATATTAAATTAGTATGTAAATAATACTTAAAATCTTATCATTCAATAAAATATCCTCTAAAAAATATATAAAATTCACTTGTAAGCAAATATATGAATAATGAATGAGTGATGATAAATAAATATTAGACAAACTTGAAAAACTAATTAATAATCAATACTATATTTTCTTACAATCTATACCTATGATATCATAGTTAATAGTGGTTTAATATTGATGTATTTGTTTAGACCAGGTGGGGTAGCTGCATCTGTAAGTATTTGCCATCTAACTTCTTTTTCCGCTAAAATAGCCTTTATATTTCCACCTCTATTATTCACCTTAATTTGTTCTAAAGTGGCGAATTTAAACTTGTGGCTGTCATCAGTTTCAGCCACATGTCTATATAATGCGTTGGTATCATCTTTCTTCTTGATGGCATAGAGGTGGTCATATATACGTTTCTTAAACTTCCGTTCTGTTTTACCAATATAGAAACTAGTACAGCCTATACATACAGCCATATATATAACATGATGGGTGTTACAATTCCCTCGGCAAAAATGTATACTAGTCCCATTAACATTATCTAAATTAATGGATTCAACTTCTAAAATCACATGGCAATAATTGCAGCTTCCACATTTGTGAATACCTTTGTGTTTGGTGTTATATCTTTCTACCCTATTGTTTCTTTCTAATACTGTCTTCATATTTGTTCCCATTTTATAAACAAATATGGGTGCTTTACCTACTATATCTTTCAATGTATTGTCCACTGTCATAACATTCCAATATTTATTTAAAATATATTTGATGTACTTAGCTTGAGGGGTGTACTCTAAAATACATGCTCTTCTATACTGTATATCACATGTCATTTTATTAGGATTTTGTAGGGGTCTACCCAATACCGGAAAATATTTTTTACCCCATTCTCCTATAACATATTTATTTACTTCATCCATTAATTTTGTGGGGTATCCTTTGATACTAAACATTCTACCTATAAAATCCAATTCGTCTATCATCTCCTCATATGTAGATGTCATTTGTGCAGCTCGAATGCACTGTCCCTTAAAAATGCTTTTTTTTGGTTGTATAGGGATGATAGCTGCTATAATCCAAATAGTTGTTTGAAAACGTGTTTTTCCAATATATGTGCGACTTAAACCCATCTTTGTTAATAGTAACAAAAGTGTCCAAGTATGCAATGCCCTCACGAGTGGTATTGTATGTAAACTTCAAAAAGGTACTAGAGGTGTTCAAAAAATTAATGAACTCCTCGATAATTTCATCAGGTCCATCCCATAAGAAAAACAAATCATCCAAATATCTTAAATAATATCTGATATATCGATAATACTGACTCTTAAAGAGTGTTCCTGTTTCCGAGTCGAGCATCACCATGTTAGCATATATAGGTGTGCATGCAGCACCCAGAGCTACTCCCTGTGTTTGTCTATAGAATTCCCCCTCAAAATATATGTAATTGTGTTCAAGAATCGTGGACATGAGTTCAATAATTAGATTGGCATGTTTCCAATCAATATCTGAATAATGTCTATTACTATTTAAAAAACTTTCTAAACCCTCAGCTTTAGGGATGCTAGAAAATAACTCAACGACATTGACTGTAATAAAGGTAACTCCCTCTTTCCAGATTTGTGAGGTCAAATTGCTTAAAAAATTCGAAGAATCTTTGATTAGATGTGGAATCCTATCATAAATGTGTTTTAACCACATATCTATTGTCACCCTAAGGGGGAAGGTCTTGGAATAACTGCCAGATATAATAGGGCAAAAAAGCAGATCCTGTATATTCTTAAGTACCTTAGGTACTCCTACCGTAGTGGCTAGTTTGGGGTGTTCCACTAATAAAAAGTTATACAATTCTAAATTAATCCTTCCATCTAATAATAACTCTTCAATAAATAGATCTATCTTTTTGCACCCAATGTTAATTTCATTCATAGAAACTGATGTGTATTTGCCAGAGTCAACTAAAATTTTGAATATTTTATTCCTGTACATATTTTGATCGTATATGACCACCCCACCCCCTTTATCAGGCTTCATAATTCTAATTGATTTATCATTCGTAAGTCTGTTTATTAAGTCTAATTCTCCCTTGTTCAAATTGTTTCTCATCTTACCTGTGTTCATATTATTCTTCAAAAGATATAATTCCTTGGTTACTAATTTTTCATATAGGGCTATATTGGGATGAGTGGGGGGAATAAAAGTGCTGGGTTTCTTTAATCTATTTTTTTCACCCGAAATATTTTTATTCTTAAAAAATATAGCTAGATTAAGCTTTCTCAAATACTTCTTGATTTCAATAACACAATCAACTATCTGAAAGTTTTTCATAGGGACAAATTTCATCCCTTTCGAAAAGAGGGTAAAGAAATCATCACTAACCTCTATTCCTGTATAGTTAAAAATATTAAATTAATTCTTACTAATAATAATGTCACTGAAGGGTTGTATAAACTCCATATAACTATTGATACTTTCTAATGGTGCTCCCAATATGGGTTGGTCATTGTGTTCCTCAATTGTTGTTAGCTTCTCACTCTCTGAGGGGCTAAATCCAGTCTCTAATATTGGACTATATATTAACAATTCTTTGTTGCATGCACCAGACATTATTTCCCCCATTTCTGATTGTACGTATATATCTGTCTCCTTCCTTGTCTCTGATCCCTCCATTTCCAGTTTCTTTGCCAATTCATGTGTACTCGTCGATTTCCCTCCCCGTAAAAATTTGAATGTTCCCCGGGGGTATAATGATTGTTAGAATTGTTCTCCAAACTAGTTCTGTCATATATATTTGTAAATTTCCAAGATGCTTTTTTCCATGGGTAGGCTGAATTATGACCATATTCAGCTATATCTCTCTCAATCTTCCTATGCTTTTTTAGTATTATACTATTTGCTTTACGATCAACCTCTATAAACTGTTTAAAATATAACCTATCCCATTGGTCAAACAATAGATCGTCCACTATTAACTTGTTAAGTTTTTCAACTTTATCAATTACTATACACAGTTTCTCATCATTTTTCTTAATTAAAAGCTTAATAAATTCGAATCCAAACTGGTTAAATAAGTCTTCAAATTCTTTACAAGTGTCATCAGTTAACGTAATCCCCATAGGTTCTTTAAAGAACCTAAGTCCCTTAGGTACTATCTTTAATGTTAAACATTTGTTCAAATACGCATTATCAATTTTAATTCCCCTGATAATGTTAAGCTGCTTTCCTAAAGAGTAAATTAAATCTCATAAAGTGGCTGTATATATTTCATCCAGTTTCTCATTAGTACTGACTAGAAAGCATTCTTTTTCAAAACAAAGATCAACAGATAAAAAATTGTCCAAATTGTTTGTTTTACCCTGTTGCCTTTTATTGATGCCAAGTTCAAATTTGCACCTGCTCTAGGACTAGAGCTGTGCTGAACAGTGTTGTGCATACTGCTTCCATGATGTACTGCTGATGAATACATTTTCCCAGCCATGAATCGCTTGGGTTTAGTCCCAATGCGCCTAGCTTCGTCTTCAATGTTGTAAAGAGAAAATTCAAATGTGAATTCTTTATCAGTTAATCTACTGTTGTCTGCACCTTTACTGCCAATATCCAAAGTGTGCCCTTGCATAGATGCTAACTGTCTTGAGCGTTGTCCATTGGGAATCTCTATCTCGATGTCACTGTCACTGGTGTGTATGTAAGTTCCCTTGCTCAAATTGCAAGCTTGTCTCCTCATCTCCGGTTGTGACATCAAGTCCAATAGTCTGGTGATCTCTCCTCTGAGGGTCGAAAAAAATAGATTAAAGAAACCCAGCACTTTTATTCCCCCCACTCATCCCAATATAGCCCTATATGAAAAATTAGTAACCAAGGAATTATATCTTTTGAAGAATAATATGAACACAGGTAAGATGAGAAACAATTTGAACAAGGGAGAATTAGACTTAATAAACAGACTTACGAATGATAAATCGATTCGAATTATGAAGCCTGATAAAGGGGGTGGGGTGGTCATATGCGACATTGAAGATGAAGCTAGGCACATTGGGACTAAACCCAAGTGATTCATGGCTGGGAAAATTTATTCATCGGCAGTACATCATGGAAGCAGTATGCACAACACTGCTCAGCACAGCTCTAGTCCTAGAGCAGGTGCAAATTTGAACTTGGACAACAATAAAAGGCAACAGGGTAAAACAAACAATTTGGACAATTTTTTATCTGTTGATCTTTGTTTTGAAAAAGAATGCTTTCTAGTCAGTACTAATGAGAAACAGGATGAAATATATACAGCCACTTTACGAGATTTAATTTACTCTTTAGGAAAGCAGCTTAACATTATCAGGGGAATTAAAATTGATAATGCGTATTTGAACAAATGTTTAACATTAAAGATAGTACCTAAGGTACTTAGGTTCTTTAAAGAACCTATGGGAATTACGTTAACTGATGACACTTGTAAAAGAATTTGAAGACTTATTTAACCAGTTTGGATTCCAATTTATTAAGCTTTTAATTAAGAAAAATTATGAGAAACTGTGTATAGTAATTGATAAAGTTGAAAAACGTAACAAGTTAATAGTGGACAATCTATTGTTTGACCAATGGGATAGGTTATATTTTAAACAGTTTACAGAGGTTGATCATAAAGCGAATAGTGTAATACTAAAAAAGCATAGGAAGATTGAGAGAGATATAGCTGAATATGGTCATAATTCAGCCTACCCATGGAAAAAAGCATCTTGGAAATTTACAAATAGGTATGACAGAACTAGTTTGGAGAACAATTCTGACAATCATTATGCCCCCGGGGAACATTAAAATTTTTACGGGGAGGGAAATTGAAGAGTACACATGAATTGGCAAAGAAACTGGAAATGGAGAGATCAGAGACAAGGAAGGAGACAGATATATACGTACAATCAGAAATGGGGGAAATAATGTCTGGTGCATGCAACAAAGAATTTCATAGTCCAATATTAGAGACTGGATTTAGCCCCCCAGAGAGTGAGAAGCTAACAACAATTGAGGAACACAATGACCAACCCATATTGGGAACACCAGTAGAAAGTATCAATAGTTATATGGAGTTTATACAACCCTTCAGTGACATTATTATTAGTAAGAATGAATTTAATATTGTAACTATACAGGAATAGAGGTTAGTGATGATTTCTTTACCCTCTTTTCGAAAGGGATGAAATTTGTCCCTATGAAAAACTTTCAGATAGTTGATTGTATTATTGAAATCAAGAAGTATTTGAGAAAGCTTAATCTAGCTATATTTTTTAAGAAAAAAATATTTCGGGTGAAAAAAATAGATTAAAGAAACACAGCACTTTTATTCACCCCACTCATCCCAATATAGCCCTATATCAAAAATTAGTAACCAAGGAATTATATCTTTTGAAGAATAATATGAACACAGGTAAGATGAGTAACAATTTGAACAAGGGAGAATTAGACTTAATAAACAGACTTACGAATGATAAATCGATTAGAATTATGAAGCCTGATAAAGGGGGTGGGGTGGTCATATACGATCAAAATATGTACAGGAATAAAATATTCAAAATTTTAGTTGACTCTGGCAAATACACATCAGTTTCTATGAATGAAATTAACATTGGGTAGAAAAAGATAGATCTATTTATTAAAGAGTTATTATTAGATGGAAGGATTGATTTAGAATTGTATAACTTTTTATTAGTGGAACACCCCAAACTAGCCACTATAGTAGGAGTACCTAAGGTACATAAGAATATACAGGATCTGCCTTTTCGCCCTATTATATCTGGTAGTTATTCCAAGACCTTCCCCCTTGAGGTGACAAAAGATATGTGGTTAAAACACATTTATGATAGGATTCCACATCTAATCAAAGATTCTTGGAATTTTTTAAGTAATTTGACCTCACAAATCTGGAAAGAGGGAGTTACCTTTATTACAGTCGACGTCGTTGACTTATTTTCTAGCATCCCTAAAGCTGAGGGTTTAGAAAGTTTTTTAAATAGTATTAGACATTATTCAGATATTGTTTGGGAACATGCCAATCTAATTATTAAACTCATGTCCACGATTCTTGAACACAATTACATATATTTTGAGGGGGAATTCTATAGACAAACACAGGGAGTAGCTATGGGTGCTGCATGCACACCTATATATGCTAACATGGTGATGCTCAACTGGGAAACAGAAACACTCTTTAAGAGTCAGTATTATCGATATATCAGATATTATTCAAGATATTTGGATGATTTGTTTATCTTATGGGATGGACCTGATGAAATTATCGAGGAGTTCATTAATTTTTTGAACACCTCTAGTACCTTTTTGAAGTTTACATACAATACCAGTCGTGAGGGCATTGCATACTTGGACACTTTTGTTACTATTAACAAAGATGGGTTTAAGTCGCGCATATATCGGAAAAACACGTTTTCAAACAACTATTTGGATTATAGCAGCTATCATCCCTATACAACCAAAAAAAGCATTTTTAAGGGACAGTGCATTCGAGCTGCACGAATGACATCTACAAATGAGGAGATGATAGACAAATTGGATTTTATAGGTAGAATGATTAGTATCAAAGGATACCCCACAAAATTAATGGATGAAGTAAAAAAAATATGTTATAGGAGAATGGGGTAAAAAATATTTTCCGGTATTGGGTAGACCCCTACAAAATCCTAATAAAATGACATGTGATATACAGTATAGAAGAGCATGTATTTTAGAGTACACCCCTCAAGCTAAGTACATCAAATATATTTTAAATAAATATTGGAATGTTATGACAGTGGACAATACATTGAAAGATATAGTAGGTAAAGCACCCATATTTGTTTATAAAATGGGAACAAATATGAAGACAGTATTAGAAAGAAAAGATAGGGTAGAAAGATATAACACCAAACACAAAGGTACTCACAAATGTGGAAGCTGCAATTATTGCCATGTGATTTTAGAAGTTGAATCCATTAATTTAGATAATGTTAATGGGACTAGTATACATTTTTGTCGAGGGAATTGTAACACCCATCATGTTATATATATGGCTGTATGTATAGGCTGTACTAGTTTCTATATTGGTAAAACAGAACGGAAGTTTAAGAAATGTATATATGACCACCTCTATGCCATCAAGAAGAAAGATGATACCAACGCATTATATAGACATGTGGCTGAAACTGATGACAGCCACAAGTTTAAATTCACCATTTTAGAATAAATTAAGGTGAATAATAGAGATGGAAATATAAAGGCTATTTTAGCGGAAAAGAAAGTTAGATGGCAAATACTTACAGATGCAGCTACCCCACCTGGTCTAAACGAATACACCAATATTAAACCACTATTAACTATGATATCATAGGTATAGATTGTAAGAAAATATAGTATTGATTATTAATTAGTTTTTCAAGTTTGTCTAATATTTATTTATCATCACTCATTCATTATTCATATATTTGCTTACAAGTGAATTTTATATATTTTTAGAGGATATTTTTATTGAATGATAAGATTTTAAGTATTATTTACATACTAATTTAATATAGAAAGTTGACTGAGACTCATTATATGGTTCATATTTTATTTTAGTTATATGCACTTTAATTCTTAAACAATAACTTTTAAATTTTTACACGCATAGGAGTTTTTATTATACATTCCCCATCGAATATTTAGGTTAAGTGATAGTAGTTTATTTAATTGTGATTACATGCCTGTATGTAATGAATTTAATTATTTCACATTTTATATATGTATTTATTATTTTTCATCTATTATCAGTTAGTATTAATCTTAGTATATACTGTGTTAAGAGATTTAGACTTGGGGACACTCCTGTTTATACATACAATTTTTAGGGATAGGTACAGGATGTATACCTTTAAAATCTTTTTAAAATTTTTTGAAATTTTGGCGCCAAAAATTTGATAAATTAGTCCTTGCTGAATTGTTTGTAGATTCTGATGAATTCCACATTGTAGGTGGAAGAAAGTGCTAAATCCGATTTTATTGTTTTGCAAGTCTATTATCTGTTTCACTTTATTTGTTATGTTTGTCCGTTTATTTGGAGTTAATTAAATACAGGTCAAATCATTGCTGGTGTGCGGAGGCATTCTTTGGACTATCTAGTGTTGGATATTCACTTTGGATTTGTTGTTGTTGGTTCCCACACTACTTTTGCTGCTTCTTCCAAATATGTCACAGCCTTAATTTTTCTTTTACCTCTTTTATCTACTTAGCCTCCTTACTGTGAGTATTTACTTGTGTTCCACCATAGCTTGGTTCCTATAAAAAAATTATATTAATTCTTTCAGGGTAACAACCCCCACCCCCCGCATACCCAACTTGGTTGAAGCAGTTCTTAACCCTCAGAGTATCTGATTGCTGAACTGTAGTAAGACCGTAGGAAATGGAAGGTAAACAAGTTGGGTGAATGTGTGCTTTGTCAATACCCACCTTCATGAAACACCTTTTATTTCTCAAAGGGCAAAGCCAGTCAAGCCAGGGATGAGTTTGCTGATGCTCATCAAGGTTAGTCTTCAAAGATGTGAAGTCACACATTCTTTTACACATGATGGTAATTTGTACCATAGATGGGGTAAACAGTGTATCGATCCCTTCAGCATGTTTTATATGTTTGTGGAAATGTAAATGCTTAGTTCAAGTGTCTTTGGGGCTGTTAGCCTTACCAAGATGAAAGATCAAGGAGGAATGGATCCGTAATGGTACAGAATGCAAGACATAGAGCTCCATGTAGATGTATAAAAAATCAAATATAGGATGAGAGCTTCAAGCCTGCCTTGGTATGCAGACATTTTTTGACAAGTAAATCTTTTTAGCTAGGAACCTCTGATGTCTTTCCAGCTGTGTGATTTATCTATAACATATTTTTTTAAAGGGGAACTAAACTCTGACTGGCCTAATAAGAGCACAGCAGGACATATTTTTTAATCTGGTAAGACACCTTTAGATATCATTTTGCTAAATAAGGATTTCCCAACTATTAATGCTTCATGGTAATTGAAGAAGAGGGAGTTGTTGACCCAGACACAAGACTGTGTGCGTGTTTTTAGTAGTGCACTAGCTACATTATAAGCTGTAAACAATTTTACCTACTTGACAATATTGCATTTTTTTCATTTAATTTTAGCCCATCTTCAATTCACTATTGTTTTGTAAGGAATAGCTCTTGTTGTAGCAATTCTAATTAGGATTTGGTCAGATATCAATATTCAGCTTAGAGTCCTCAGCAAAGGATTTATACTCTGGTGGTCAAAAAACACATGCCAAAAATGAGGGGTCTCAGTACTGAGCTATGAGGTATATCACAATGTACCTATTGAATTTCTGAGCTGGCACTATCTACCTCATGTATGTGGACTCTATCTTGTAGACAGTTTATTATTTTTTTAGTTTGGTAACTACCTAAATTTTCTGATCTCATTGACATTTATTCTGTGATTACTTGAGTGCAAAGGTACGATATTAAAGTGTAACAAATACTAGCCATCCAGCAGAATGAACAATGGCTCTAGTCGATGGTCAGCGTTGATGTGGCATGCTAACCCTAAAAAGGGATTTTGCTTAACAATAATAGTAAAAGGTACATTAGGAGGACTGCAGTTGCTAAGCATTTACATAGTATGTTTGTTTGTGTCTTTCAGCTTTTCCCGGTTAGGGGTTGCCACAGTGGAACTCTGGTCCGCTAATGATTAGCAGTAGAGTTTTATGTGCTGGCTTGTCGGGCCTAATGCACAACCTTCAATGAAGGAACGCCCGTTCACGCATGTCGCCACACAGAAGACGCTCTAACTGAGGATTGAATGGGCAACGTCTAACTGTGAGGCGACAACGCTACCGCAGCACCACCACCACAGTAAATACTACAGAAATGTAAGAGCCCACATTTACATCTCTTAGCTTATTTGCAATACCAGAATGATGGACAATGTCAACTGTTTTGGTCAGATCGAGCCATGTTGTGCAGACTGAATGCCACTAGCCACCATCTCCAAGAACTTCATGAATAAGTTTACTAAATTAAGTAAATATTAACTCGCCCATACAAAACCAGACTGTTGATCTAGCTTAGCATAGGTAATGAAGACAGATATAGTATGTTTAATGGCTTTGCAAATTAAACTTTATTTTTTATTTATTGTGTTTGTTTACAGGGAAGTCCAACTGGGCACAGGACAAATTTTCAGCAGAGGCCCTGGAAAAAGGCTAATGGATCAATAGGGGTCCTATCATAGTCCACAGGAACTATATCCTTTATGAAGGGGAGTCACAGGAGCCATTCCCTATACTTCAGGGACATATAATGTGAATAAACATACGTTTGCAGCTATTTATTTTGTACTCATTTAAATTGTCTGGTTCCATGGAAGTGGTGTTTCTAGTTCTTGAGAGCACAGTTAAGGCATACTCTCCAGGTTCATTATGGGAAGATAAGTGTGTAAAATTTTACTGAGCTTTTGAAGTAAAGATGGCACTAAAAGTATATTACCTGTATATTTAGGGCAATAGTGGGGAATGCTGTTTTGGATTAGTTTGTGGCACTGCTGGGAATTTTTTTTTTATGTAATTAAAAGTATTTATATTTATTCTTGGCTTCAGATACTAGTTTACATTTGGATTTTGATCTGATATTCATGATGTTTATTAACTCTTTGCTGATCTATTTGATAGAATATTTAATGTGTGTAAAATTTAGTGATTTTTATGATTTTAGAAGTTTTTTGTGTGCTATGTTATAGAAGTTTTTATAATGGCAGACCACAGAAGTGGTTCATTTTTGAATTTCCATTATATTTGGTTCAAGGGGAGAATGCTAGAGCTTTACACTTTTTGAGACAGAACTGTATTAAGTCACAGCTTAACTTCCTGGTGACTGGTGATATCAAAAACTAAATAGAGAGCCCGAGTATGCATTTTCATTTAGTCCTTAAATTCAGAAATGTTCACTGTGATGATATTTAAGATGTTAAAAAGGTCACTGATTTGTGGTCATATTTAGTCATGGATAGTGATATGGGAGTAATACTTGTGAGGGCTATGTTAGTATGGAGGAGGTCTAGAATGCTCTGCTCCCAGGTGGGGTGGCTTGCATTTTAATTGTAGGTAGTTTAGTGAAAACATGGAAGAATCTCAGGTGGATAAATTCATAATTTGTGCTTAGGGTAAGTTAGAATTCAATTTGTAGTCTCAATGAATCTGCCTAGAGGCAAAATGGTTCCTGTCAAACATGGAAATGCTACCCCTATAATTTTCCTTATGTCTGTATGCATCATAAGCTCTAAAAATGGGGAAGGATGGAGTGCTGTCTTTACAATTAAACTGTATAGTATACAACAAATACATGAATGGGTTAAAGTTTCAGGAGAGCCTCAAGATCAGGGAATTTGTTATTAAGTTTTCTGGCAATAAAAGAAACCTTTATATCATCAGAAGTGGAATTTGTTGTAATTTTGTCTGCCATGTTGGGATCCCAGTAGCTTGACCAACTAAAAGGTACAGTGGGGCAGCAAGAGCTTTGGCCATTAAAACAAAACCAAGTACCCATATATGCACAGCATCATTAACAAAGCAAGTTGGCCTAATACCTCAAACCTAGACTGACATACTAGATTCCCATCCAAGAATAAGGACCAGTTAGCCAAGTGATGAAGCAGATTATATTTTATTTGAATTTAGGCATCATTCTGGTTGAAGGTAGGATTCCATCCAAGATCAATGTATTACCTGCATTTAATACATGCATAGTCTTTGCATGTCCCAGAGGTTTGAATACCACAAGTCATTCACACTCACATGGGCTACCACTAGTTCATATTCATTATTTGCCCATTGTGAAGGACTGTAGATTCCAGCATGGGTGAGACGAATAATCATGACCATTTCTTTCTCCAGCCTTGTCAGCATGGAGTTAATGTGTCTGACAAGAGAATCATCAATGACTGGTCCATTTTTACTTATACTCTTGGAGACAGGTAGTGGACAATTTACAGTCTGCAGCCTGGTGCCTTATTACTTTATGTTAAGGTAATCTTTTGCTAAATGTCTGCTGAAACTGTGGCTTCCTAGTTTTATGAAGCTTGGATTTGGTATGTTGATGCAGTTGTGTGGGTTGTAATATGCGATGCTCACAGACCATCTTTTTAGGTGAGATGATGGCCTCTTTGTTGTGTAGATTTTATACATCTCAAAGATCGTATGTGTACACACACACACACACACACACACACACACACATATATATATATATATATATATATATATATATATATATATGTGTGTATACACATATACATATATACATATGTACATATAGACATATGTACATATATACATATACATTATGGCAATGTTTTTAAAAAGATTGATGTTGAATGTGATAATTTAAAAAGGAAAGAAAATAAATTTAATTGGTTTGTGACAAAACTGCTTATGAAAGTAAAAGGGCTTACCCCACCCCTAAGGGACAAGGTATTTCAGGGAACACTATGCTAACATTAGTGGGAATGATGGGAATAATGAAGAATGTCATTCTGAACCATTGGGGATTTACAATGACAATGACCCCATGGTAGGTAACAGCTCAAGGTTATGGGACAGTGATAATGTCGATGGCATTGTTTTTTGGATCTCTTGCCACCTTCTGGAACAGGGTAATTTATACTTTTACTGAGGAATTTGCCTCTTTTGCAGACCATGGCTCTGGGGGTGGGGACATGAATGTTGTGGTAGAAGAATATTAGCATAATTACAATCATCCTAGTTACAAGGGGAAATGGGAAGGGAAGAGGAAACTGAAGGGCAGATGATTAACAGGCAGGATGTTACAGGTCTGAAGGAATTAGGTGAGATTGTTTATGAAAAGAGTGGTTTCAAGATTTTTAATTACAGTGATGTTGATATTATCCAAGAACATTTTGAAATTTTCAAAAGGGGGCCTACTTTTTCCATAGTTCATCATTTGATATGGTAGATATCTTACTGGAATTCAAAATGTTTGGTAGGAAACTAAATCTGAAGTTGCTGTGTGGTGAGGTTGTAAATGAAACCACTTACATTAAATGTAAAAGTACCTTTAATCCACCCTAGGCTACCCCTTAATGGTTTTTGAGTGAATGTGTGAAAAGCAGATACGGTGGTTTTAAAGGAAAAAGGATGTTAAGAAATATTACAACTTGCCTCATAGCAGAAAGTGGTATTGGACTCTTTAAGGAATTATAAAGACCTTAGGTTCATGAAACCTGATGGGTGGAGGGGAGGTTGAATCATTTTGACTACTCCTTGAGGATGATCTCATACTTGAACAAAGAAGTATATTTTGAACTTAATTCTATTAATGAGGTCAACTGGCCTTATAACAAAATTGATCAAGCCTTGCATGAATTTAAAAGTGATGGGGTAATTGAGGATGTGGAGAAGAATTTTCTCAGTCAAAAAACAATGTATTCCCACTATTTTTGGTATCCCGAAGGTGCGCAAAGATGTACTTGACCCACCATTAAGGCCAATTATGGCATCTGGTGGGTTGAAAACTGAACCTCTTGCAAAATACATTGATATGTCACTTAAAATATTTTTTAATAACAAAGGACATGTATTAAAAGATTCCTGGCATTGCTTAGAACAACTCAGCAAGCTAAAATTTGATGATATTGTTGTTTTTGTGACCATTGACGTCAAACTATTTTTAGTGATACTCCATTATGTAGCCCTGGACTGGTTTGGTGACTTGTTTTTACTGGGTGCAGATTTTGAGCAGGTTAAGATACAGTTCTTGAATAATTTAATGGAAATGGTCTTATGTTACAACTTTGTATTCTTTGAGAGAGAATACTATAGGCAAATTAAGGGAATAGCCATGGGGGCAGCAGCTGTCACCGTATTTGGAAATATACTATTATGGTATTGGGAGATGAATTATGTTTTTAAATCTGAATTTTGAAAGTACATAGTGGGTTATTATACATTTTTGGATTATGTTTTGTTAATCTGGAAAGGATCTACTGATAAATTAGAGGAATTCTTTGAGTATATCAATGATACAGTTGAGTTTTTGAAACTCACAATGTAATTTGATGTTTGGGTGATTAATTTTTTGGATTTTTCCTCAACAAAAATAGGGATAATGATAATTTGTTTCTAGTATTTTTAGAAAAGATACAAGATGCAATAGTTATATGCACTTTGAAAGATCTCACCCTTTATGGCAAAAGTGCAATTATGTGAAGGGGCAGTTAGCACGTATTTCAAGAATGGATTCTGATGATAAAAAGTTTTAATGGAGATTTACAAATTAAAGGAAATGTTTTTTGAAAGAGCATACCTGAAACTGTTGGTGGACCAAGTTATTGGTCAAGTCCTGAGTAAAAGACAGGGGGAATTTAAATCCATTTTAAGTGAAGGGGCATGAAGTGTAAGTAATAACAATAATCAACACAAAGGTGACTTTAATTTAACTATGGTCATAACTTTCAATAGTCTGAGTTCTGAGCTACGGAACATTATTAGTAGGAACTGTGTTGGTATGTTTGCTAACACCGATTTAATAAGGAAATCAGGTGAATAGCCAAGGTTTGTATATAAACAGGTAAAAATTTTAAATGTTTGAAAAGGAGAATATTGGTAAAAAAGTGGATGTAAGAATGGCTAAATGTGGAGTGTGTTCCCAGCGCTCCTATATTTACAAAGTTATAGATGTTACAATAGCTTTTTCCCAGGGATAATAAGGGGTAATGGTAGAATTGATTGTAATACAGAGAGTGTGGTTTACTTGGCCAAATGCTCAATCTGCAAAGCATTCTATATTGGGAAAATTGAAAGGGCTTTGAGGCAAAAGATTTACGAGCATCTATATGCCATTAGGAAATAGGATGAAAAAAAATGTCCTATATCAACAAAGTATGGAATGCAACGCATTTAAAAAGGTTTTACTTTTCGTTCTTGAAAGGGTTTCACAGAATGTTTTAGGGTGTGACTGGGAAGCATTCTTGGAGAAAAGGGAATTAGTTTGGCAGGCTAAGTTGAACGCTACCCACCCCACTGGTATAACTGATAAGATTTGGATTAACAATATTTTAAAATTAGGAGTTGGACATCTTTGATTATATAAGTTGGTGGTGGTTTTAATTTAAGCCCCTGATAAGCCATTTTTTACCACTGTATAAAGACACAATGTAATATTTTATGACATTTTTAATAAGTAGTTTTTGTATCTGTGGTTTTAAAACTTTTGGGGTTTGTGCTTCATTGAAGTGATAATTGGTGTGTATGTAGAAATTACTCAGTTTTAATGCACAAGATTTCTGATAAAGTCCTGTAATAAATGGACGAAAATTCTAAAACAACAGACTTATGATTTAATTTTTATTTCTTAGTGGACTATTTTCTACATTCTGCTGACAAGATTAAAGAGCGTTTTTAAGTTTATAAGTGCTATATATGCTGTTGGGAAAATTTTATGTATACATATATACATGTTGACTAATAGTTCATAGTTTGAATGTATTTAGCAGGGCCTATACTACCTATAAATGCCAAGTGCTATGACAACAATAAATGTGGTTCAAGTTGTTTGTCAGGTTGGTGTACATCTTACAAGAGTTAAGTTTCACCAAATATAAAGATAGTATTTTAGTCAATAGGTGCAAGGGATCTTAAGTGAGAGATTAAAATAATGAAAGTAGTAATACAAGTGTAAAGCAGGGAAGAACAGCAGCAAATACTTATAAGCAACTACTAAAAACAGTCACAACAAAAAGCTATGACAGGTCAACCTTAGTGGCATTTACACAGTAGCAATAGTCAAACACAGTGGCAGCTACATCTAACAGTGCACTGCTGCTTACACAGTAATATCAGTAGTACCCCTCCAGCTCACAGAGCAGCTGAAGGCAACTATTAGTTAAAGAGGGAACTAACTATCAATGAACATCAGTAAAGGCAAGTAGCATATACCTCTACCAGCAATTCACTTGCATCTATGGAGTCCATATTGGACAGTAGCAATGGGCAGCTAGCACAGTATACACCAATACAATTAGAAGAGACTTATGTCAGATACTGTGGGCTTGGTGGTGCATTACAACCCAATAATTCAGGTCACAGGCAGAAGTGTTCAGCTTGGCATTTAGCAACTGTCAGGATATGAGGACTAACCCATGTAAAAATTCAACTTGTTGCACCTCAGGAAAATCCAGAAAAGATCAAGAGAGGACAATGATCAGTAACACCACCTATTTAAAAGGTCTAAAGCAATCAGAAGCCAACAAATAACCTGGTCCCCTCTAATCTTAATAGAGAAAAAAACAGCAAACCATTTCAAAGCAAGAGCACTTGCTTCCATCCAAGTCCAATTAAGATGACCATTATCGCCCTATTTAATTTGTTTAAATTCCTAACTTTACATCTCAAGCAATGTTAAAGGCTTTTATTCATTATGGCTACCAAATTGAAATGGACAGCACAATTACTGCCACTTGATTTTTCAGAAGGATATCCCATTATGATCATTGCTACTAGTTTTAATATTAATTACACCTCCTTAAATAACTTGAGTAAAGCTACTACCCCAACAAAGGCAGAAGAGCAATTTGCAACTCCACTAATATTCTAAGGTATGACCTACACAAGACAGCTTGCATCTCTAACTACACTACAGAATCAACTTGAGAGTAATTTTTTTACTCATATATTTAGAGAGCTCACACAATCCTTTTAAAATCAGGTGATATTTAAACCCAGAGCCACATCTAAAGCACATTCAGTTGACGCAACCCAGCCTCAATCTATAATCTTACAGATGTATCACTTAAGACACTGTAGCATAGCACTGTTATAAAAGTAATACAAGACACTAATCAGCACAAACAGTGTGTCGCTCATCTTGTGTAGCTAGTTAAGACGAAGAGGATCAGGTATTCATTTATATACTTTATTACATACAAATATATCAGGATTGATAGCAGCAACATAAAATATACACAAACTAACTTACTGGCTGACTACTACACATGCATGCATGCTTACACCTCTGCAGCCCACTACAAAATGGCAGTCTTGCTTGCTCACTGGAAAGGTTCTTAAAAGTTACATATAAATGCTAATCTAAATCCTCCCTCTTTACTGAGCTGTCTTGCAAAGATAATGACATTTGAATAGGCATGCAAATTATACAGACAATAATGAATAAAAAACATTCATGTCCAAGTTGCTGTGTATCTGGAACAAGGTCTGGAAATGTGACCTGATCTTGTAATGTAGCAGTTAGGACTGGGTTTAACAACAGGGATAGTCATTGGTGAACGATCTGCTTTTGGACTCTCTGAGATATTCTCAGGAACGGGGATATTTGCTGGAATGTCCTCTGGAAGTGGAACATTGGATAAGTTGCTCTGAGAACTAGAGTCTTTATCACAGGCAAAATGATACAATACTGGCTTGAACACTGGTTATAAATGTTTCTGATTCTGTCTAAATTCGATTCCTTGCAATTCCATGATGTACTATCTCGGCTCTAGACATAAACTTTTCATGACTCCAATCCAATCAAAACCTTTTACTGTCTGCATCCTCACTATGTCCCCTTCTTATAATGGATTGAGCGGTTTCCTGGTCTTATCATAATAGAACTTCTGGGCCAAAAGCTTTTTCAGGAGTTGAGCTTTTACTGCTTTGTTCTTCTTAGCACATGGAACCAACAAATTGTTACTTGGTAGTGTGGTTCTGGTTCATCTCGACATAAGTCTCAGGGCAGGTGAACCAAGATGATTTTTGCGAGGAATGTTTCTGAGATTCAGGAGATTCAGAAAAACATTTGTATTGTCTTGTTTCGACTTCTCTAACAACTGTTTTGCACTTTGAACTGCAGGTTCTGCCAAACCATTTGATTATGAGTACTCAGGACTAATCGTAACATGAATAAAGTCTCACTCTTCAGCAAATCTCTTGAACTGCTGACTTGTAAACTGTGCACCATTGTCAGAAATGACTTTGTGCTTACCGGAAATAAGATTAGGAAGTAGGTCAATCTTGAACCAATTTGAATAAGAGTCTAATAATACCAAATAATATTGCCCATTCCATTTGAAAATGTCTGTAGCTACTGTCGACCAAGGTCTTAGGACATTTTTAATACCACACAGAAGCTTGTCTTTTATCAACTCACCCATCAAATCACCAAATCTGCACATTTTAGCATTATTTCTCAAGTCAGTTATATATCCTTTAAAAGTTTCACCAGGCTTTTGATCTCTTGTGTAAAATAAGTGCCTTTCCATTGTAATATTCATTTGGGGATTATGCATTTCTCTAAATTTAAGTTTACAGCACTTAAGGTCTTCCCTTGTTTCAGCCAGTACCACTATATGGCAGTTTCACCCCACCCCTGCATACACAGCTGGTGCATACATAAATTAAAGCTCTCTTTCAATGGCTTCTGACCTAGCTAAATTAAGCAGAATAAATGTCTTTCTACATGTGCCTTTGTCAGAAAATGCAGCCTGTATGAAAATATTGTACTCTTGCTCAAACAAATTTTTGCAATATTATTATCAAATACAAGTGGAGCAGTTCTGCGAAATCCTTCTGCCATGCCAACAAATTATGCTTAAACACAATTCAAAATATGGCCCTTGTTATTATGTATGAGCATGCACACACACTAGGTACTTATAACAATATTCAAATGCAGAATAACCTCTTTGAATGACTGTACTTTGAGAAATATTCTTTGAAATGGCTGGTATTTTGTGAAATAACTGCACTATAATACTACACAAACTGGCAAACACTTTGTACACTTCGGATATTTCTAAAAGATTTAGATAATGCGAAATAGCACATAGCAAAAAAATATGGTAATTTTACTTTGTTTTATACATGTTATGCTATTCAGATATTGTTTCAATCATTTTCATAAATATTTCAAATACTTGTATCAATATTTCTCAATTTCGGACATTTTGTTTAACTATAAATTCATTCTGAGCTTTCTGAGTGTTTTGTTTAATATTTGTTGAGTAAAAAATAATTTAAGTGAATTTTACTACCTGGAATTCGTTTCTGAACTGTTTGCGAGTGGTTTGAGCAGTAGGGATGATGCACTCCTGTATTCCTCAAATTTTAACTGTGTGCCTGATGGTCTTGACTTTGGATCCTATTCTGACACCATGTCACTTGACAAGAGGCTCAGGTGTTCGTTTATATACTTTATTACATACAAACACATCAGGATTGATAGCAGCAACATAAAATATAAATAAACTGACTGACTACATACTTGCTTACACCTCTGAAACTCACTACAAAATAGTCTTTCTTGCATGTGCCCAGCATTTATAATCATCTGCTATCTCACTGGAAAGCTTCTTAAAGGTACATACACACTCTGATCTGCAAAGTGTTTGAAATAAGTGCCTAAGCAGTGAAGTTCAGTGAAGTTCAGCTTACATAGCATAAACTGAGCTGAGTTGGCCTAGTGGTGTAATGCACTGAACTGTAGTTCAGGGGGTCCCGCATTCAATACTTGGCAGTGGTGTATTAGAAGTGAGTTAGCCTAGTGGTGTGTTACTCTGACTGTAGTTTAGAAGGTCCTACAGTTACATTGTTGCCTCACAGCAAGAGGTTCTCTGGTTCAGTTCTCAGCTGGGGTTCCTTCTGTGCTGAGTCTGCATGTCCTCCCTGTGTTTGTGTGGGTTTCCTCCCATGTTACAAAGACATGCATCTGGAGCATTTCTCCCATGGCCTCCGCTGCAAATTGGCTTTGTTCCAAGTCAGACTTTCCCAGTAAACAAATGTTAAATAAAATGTATTTGTTTGTTTGTTTGTGTCTTTCGGCTTTTCCCGGTTAGGGGTTGCCACAGCGGAACTCTGGTCCGCTAATGATTGGTAGTTGATTTTTACGTGCCGAGTTACCAGCCCTGATGCACAACCTTCAAAGAAGGTATGCCCATTCATGCATATCTCCACGCAGAAGACGTTCTAGCTGAGAATCAAACCAGACAGCGTCTTACTGTGAGGCGACAATGCTAAATTTATAATAAATAAATAACTGAACATACCAGCAATCACACAAATTTGAAGGATGAGATCTGCACGTTTCCTTATGCTCAAACCACTTAAACATCTTTAATAGACAGGAAATTAAAACTGATTGAAAATACTCCAAGAATTTAACTAGGCATGTCAGTGTACTCAAATGAGTATATTTATTCCTTACCATCTCTTGAAAAATGTTATTACTCAAGGAGCACACAATGGTTGGATCTACTCACAGTAAGGTTCACAGTATAGAAATGAATAAAACACACTTCTGCAATAGGAATGTTCCTTTAAAACAGGTATTTTATGTGCCAACA
>NC_056739.1:386872537-387052537 GCF_019279795.1 Protopterus annectens
AACATCCAAGGTCAGAAACAAGACCCCTTGGAAGCATGTGAATCATGTGTAGGAAGGTGTTCACGTAAAGTCTGAGGCGAAAATCATGAGGGATGAGGACATTTGTAAAGTTTTCTATAGGACACAGTCATTATAACGTCATGAAATTGCATGAGCAGTTTGATAAGAAAATGTATAAAAATACAGTTTCTGTATGTAAAGTGAGAATGCTTCATCAAGGATACTGAAGAATAACTCCCAGCGCTGTAAGAATAAAATTTCTGTTTGCACATCCTGAAGTGTTGTTCCTGACTAAAGGCATATAAGGTAAATTCTTAATGTTATTTATTTATGACTATAACAAAGGTATTCACGCAACACTGTCAGATGTGACCATAAACACCTATATCACCAAGTGGTAGACCAGTGTATCACATACATGGCATCTAAATATGTTGACATGTATGAAATGACCTATAACTCAGGTCCAGGGATAAGGTACATACATTAGGACTGTCTGCTAGGCCCTTTTCTGTCCATTATTTAAGTGATGGACATCACAGATGACACACATCCTGTGTTCAAACAGCTGCCTGAAGGACTACAGATTGTGGGCAATCATTGCCTCCATCTGTGATATTAGTATAATACAGACAGTATCAACACATACCAAAGATTGCTGGCACAGCCATGACAACACCTGCAATGACACAAAAAGATTTGGGGATTTGTTACATCAGGAAAACAAACACAATCCAAGTATAATGTAGACAGCATACCCTATAATCAGACCAGTAGTTATGTGACCTGTGTCCTGGGTTAGATGGTAAGTGGAACATTCACCAGCATGTGGTCACAGTGCTGGTTACTCCCTTGTATATGACACAACTACTGAGTATGTGAAGGACATCCACATCAGAGACCATAATACCTTCATAGTTCACAGACTTCATCACACCAATAACGGAATACAATGCACCCTTCTTCAAGTACCTCCCTACACATCTTCTACTGATGTGTACGACCTTTGTCACAATTAGCTGTCACAACTTTTATTGGCCATACCTAGGTACTCCTTTTGTGGCATACGCATTACTCTCTGATGGTGTGGAACTACCATCAAGTTGTTACGCCACATGCATATGTGTTACCTGTTCTGGTGATGCACAGAGTACATACATAGGTATTTGACAACATTAATGTCACATGTAACATTTGTGGCTATATATATATATATATATATATATATATATATATATATATATATATATATATATATATATATAGGTTTACCTTCAAAATGTTGAATGCCATAATGTCTAATGTTCATTTGGTTGGAAAATAACATCTAAACCCAAAACATTGAATGATCAAAATGTCTAAAATCACTTAATTGAAAAGGCAATGAGATCACCTCTACTATTTTGCAGGGGGCTATGCCTCCCCTGCACCCTCCATGTGGGGGGTTGCGCCCCCCACCCCCCCTACTTAAATATACCAACTTCGATATCACACTACAGTGCAGAAATGGGCAAATTTGATAATTTTGACACTGTGAGTTTAGACTAATTTTCTTTCAACATTTTGATCATTCAGTATAGTGCATTTGACCAATCAACATTTTTAAGGTAAACCATATATATATATATATATATATATATATATATATATATATATATATATATATATATATATATATATATATATATATGCCGTGCACATCAGTCAACTAGCAAGTATCATTATATTGCATACAGGTATAGCAGTGTCCCTCCTAACACCTCCAGTAAATGTCATGGTGCCAGGATAGTGTGCATGATTACCCTCAGAGTGTGGATGTATCATAGTAGTTGTACAAGTGTGTTTGTGCAGAATCATCTCTGATCACTCTAAATCACATATGTAATGTCAAAGGTATGGGATTATTTGTGCTATTATTCTGACATTGTCCATGATTGTGTTTGCTTCTTTTAATGTTGGCCATGAGCCTTTACCTGTGTCCCACTTGCTGGAGACCTTTGTTGAGATTACACATATTCAGGCAAATCAGTTTGCAAAGCTTTACAATATCCACCCTACCCCAATTGTATCTAACATCCCTGATAGATGTCCTCTGCATTATTCATGTAAGGATGCTTATCTCACACAGACATCCTCCCCATTATGTTACCTTGTGTTAGTCACATAATACACATTTTCACTGTGCATTCCCTACTGTACCAGACTGATATGTGATTGGTGTTGCTGCAAGAACAGTCTTCCATTGACATGCCCTACTGTCATCTACTGTACATTACAATGTTTCACCTGTCCTCTTTCCCTGTTTATTCCTTCAATTCATTTGTGTGTCCCTATTCAATACACACACTTCCCCCTGAGGGTTTATTTTACATGGCAATCCATGTACCCTTACAGATCATTTACACAACTTCAGTACAGAATGCCAAGAATGGGATTTCACAATAATCTGTACTGTAGATAAACAATTCTGTACCTTGTGTTTGGACCATATATTTAACGATCATAACTCTCAACTGTCCAGATTTTCACAGAAATGTCAAGATTTTTGCCTCATATATCTTTCGGTATGTTCCTTATCAAATTTGTGATTTTCTGCCATATCACTGATAAGATCTCAGGATTGATGTGCCTCAATATTATATATGTTTGAGTTTCAGACTTTAAATCCTTCAGAACATGTATCTTAACACAAGCCCTGGTTATTCTAGCCATTTGTAAAGTGCAAATATGTCAAATAGGGTCACTGGCACCCCCATTATGTTGGCCTTTGTCCAGATGTCTGGCACTATGAGATTTAGAGTCATATGTTAAGCCCTGGTGATTATTGTGGCATTCTGCACAAAATCAGGGATCTTCACTGTTGCCAGCCATGAAACCTCACTTATTTATGTTTAAACACAGTGCACAGCATGAATATGCAATGAGTGCTGCTGCTCACCACCCATGACTGTACACACATGTAAACTCTGTGTAGGCTTTGTGTGAAGCCAACACAGAGTTTATTGAATCCCATTGTAAAAGTCTAAGGGATGACATTTTAAAATACAGCATTTTTTTAGAAATTATTGGGAGGTTCCACATGTAATTCTTTGGGGTTCTTCAAAGCATGCTTATATCATAAGATGTTTAGTTGGTATTTTAATAAAATGAAGCAATGGGATTAAGAATTATCAGAATTATAAGATCAGATAGATACGTTAAACAATGTACAAAAAGATAACAAAGATCTTTTAATGGAGATGTAAAGGTTAAATACAAAATACCTTAAAAACTGTAACATATAGTATCAGTTGCTTTAGGAAAAAACTCGGTCTTCTCTAAATCTTGTAGTTTGCACGTACTAGCTGTTAAATAAAAATATAAATAAACATAGATATTATACCTGGTAATAATAGGAAAGCTACAGATATAGATGAAATTATGAAATGTTTTAGGAACTTTTATAAAATAAATAATTATATTGGTATTAGGGAACATAAGGATTTAGTTAAATGATTTTTTTTAAATCTTCTTCTTTCGGCTTTTTCCTGGTTAGGGGTCGCCACAGCAGATCACCTGTCCTCTCATGATTGGCAGTGGAGTTTTACAGTGTCGAGTTGCCAGCTCAGCACCCAACCTTCCACAGAAGGCACACACACACGCACTCACACCTATGGCCAATTTAGAGTGTCCCATCCACCTGCAGCATGTCTTTGGGATGTGGGAGGAAACCGGAGCGCCCAGAGGAAGCCCACGCGACTATAGGGAGGACATGCAGACTCCGCACATAAGGCACCCCAACCAAGGATCGAACTGGAGAACCTCTTGCTGTGAGGCAACAATGCTAACCACTGCACCACCGTGGCCACCCAATAAATTAACTCAGGCTAAATTAAAGAAAACTGAAAAATATTTCATTACTGGAAATAAAAGATCAAATAAAAATGTAAAAGATAAAGTCCTTAGTGATTTTTTTATTTTATTTATTTATTTTACATTTATTGACTGGGATTGTCTGACTGAGCTGAACAGCCCTTTTTCAGCAGAGGCCCGGGGAGAAAAGCTTCAACATATTATACAATTTCCATTATAAATTAGCATTAAACAGCAATATTACAGGATTATTACAAGGCATTAAGTATAACTACAATGTTATACAGTGTCAATAATCAGGAGTATAGCATAACTATTTCAAAATTTATAAAAAGAAATATGTCATTAAGATGAGTATAGTTTTTGGGGTAAGTGGTTAAAAAAAACATTTTATCATGATGTAGTAAGGCAAGACAATTAAAATAGAATGTTTCTCTGAGGAAATTTGCTTAATAGAGATTAGAAGACAGTAGAAAGAGTAGTCGAGGAAGATTAGAGAGAGCTAGTGAGAAGAGTGAGTTAAGGTCAGAAAGTAGATTATGGTATGAGAAGCAGGGGATGTTAAGGAGGGGGACTGCAGTGGCAGGACCAGTGACTTTTAAAGTGCTCTTTGGTGGCTGTCTTAAATTGTTTAGGAGCCTATTCCAGGCGATAGTGGGGTGATAGCTGTACATGTTGTGTCCAAGTTTAGACTTGGGTTTGTAGATTTGTAGTAGGTCTTGGTTAGAGCTTTGGAGAGGTCTGGAGGGAGAATAATGGGAGATGAGAGGGGATAGTGCTGGGCAGTAGGAAGGCTGGTATAGGATAGAATGGATGATCTGGAGCTGAGAGAGAAGAAGCTGGTGGGGTAATTCAAGCCAGTTTATGTGTTTTAGAGAGAGACAGTGATGGGATTTTTAGGTTTATTGGGCAGCAAATCAAGCTACCTTGATGTAGGTAGATTTGAGTTTGATCAGGAGTGCTGAGTTAAGATTTGTGAGAATTTGAGAATTCTACATTAGACTGGGTAGAAGGTAGGTAAGAGAGAGAGAGAAATCTTGGCTTCAGAGGTAAGTAATTTCTTGTTATGGTAAAGGAGCCCTAGTTTTGAATGGGTCTTTTTGATACAGTTATTAACATGCAAGTCAAATTTAAGCTGATCATAGATGGTTATGCCTAAGAGCTTAGTACTGGATTCTACCTGTATGGGAGTGTTATTAAGGGACTGTATGGACAAGGAGGGTTTAATATTTATGAACTTTTTAGGTAGGAAGAGTAACAGCTTTGTTTTTTTTTTAGGGTTAAGGATGAGCTGCTTGTTGGAGAGCCATGTTTCAACTAAGTTAAAAGATGCCTGAGTAGCTGAGAAGAGCTTAGAGGCAGAGTTGGCTATGGTGATGACTGGAGAGTCATCTGAGCATTGCACTAAAGATGACGGAGGACAGGAGTTATAGAGCTGATTAGTAAAGGTATTAAAAAGTAAAGGCCCTAGGATAGACCCTTGAGGTGCACCCATTTTGACAGGGAGAAGAGGGGAGAGTACATAGTGCCATCTCACTGATTGAGATCTATCAGTGAGGTAGCTGGAGAACCATGCAATACTTTCAGAGGAGAAGCTGAGATTATGCAGTTTGTGCAGCAGAAGAGAGTGTGAGACAGTGTCAAAAGCTTTTGAGAGGTCCAAGAATAGGCAAGAAATAGGTTTATGATCACCCATGGCTATAGAGACTGCATTAAGGAAGGATAATAGAATTGTAGTGGTGCTATGTTTGGGTCTGAAGCTGTGTTGAATGGATGTAAGCAGATTTTCCTGTATTAGATACTGCATAACTTGTTTATGAATACATTTTTCTAGTACTTTAGAGAGAGGGGAGAGGATAGCGATAGGTCTAAAGTTGGAGATATCAGAGGAGTTACCTCCTTTGTGTATAGGTAGAGTGTAGCATTGTTTCCAGATAGAAGACCATTTAGACTGAGAGATAGAGTGATTCATTAGGACAGATACAGGGAGAGCAAGAGAGTCAGCTGCCAGCAGAAGAAAAGTGGAAGGAATATTGTCAGCTGATGCTGAGCATGGGTTTAATTTAGAGAGTAGAGTTTTGATGTAGCTAGTAGGTACAGGTTTGAGGGAGAAGGTATTTGAGGAGATAGTATTAGGAGTAGGTTCAGAAAAGTTGGAGATGTTAGTAGTAGAGGAGTTTGGGTTAGGGTTCAGTAGCTTAAATACTGAATCGATAAAATAGATATTGAAGATAGTGGCAGTTTCTTCAGATGTCTTGTCTGGGCATGGATTGGGGGCGCTAAGATTACAGGGATGTAATACTTGGTTAATAGAGTTCCAGAATTTTTAAGGATTAGATTTTAGGGCTGTGGGAGGTGTGTTATAGAAGTCCTTTTAGCTTTGTTTATGTGTTTATTTGTCAGATTTCTGAGTTCTTGATATTTTTGTAAGTGCAGAGAGCTTAGTTTGTAACCATTTTTTCCATAGTTTGTCTCTAGTTATCATAAGGGTACGAGTGGCTTTTGAAAGCCACAGAGATATGGTGGACTTAATTCGGACTTTGCGAGGGAGAGCAAGTGAGTCTAAGATGCTAAGGAAGATGGAGTTGAAAGCTAGGACTGCTTCATCTAGTGGGAGTTGGGTAAGGAATTTCCAGTTTACTTTAGAGAGGAGGGTGTTAAAGGTTTCTGGATGGAAGTTAGAGAGTTTTCAACAAATGATACATTTAGGAAGTTTTGAGAAGTGGGGAGTGAACCTAAGCACTTTTATAGGGCAGTGATCGCTCAGGGTGTTTGGTAGGGTTTCAGGGTTATGATATTTGGAAGGATTAGATACAAGTACCCAGTCAATAGGAGTGCTAGATAAGTTAAAGTTGTTTGTATGGGTAGATTGGGAGATTAGCTGTGTAAAGCCATATAAATTAATGAGTATTAGAGTTTGGATTACTGAGAGTTAACCAGTTAGAGATGAGGAAAGAGTCCAATTAGGCATTCCAAGCCTTGGAGAAAATATATAACAAGGTCCAAGGAAAGCTGATTTGGGCAGTGCTGCAGTAGTCTGAAGTCACAGAAATAATGGTAGTCTTAGTGAAGGCTATGTACAGGTGAGCCAGTGACTCAAGTGCTATCAGTGTTTGTACCCAGAGAGGGGTTCCCAGTGGAAGTGGGTGTGCATCAGGGTTCATCTCTGAGCCCACTACTGTCTATACTGTAGATGAACTACATTAGCAAATTATTAAAATGAGCAAAAAGTAGGAGGGAAAGATCTACAAAGTTGCTATAAGCAGACTATATAGCATTATAGAAAGACTCTGAACAATAACTTCACCAAATAGGTGAAGTAATATAGGGGAATGGTATGCAAAACTGAAGGTACATGGCATGAAATTGTAATGGCAGCAAATCGAGGAAATCAAGTTGAGAATTAAGATAGAAGAGAAAATAGCTGAACAGGTTAACATTTTCAACTACTTCAGAAGGTTAGATGTGGAGAAAGGAGGTCTGAATGAGGGGATCAAAGCTAAAATCTGAGGGGTTGCAGCCAACTTGCAGAATGTCATGAGGTAGTATATGACAGAAGAATGCCAAAGAAGTCGAAATGAAGGTGTACAAAACAGTTATGCATCCAGTACTAATGTATGGTACACAAACTTGGGTAGTAAAGACAGAGCAGTTGAGGAAGTTAGAGATGATGGAGACAGTGCGCATCCTATCACTTGTCTCATGCACTTCATTAGACGGATGAAGAAAAGACGTTAGAGCAGATGCCAATGTAGTTCCAAGTCAGGCAGAACAGTTTACTGTGGATTGGGCATGTACAGAAAATGATTTGGAAACAGACAGGAAGGAGTCAAGACAAAACAAAGGCATCCGGCCAAGGGATGGATAGATTGACAGAAGAACTGTGACAGGCAGATGTGACTGTCGAAAAATGAGAGTAGCAAGAGATGGAGACAGTTAACATAACACCTCAACCCCCATTTAGAAAATAGGAAACAGGAGATTGACGAGGACTATCACAGCTGTAATGAAATGGCATGAATTAATTATAGTAATATTCATTAATTATTTAAGAGTCAAGAATAAATGGAACATTTTTTTCTATGGAAGATAGTGTTACATTAATTAAAATTAACAAAATATTGTATATTATTGTTGAAGACAACCCCTTCCCAAAGATCTCAATAAACAATTTAATGGTGCACTTAAATTTCTTCTGGTATCCAGGTAAAAGTAGACTACCTTTGCAGTATCATATGAGAAACTGGAGGACAGGATTCCTGGACACGCAATTAGTTGCTTTATCAGATTAAAATTGTAGCTTTATGGTTAAAGTCTAATTATTCAGCTAGATGGAAAACACTTCATAAAATCTTATGGCCAAGTAGTACAAATAGACTGCATTCCCAAATCTCACAAAATAATTTCAAATGGTTATTAAAAACTTAAGAATTTTTAAAAATCTTTAAATAAAAGTGCGGCTCTTTATACTATCTGCTGCAGCATTTACTTAAGATTTTATCAATGCTTAATTTTTCTAAAATGCTAGTTTTTAACCCCGCTGGCAAGGATTGAAATTGCCCGATCACATATACTCACTACTCTTTTATATGCCTCACCTGTACTCTCAAACCTCAATAAAACCATACTAAGTAAGCTGTCCCATAGCTATAACCATATTGCCAAATTTGCCACTGGCTCCACCTATAGAACCCATCACTGCCAGAACCTGAAACAACTAGAATGGCTAGAACTGCCCAGCTTAGTTCATTTCAATCAACTCCTAATAGCGCACAAAGTTCTGTACCACCCTAAAGATACCCCCTCTCTTATAAATATTATTAAGCCCTATAGCAACCTGAGATCCCTACGGTCAGCCGACAAATTACTGGTCCAATCCCACAAAGCTAATAACTCAGCTGGTGAATTACTGTTCACCAACTTTGTCAGCAAAACCTGGAATGCCTTGCCAAACTATATAACCCTACAATCCTCCAAAAGTCTCTTCAAAAAAACCCTCAAACAGTATCTCAAATTGAACTGGCTATGCCCATGTACCAGCCCGGATTAAGTTATAAAACAATAGCATAATCAGTAATTATCATAGCATAATCAGTAATTATCATAACATCTAACTACATCACCGTGCTATGTATCCAATCTTACTTGTAATTGCATCTGTCCATGAGAACTGTGAGTCCCTGCTAGGGAACATTACTAAACCAATGTACATAAGATATATTACCACTTTGTTTTTATATATTCTAATTGTTTTCTAACTTGTTGTGTAACCTTTGTATGTCTGGGGTCTATATTAGAACATCAAAGTTTCAAAACTTCGAATGTTCTAATATCGAACCCTATTCAGCGAAAGCTGAAAACATCGAACATATAGAACAGCAAATTTTTTCCTAGGGAAAAGTTTTGCTGTTCCAAAACACATACACACAACACAAGCACACCAAACAAACAGCATTCCACACACATACACCTAAATTCTTACACCGAACCCTACACTAAACTATACACACACACCACTAACTATCCACTTACCTTAACCCAAACCCTAAACCTAAGGTCTGTCACTATTGCACACTCACCTCACCCGCGCCCTAACCCTAACTCACCTACCCCACCCTAACCCTCACATCCACACAATCGCACACTTACCTGACCAGCACCCTAACCCTAACTCACCTAACCCACACTAACCCTCACATTCACACAATTGCAAACATACCTATCCCGCATCCTAACCCTAACTAACCTAACCCACACTCAATCACACACTTACGTGAACCCGACCAGTAACTTTTCACCACAGAGCTGAAAATACCAAAGCAACAAAAACGGACAACCAAATTCTTTCCCTAGGAAAAATTTTGGTTTTCTGTTGCTTTGATATTCTCAGCTTTCGCTGAATAGGGTTCGATATTAGAACATGTTTGGAGGTGAAAAGAGTGTCAGATAGAGTGATGTTTATGAAGCTGGAAATTGATGGTGTAATGATGAATGTTGTTAGTGCATGTGCTCCACAAGTTGGGTGTGCAATGGATGTGAAAGAAAAATTTTGGAGTGAATTGGATGAAGTGGTAATGACTGTACCCACGGGTGAGAGAGTGGTGATTGGAGCAGATTTCAATGGGCATGTTGGTGAAGGGAACAGAGGGAATGAGGACGTGATGGGTAGGTATGGCGTTAAACAAAGGAATGCAGAAGGTCAGATGGCAGTGGATTTTGTGAAAAGGATGGACATGGCTTTGGTGAATACGTATTTTAACAAGAAGGAGGAGCATAGGGTAACATACAAGAGTGGAGGAAGATGCACACAGGTGGATTATATCTTATGTAGGAGGACCAGTTTGAAGGAGATTGGAGACTGTAAAGTGGTGACCGGAGAAAGTGTAGTTAGGCAGCATAGGATGGTGGTTTGTAGGATGATGTTGGTGATCAAGAAGAGGAGGAGAAGTGTGAGGGCAGCACCAAGGATCAAATGGTGGAAATTGAAAAAAGGTAATTGTGAGGTGGAGTTCAGGAATGAGTTAAGACAGGCACTGGGTGGCAGTGAAGAGTTACCAAATAGCTGGGTAACTACAGCAGAGCTAGTAAGGGAGATGGCTAGAAAGGTGCTTGGTATCACATCGGGACAGAGGAAGGATGACAAGGAGACATGGTGGTGGAATGAGGAAGTACAGAAGAGTATACAGGCAAAGAGGTTGGCAAAGAAGAAGTGGGATTGTCAGAGAGACGAAGAAAGTAGACAGGAGTATAAGGAGATGAGGTGCCTGGCAAAGAGAGAGGTGGTGAAGGCTAAGGATAAGGCATATGAAGAGTTGTATGAAAGGTTGGACACTAAGGAAGGAGAAAAGGACCTGTACCGATTGGCTAGACAGAGGGACCGAGCTAGGAAAAATGTGCAGCAGGTAAAGGTGATAAAGGATAATGAGGGAGACATACTTACAAGCGAGGAGAGTGTGTTGTGCAGATGGAAAGAGTACTTTGAGGGGTTGATGAATGAAGAGAATGAGAGGGAGAGAAGGTTGGATGATGTGGGGATAGTGAATCATGAAATACAATGGATTAGCAAGGAGGAAGTAAGGATAGCTATGAAGAGAATGAAGAATGGAAAGGCTGTTGGCCCAGATGACATACCTGTGGAAGCATGGAGGTGTTTAGGTGAAATGGCAGTGGAGTTTTTAACCAGATTGTTTAATGAAATCTTAGAAAGTGAGAGGATGCCTGAGGAATGGAGAAAAAGTGTTTTGGTACCGATTTTTAAGAATAAAGGTGATGTGCAGAGCTGTAGTAACTACAGAGGGATTAAACTGATCAGTCGCAGCATGAAGTTATGGGAAAGAGTAGTGGAAGCTAGGTTAAGAATGGACATGATGATTAGTGAACAGCAGTATGGTTTCATGCCGGGAAAGAGCACTACAGATGTGATGTTTGCTCTGAGAGTGTTGATGGAGAAGTACAGAGAATGTCAGAAGGAGTTGCATTGTGTTTTTGTAGACTTAGAGAAAGCATATGACAGGGTGCCTAGAGAGGAGTTGTGGTATTGTATGAGGAAGTCAGGAGTGTCAGAGAAGTATGTAAGAGTGATACAGGATATGTATGAGGGTAGTGTGACAGCGGTCAGGTCTGCAGTGGGAGTGACAGATGCATTTAAGGTGGAGGTGGGGTTACATCAAGGATCAGCTCTGAGCCCTTTCTTATTTGCAATGGTGATGGACAGGTTGACAGACGAGATCAGACATGAGTCCCCATAGACTATGATGTTTGCAGATGACATTGTGATCTGTAGTGAGAGTAGGGAACAGGTGGAGGAGACCCTGGAGAGATGGAGATATGCTCTAGAGAGAAGAGGAATGAAGTTCAGCAGGACTAAGACAGAATATATGTGTGTGAATGAGAGGGAGGATAGAAGAATGGTGAGGATGCAAGGAGTAGAGGTGGCAAAGGTGAATGAGTTTAAATACTTGGGGTCAATAGTTCAGAATAATGGTGAGTGTGGAAGAGAGGTGAAGAAGAGAGTACAGGCAGGATGGAGTGGGTGGAGAAGAGTGTCACGAGTGATTTGTGACAGACGAGTACCTGTAAGAGTGAAAGGGAAGGTCTACAAGAGGGTAGTGAGACCAGCTATGTTATATGGGTTGAAGACAGTGGCATTGACAAAAAGGCAGGAGTTTGAGCTGGATGTGGCAGTTAAAGATGTTAAGATTTGCACTGGGTGTGACGAGGGTGGACAGGATTAGGAATAAGTATATTAGAGCGTCAACCCAGGTTGGAGGATTTGGACACAAAGCCAGAGAGGCAAGATTATGTTGGTTTGAACATGTGCTGAGGAGGGATGCTGAGTATATTGGGAAAAAGATGCTAAGGATGAAGCTACCAGGTAACAGGAAAAGAGGAAGGCCTAAGGTAAGGTTTATGGATGTGGTGAGATAGGGCATGCAGATGGTTGGTGTGACAGAGCAAGATGCAGAGGACAGGCAGAAATGGAAACAGGTGATCCGCTGTGGCGACCCCTAACGGGAATAGCTGAAAGAAGATGATAATGTCCGCCAATGAGAACTGTGAGTCCCTACTAGGGAACACTTCTAAACCAATGTACATAAGGTATATTACCACTTTTTTTTATATATTCTAATTGTTTTCTAACTTCTTGTGTAACCTTTTGAATGTTTGACTATGTGGAGCTTTTCTCCCTGGGCCTCCGCTGAAAATGGACATGTATCCAGTTGGACTATCCCGGTAAACAAATGTAAAATAAATAAATAAATAAATAAATAAATACATACATAAACCTGTTTAATTTTTTGGAACCAAATGATGAATGGAATTAAGCTGTGTTGTTCTGATTTAAGTAAATATGATATTGATATGAATAACGGGCTTAATGTACAATTGAATAAACAATAATAATTTCTAAAGCTGAGTTAATGAACACCATTACAAAGAATACTTTCCTACCTTTGGTTGAACATTTTAATAACCTTGAAGAAAGTAATGACATGGGTAAATCTTACTTATATAAGATATACAAAATAAGTATCAAACCACTTTTTAAAAATAACTATTGGTATATGCTACACTGGTTACTCACAGTGATACATTTGAAAATGATAAAAACGTTAATACTCTTATTAGGGAAAACTGCATCTTCCAAATGTTGGAGATTATTTTCTTGGAAATGTATGCACAGAATTTTTTATCACTCCACAAGATCAAAATTAAGAAAAAGAGGTGTAAATGCATTCTAAAGGTTGATTGGAAACATAGTATTTCACTGTAAAATTTTATAACCCTTTTGAGAAGAAGTTAATAAATGTATGCAAGCTCTATAGTCAGACAAATTTAATTTTACAATTTTTGTTTAATGTACTAGTTCCTGAATGTGTCTCTAGATAGTAATACTGGAAAAAAGTAATGCCATTCCCTCATTTATGGAGTATATAAACATTGTAATTGTCAATCAAAATGAATTAGTCAATATCTAGATGAGAACTAATAATATAACTTATGAACGCAATTGCTGGCTAAAGCTTACTTAGTGTGTTATTAGAGAAATATTACTTCAAGTTGTGTTTTTAATTTTTTTCTTTTCATATTTATTACTTTGAAAAGAAAAAATCATTATAATTTGATATAGACACTTTGTAAATAGTTTTGTTCTTGATAATCTGTGGATTTGTTGGGTTAAAAGTTAATAAAATGTTTCCAAAAAAGTAGGTGGTCTTTTCATAGTACGACACACAGATCACTTTGCAGGAACCTGTATGAAATAGTATACCTTGAGTTTTGTTTTTAATACTTTGGTACAAATTAGGTTCTGTAGTCCTATGATTGTACAGAACAAATCTTTGGTCTTTTTCTAGGTGGGTGCCTAACGGGAATAAGTTAATATTTTTAACATTTCAGTGTATGCTGGTGTTCTGCTCATGTAATGTTTACTACATGGTAGGAAGATATTAGCCTCCAATCTATATCAAAATTGGATATCACAGGTGGAACCAAAATGTAACACAGATTGAGGGTTGTCAGTAATTATGAGTTATTTGCCATATTGTTTCAAAACTACAACTGAAACCAGGGTATCTAAAGAGGAGGCTTGACCTTCTCTGATCTGAATGCAAAGGACTGTGCAATCTGCAGCGCAGATTGGTGGAGATTACTAAAGTTGTAATCAAAGGGTGATATTTGAGAAAATATAAGGTTAGTTAGATGAAGGAAAATACTGGAATTCAAAGAAGGACAAATTTGTTGACTAATACAAAGTTTATGGGTGATGGGAGCAACAGTTTAATTTAGGTGAAAAAAAAGGGTCTACTTCATTTGATCGAAAGACCATTTGACCGAAACCCATTTGATCAAAATTTCATTTGATCAAAAAGCAGTATTCATGCGACCCTGGAGTTGGTATATATAGTTAGGGGGGTTGGAGACGAAGCCCCCCACCTATTTTTGTTTAAAATCTGTACTTTTTGTGTTATTTTCTTCTTTTAAAGGAAATGCCCCCTACACCCCCCAACTATATATACCAACTCCAGGGTCGCACGACATCGGGGAGGGGGACAAATCCCAGTTTTATGCCTTGAATACTGGTTTTCGATCAAATGAAATTTCAATCAAATGGGTTTAGGTCAAATGGTCTTTCGATCAAATAAAGTAGACCCAAAAAAAATGCTGGAGGTGAAGGGACTGTAGCATTAGCAAGGCTTACTGGTACAGAGGCCAAAGGAAGTTATTTATCTTATGTGGCATGACTGTTCAAGTGTTATTAAATACTGTTCAAAGTGTGAAACTTTGAACAGTACTTAATAGCAGATGAGATTTAGAAGGTAGAAAGATGAGATTTAGAAATAATTACTATTGGTGATAATGTTAACTAGTAAGATATCTGAAGGGGATGCTTTCTAGTGTGAACTTACAAAGAACAGTTGCATTACATACAAAGAGCAATAATGCAATATAAGCTTCTGAGGCAAAATATAATAGGTATGTTTTCAGTGCAAGACAGTTTAGGACAGAAAAGTTGATTAGAAAAACAAATCAATTCAATGCTAAGATAAAAGGTAAACATGTATCAGGGTGCACTTTGCATATAAAGACAACCTTTTACATAAACAGTAACGGCTGAAACAAAGCTACTACTAAATAAAGTGTGTGATGTAAAACAGAACTACTGATCAAATGCAATACATAGTAACGACTGATGACTCCCAAAGAGAAACAGCAATTTATCAATTTCCGAATGAAACATGGCCAAACATGAGCATCTCCTGTAACAATCTCTGATGGAGCTGAGGATGTGGCAAGGTAGGAAGCATGGCCCAAAGAGGAGGTAGGGTGGACACAACTGCACCTCATGCATAACCACGTCATTGCATGCTGGGGACTGGGAAGGTCATAACTAAAAATTCCTCCCAGCAGACAGATGGGCAGGACACCCGTAGGTTCCCAAGGCCAGCCTAAGTGTATTTATGGAGCAAGCTACTGGAGGTTAGGAGGAGCAGGTGTGGACATGGGCACTATCAGTGCCAGAAGAATGTAAAAGATGGGACCACAAAAAAGGACTGTGCAACAAAAATAATGAGCAATTCCTAGGTAAACAGATTAGATCAATGGGCACAAAGTGAGAGAGTGCTTTTTCTTCATGTAGAAGTGGAATGATAATTGGATATTTCTTACACTAAACTCCAAGAATCTGCATGGAGAGCTGCTCAACAAACAGTGATGAATTTAAAGAGTCACATTTCTGTTTTGGAGATTGAAAAATGCTCCTTCTCCACAACAGATGAGGACAATGTCTTCTACCTATTCTCTTACAAAAGGCAGTCAGAAATATCACATCTCATAGAAAGCTCATACTGCTCAATTCTAACAGGTCTAGAAGTGTACCAAAGTGTTAGGTACTTTCCACTACATCAAATATTTCAGCAGATATCTTCCTAACTTCTCATTTATCCTTTGTCCAGATGTACTGGATTGTGCAATACTGTACAAGTCTGCGACCCATATCCAGAACAACCAAGAATGTCTTCTGTCACAAAAGGCATTTAGCAACATATCCCATGCTGCCAGAATTAAATAGATCCAGATATGTACAACTGTACTTTACTTCCCAGGTCTTTCAAGATCTTCTCTCCATATTTCTCCTTCCTTCTTCTGTGGTCCAGATGTGGTCTGCAGATTCTTATACAAAGCACCAAAAGCTAGATTCATTCTCCAGGTCTAGGTTAGGCTTTGCAAGGACCATTCTATACGTGCTCCTGGACCCTTACCCTCCCCATTCCTGTTGTTTTAAGCTATGGTAATCTACCAATATAACTCAGGCTTCTGGAGCAGCTGTCAGTATGATGAACATAGTACAATTTTGCAAGTTATCTTACCATAAACAAATAAAATACTGACAGTGTAAAACAATTCCGAAAACCGAAAAAAATGCTATGAACAAAGCATGTGAAAAACAGTTTAATGAAAGGTTTAGTGTTATTCTATATCATTTCTAAGAACTTCATCAGAGCCATTAAACACTAGCAAGTAAGCAAAGAGTTAAATAAATTAAAAAAAAAATTATAAAAATTCACAAGTATAAAATTTAATATTAAAAAATGTAGAGCTTTGTAATCCACTAAGAGACCAGTCACCAGCAGGGTACCTCAGGGCTCCATGCTAGGACCCTCCCTATTTGTCATCTACTTCTTGGAGGTAAAGGCTACTGCCAATGGCCTTTGATTGCCAAGTTCACAGATAACTGCAAATTGAGTGCTATCATAGATTCCCCCATTGACGAACATTTCAAGAGAGAGTCTAACACAGACAAACGACACATTTGTGGGCCTTTATCAGACCCATTATTGACTATGACATCCCTTTCTGCATGTACCTGGCCAGACATATGCAACAGTTGTAATGCCCACAAAGGCTCCATGCCAGGAGAATCCAGGGTATAAACACATTGACCTATATGAACTTCGTTAAAGCCCTATCTCTATATTTTTACAGGTTACGAAGAGGTGATCTATGCTTGGCATACAAAGCATCCTCAGATCTAGCTTTAATGGACTTTTTCCACATCCACAAAATGAACAGCATCAGAACCACTAGATCCAAGGATTTAAATTTTCCTTGTGAAGCAAGACATGTTGGTGAGACAGATGTATCTCGCGGGATCCTCATGCTCTGAAAAGGCTGAAAACATGTTAAGCAGAGTCCATCCCAATCCCTATTTAAGCGAAACCTTGACTAGTGGATGGGACATCAAAAAATCACCCTTGACCTGGCCCCATGTTTCTGATATAGGCAGACAGTAATGCCCAAACTTACATTCCCCCAACAAAACTTCTAGAATCTTCCTGACATACTCCCTCCTAATAAACACCCATGCAACATAGGGACATAATTGGGTTGAACTGCATGACTAGGCTTATAAAGGCCCTAGTGGTTGTTAGCCTAGTATATAATTGAACATAACTGCAGAGTGGCTTCAGCGGGAAGTGAGTAGTTGCAAGAACAAACTCTTCCCCTTGTTTAGAAAGTCTCAGCTTTGGAAGGCTACAGATGGAAGCCAGAATATAGCTGTGGACAGTCATGATCAGCTGAGTGATTCAAACTGAACATGGAACTGAAGTTAAAGATGAATAATAGGACTATAAATTAACTTTAAAAAGACTGCAGGTAATTAGTTACTTGGTTAAATACAAAGTATGTAGCCACTCTGCATGACTCACACACTTACTTTACACAAGGATTTATCTGTTAATGTGGAGAATTAACAAGAAATACTCCATGTACCACATTCTATAAAACAAACTATAGACACCAAGAACATGGCCGGTTTTGGAAAGTTCACCATTTTATTTCTCTTGTCTTGGATTAAGGGTCAGGTTCATGATTATATTTTAAGACGCACATTGTCCTATCAATATGAAGTTCTATAAAGTAGGCTAAAGCCCTCACTGCAAAAAATGGGAATTCTTGGACTTTATGGACATAAGATTACGATAAATGAGAGAAATTAAAATCATGTACAATTTTTGATTGTTTCAGACATTTGAGGGGGCTGGAGTTATTAGACACTGTTGAATGTTTACTTAACTTCTCCTAAATATATATATATATATATATATATATATATATATATATATTTTTTTTTTTTTAAGCTAATGAAGGGCTGTCCTGCCTCCACTGGATTAGGGCATTTATGACCTTTCCTGGTAAGATAATTTTTATGTAAATAGCTCCATGCTAACAAGCAGGCTCAGATTACCAGCAATTTTAATTTGGGTTCAACGGGATACAGAGATTAGGATACAAGTGTTAGAATTTAAGTGCTCAGACTTTCTATATTGGAAGTGGATGTCTATGTTTCTATGAATGACCCCGGTTATAAAAGGTACATTTGCAATGAATGAAATGTTAAAAGGGGTAGTGCAAGTGGGGTATTAACAAGGTTGGGCATTAAAGGGAATAAATTAATCACAGATGCTGAGTATACTCATGGATAACTCATACCATTAAGGAAAAAATTCAATCATGTCTTATCCCCAGATATTGCTACTGTGCAAGAAACCAATTTTGCAAAAGATGAATGTTTAACATTAAATAAGAGGATTTGATAACTGTTAGGACATATCTTTTTCCAAGAGGATTGAGAAGGGGGTTGTAGTTCAAGACTCCTACATTTTGACCTAAAATATGAGACGCCAGACATGGCAGATATACATCGGTTAGGGGAAGCATAGGTAGTACCCTAGTGACATTAATGGCAGTCTATTTTCCCACATGGTACTCTTGCAGGAAATGACACATACAACAGTAAGGAATTGTGCTATGGGCAGGAGATTGGAACAATGGGGTTAATCCACATAAGGTTTAATCCAGCTTCAGATTGCACATACCTGCTCTAGAGAAATTCTTGTAGTGATGTACCTCTATGATGGGATTAATAGTTGTCTCAAAGAGTAAGGTATTTACATGTTATTCTAACAGATATATATCTTTGAGAATTGATAAGGGTTACATAATGGTAGAGCATGCCTAAATAGCAGTCTGTAATGCACCTTTGTTGTATACTTCCCAAGTGAACAGTTTAAAGGGAGAGAAGACATGTGGAGTTAACAACTTACATGCAAATTTTGGTAAATGTGCTTTAATACTCTAAAGGCCCTTACAGACAGTACCCTGGTTGCTTGAAAACTGGAGGACCTTAAAGTTAAATTGGTGCAGTGTACTCAAGGCATGGATCTAACTGGGGCAAAAGCTGAGATGAGTTCTTATAAGGCTGATACAAGATAAGTTGTTATTCAATGATGCTGACAGGGACTGGTCTATATTGTATGTCTGAAGTTTGAAAACTTTGAATTTCATATGATCAACATCATATGAGCGAAGTTTTCAAACATCGAACGTTACAATAGAAATTGGCGTAGGGAATATTTCCCTTCACTTCAATTTAGTGCGATCTCGGAATTGGTATATTTAAGTAGTGGGGGATGTGGGGGGGTGCAGGGGGGCTTGGCCTCTTGCATTGGGCATTCAGGTAGGTTTTTTTATTTTTAGTTTGCTTATATTTTATATGGTGGTGCAGCAGTTAGCATTCCGCCTCACAGCAAGAGGTTCTCCTGTTCAGTCCTTGGCTTGGGTGCCTTCTGTGCAGAGTCTGCATGTCCTCCCTGTGGTCACTTGGGTTTCCTCCGGGTGCTCTGGTTTCCTCCCACATTTCAAAGACATGCTGTAGGTGGACTGGATACTCCCAATTGGCCCTAGGCATAAGTGCGTGCATATGTGTGCCTTCTGTGGAAGGTTGGGTGCCAGGCTGGCAACTTGACACCGTAAAATCTTCACTGCCAATCATGAGTGAGCAGGTGATCCACTGTGGCAACCCCTAACCGGGAAAAGCCAAAAGAAGAAGACGTTTGTTTATATTTTATGTTCGATGTTTGAAAACTTCACTCATATGGAGTCGACCATGTGAGATTCGAAGTTTTCAGACTTCGAACATATAATATAGACCCACAGGGACAATGAGTTACAGCTGGTTAAAATTAGATTAGGCAAGTATATACAATACAGGACTGAGTTGGGAGAATAATATTTAAACTGGCAAATTATAATTTAATTCCAATAAACCAGAAATACCAGAGCCAGACTAAGCCAGCAGATGTAGAGAGGTTTATATCTAGAATATTTAGGAATAAAATGATTACCCACTCCCATGATATTTTAGTAGAATTCAAACCATAATTGTTTTTTAACTAGATCACTAATACTAATGAATATTCATACATTCATAGGTTCATAGGTGTGTACTAGGCTAAGGATCCTGGATCCTTTACAAGCTTAGCCCAAAAAAATTGCCCAGGCACCATGCCACCTGATGTTAGTTCACAGTGCCCCTATCCAGTAGGGCAACTGGAATGATCCCTGGAGTGAACTTTCTGTTACGCATCCACTCGTCAAGATTTCTCTTGAAGAGGGCCAGCAAGGTGCTCTGCTTGACATGAATGGGAAGCTTATTCCAGAGTATGGGCCATCTTTGGGAGATGATCCAGTCCCTCCAGCATGTTCTGTTAATTGTGGTAATGAGGTTGTGATCTTTGGAGCATATGGCGTGGGGAGATTGGGATTTCTTTAGGTGTAGCATTTCAAGTAGGGCATGCCTTTGTAAGTCAAGCAGAGATCACCTCTATGTAGACGATAAGAGACTGAAAACAGCTGAAGTTTCTTGAGTCTGTCCATTTAGGACATATGTTTAAAGCCTAGGATCATTTTTGTGAGATACTTTTTCTGGCCTCTCCAGCTGTTGTAGGTGTCTGGTCAGGTACATGCCAAATGGGGCATTATATTCGATGATTGGTCTAAAGAGGGATTAGTAGAGAGGGATGATGACCTCTTTCTTCCTGGATGCGAAACCTTTGTTTATAAGATGTGCCACATAGAAGGACTTTCTGATCACAGTGGCAATGTGGTGGTCGAAGGTGAGGTGGCTGTTGACCTGGGTGCCCAGATCTGTTATGGCCCCTTCAGTGTTCAGTGGGCTCCCATCAACGTGGTAATTCATGGGAACTGTGTTTTTTCCAAAGGGGATGATAACACATTTTTTAGCATCAAGCTTCAGGCCATGGTTCTGACACCAGTCATTGGTCTCAGAGAGGCCCATTTGTAGGATGCCTGCATCACTTGTGGAGCTGATAATAACCTCCAAGCTTGCAGTCATCAGCAAACTTAGTCATCCAGAGTCCTTCTTTGTTGGCTTGGACTTGTGAGAAATAGATGCCAAACAGGAGAGGGCCCAGGACCGAGCCCTGTGGGACTCCACTCATGACTGATCGACAGTCTGACTTGGGATCCGCAACTTTCACTCTGTAGGTCCTATCTGTGAGCCAATTTGCAACCCGCCTAGTGATGTAAGGATTGATGCCTAGTTTGATGAGTTTATTAATGATACCTGAGTGGGGAATGGTATCAAAAGCCTTGGCCAGTTTGAGGTAGGCTGTATGCACTACACGAACACAGGAACTGCTATTCAGCACAAATATACCACACAACGAAAGCTAGATAAACAAAAAGATAGATTTATTCCTCTAGCACCTCGGCCACAATAAGCCTTCAAGGAGTAATACATAGCAATATCTAAAAACCTTTTATAGTACCAACTCTCATTAATAAAATCAAACAATTTATCAATCAAACAATTAAAATGTTAATTCAAGCAAATTTTAAAGTAACATCTATTAAATTCATGCAATACTTTCCCAGCAACATTCTGTATTTAAACCCCTTGGAATTAATGTATCAAATTTTAAAATAAACAATGTTTCTTTTCTTAAAAGCTTTAATTTATACATTTCTTTATCTAGATATTTCATGTCTACCTGTTCCAGAATAGTAGCTTTTAAATGTTCTGTACTTCCATCATGGCATTTATTAAAATGAAGAGCCAAAGGGCTCTCCATTTTATTAGCCCTAATATCTCTCAAATGTTCCAATAAACGCGTTTTGAACATTCTCTTTGTCTGCCCAATGTAAAACATGTTACAATTACACTTAATGGCATAAACAACTCCCTCTGTACAACAATTAAATATTCCATTTGATTCAAATCTAATATTATTTATATATAAAAAGGAATTAACAATATATGAACATCTAATACATTTGCCACATGGCTTAGTACCCTTAATATAAATCTGCTGATTTAGATGAACCCCTGGTCTCTGAAATTTAGTATGCACAACCATATCTTTGATACTCCTTCCTCTTTTATATGAAACAATTAATTTTTTTCTTGTCAAATTATCTATTTCTGTGAATTTTTTAAAAAATTCCCATAGATGAGAAATACAATATTTAATATTATCACTTAAAATATTATACTTAGAAACAACAAATAAGTTAACCACTTTGTCATCCCTACTAACATTATTCCTAATTTTCACTTTATTTATATTATATCGAATATTCAGTATATTTTGTACACTTTTATTAATAATATTTTCATCAAATTTTCTACTTTTGAACATCAATTTTGTGAGTTCTAACTCCTTTCTGAATATATAATCTTCATTACAAAGTCTAGAAATTCTCAAAAATTCTCCAAAGGGTAAAGATTCCAAAGTATGTCTTGGATGACAACTATTACCCATTAGGAAATTATTTACTATTTCAAATTTCCTATGTATACTAGTACTAATCTTTTTACCTATAACTCCACATAAATTAATGTCCAAAAAGGAAACTTGAAGGCCAACTTGCAAACCATCAAAGTCTATATTAAACCTATTTAACTGAATATCTCCTACAAAGTCTAACACAAAGTCCCTACCACCTTCACATTAAAAAATTAAATCATCTATGTATCTATAATAAAGTTTTACATATTTTTTAAAAAACAATTTACTATAGATACATTCATTTTCAACCAAACCAATGAATATATTTGCATACATGGGTGCAAAAGGGGCACCCGTGGCAGTACCCTGGGTTTGGTGATAAATCTGATTTTCAAAATAAAAAAAGTTATTCTCTAAGCAAAATTGAATTAAATCCAAAACATAATGAGTTAAAGGGCTACTCCCCATTTGATGCAACAAAGCTTCCAAGCCAAATGTATGTTTAATATTGGTGTAAAGGCTTCTTACATCCAATGTTATCCAATACATATCTTTTGTCCACCTAACATTCCTAATTTTTTCTAAGAAGTCAAAAGAATCTCTAATATATGAAGGAAGTTGTCGAGCTTCCTTTAATAATATGCCATGTAAAATAACTCCTAAGTTATGTGAAAAATAGTTGCTGGCAGAAACTATAGGACGGCCTGGTGGATTCATACTATTCTTATGTATTTTTGGCAAACAATAGAAAAAAGCTGGACTTGTTTCTTTAACCAGCAATTTACTATCCACATCCTTCTCTGACCAGTAACCTAGTCTTAAACCCTTATGAATCAATATCGTGTAATCTTTTTTGGCTTGCTCAATTGCACTAACGTTAACTTTTTTATACACTGACTCATCACCCAAAAGTTCCAAACACATTTTTAAATATTGGGTATAATGAAGTATCACTATTTTGTTACCCTTGTCCGAAGGTTTAATTACAAGCTCTCTTTGTGTAGCAAAATCAGACAAAGATAACCATTCCTGTTTTGACAAATTATATTCTATTAGTTTAACATTAAAATTCTTGAATAACATTTCTATTTCAAACTGTAACATAATAAAAAACTTTTTAATACCCTCATGTAAAAATGGTGGCATAAACTTGCTTGTACAGTCTACAGCAGAAGTCTCAATCGGACAATAAGCATTCAAGTTACTATCACATGAAACAAAAAAATCAAACGAATCTATATCAGACATATAATCCTCAGCACTAAAAGCATCATCATATTCTAACTCATTAGCAGTATAACTGCGAGACTGATGTTCAAAATAAAACCAGAAATGCAACTTCCTAATAAACTTATACATTTCTATTTTGCATTCATGTAACTTAGGAATAACGGTAGGTACAAATTTCAAACCACAGTTTAAAGCACTCAGAAGATATTCATTTATAGAACAACCCAAAATATTTACAATATTATTACTTGCATAAAGTCCATTAGTACCACTTAGTTCTCTTATTGTCTCGCCAATATTTGTACTGTCCATTTCTCTGTTGCTCACAATCTGGATATCCTCTCTTCTGTGGTCGATTGTTGGCCCCATCATGACGAAAATTATCATATAGGTAGCGTTCATTCATTGGAGATGGTAAATGTGGAAAATGAAGGGAGCTATCACTAATATTCTCCCATCTTTCACCATCTCGATTAAACCCTTCCATGCTGTTACTGCTAAACAGTCTCTCTCTAGAAATGTCTGCCCCCACATTGAGGCGAACCTTAGAGCGTGACCTTTCATTCATTGGTTTAAAAAAAAGCCATTCCCCTTTCAAAATCACGAATGTCTCTATTTATTTTATACATCTTTTGTTCCAACAATTTCTTCTCATGAACATTAAGTTTATCTTGAATGTCACGCAAACATGACTCCATCCGAGCCCTTTCTAACACAGTCATTAAGTTAGTACACACATTAGAAATGTCTTTCTTAATATCCGCTAACTTAATAATGTCTCTCTCTATGAGAATGCTGATCCATTCTCTAGAGCATAAAAAAGCAGCCTTTTTCCATCTTTGTTTAAAAGTTTTTTCTTCGGAAGTCAAATCAAATGGTTGTGAAGGAAACTTAATTGCCCTGAGACCACGCGGCACAATATCCAAGTCTAGATATCTTTGTAGACTTGTATAGTTATAATAAACAGTCATTTCTTTGTTCATTAAACTATTAAGCTTAGAAATTATAGTTTTTACCTGCACCGGGAATTCAGAAGTACGTTTACCAATATTAGCAAACAGATTGTTCTGCCGCTTACTGCGGGTCTCAGCTAAAAAATGCTCCCAAATAGGAATGGCAGAACCTTCCTCATTGGAATGCCTATTCAGCCGTTCTCTGTCTCGCTCCATACTAGTATTCAGGAAATCATCCATAGTACGTTGAGAGGAATTAGCACCTTCCTCTCTAAAAATTCTAGGAATATTCAGAGCTGGATCACTGGCCATATGATGAAATAACACAACATGAACACAGGAACTGCTATTCAGCACAAATATACCACACAACGAAAGCCAGATAAACAAAAAGATAGATTTATCCCTCTAGTGCCTCGGCCACAATAAGCCTTCAAGGAGTAATACATAGCAATATCTAAAAACCTTTTATAGTACCAGCTCTCATTAATAAAATCAAACAATTTATCAATCAAACAATTAAAATATTAATTCAAGCAAAATTTAAAGTAACATCTATTAAATTCATACAATACTTTTCCAGCAACATTCTGTATTTAAACCCCTTGGAATTAATGTATCAAATTTTAAAATAAACAATGTTTCTTTTCTTAAAAGCTTTAATTTATACATTTCTTTATCTAGATATTTCATGTCTACCTGTTCCAGAATAGTAGCTTTTAAATGTTCTGTACTTCCATCATGGCATTTATTAAAATGAAGAGCCAAAGGGCTCTCCATTTTATTAGCCCTAATATCTTTCAAATGTTCCAATAAACGCGTTTTGAACATTCTCTTTGTCTGCCCAATGTAAAACATGTTACAATTACACTAAATGGCATAAACAACTCCCTCTGTACGACAATTAAATATTCCATTTGATTCAAATCTAGCATTATTTATATATAAAAAGGAATTAACAATATATGAACATCCAATACATTTACCACATGGCTTAGTACCCTTAATATAAATCTGCTGATTTAGCTGAACCCCTGGTCTCTGAAATTTAGTATGCACAACCATATCTTTGATACTCCTTCTTCTTTTATATGAAACAATTCATGGGTTTGGTTGAAAATGAATGTATCTATAGTAAATTGTTTTTAAAAAATATGTAAAACTTTATTATAGATACATAGATGATTTAATTTTTTAATGTGAAGGTGGTAGGGACTTTGTGTTAGACTTTGTAGAAGATATTCAGTTAAATAGGTTTAATACAGACTTTGATGGTTTGCAAGTTGGCCTTCAAGTTTCCTTTTTGGACATTAATTTATGTGGAGTTATAGGTAAAAAGATTAGTACTAGTATACATAGGAAATTTGAAATAGTAAATAATTTCCTAATGGGTAATAATTGTCATCCAAGACATACTTTGGAATCTTTACCCATTGGAGAATTTTTGAAAATTTCTAGACTTTGTAATGAAGATTATATATTCAGAAAGGAGTTAGAACTCACAAAATTGATGTTCAAAAGTAGAAAATTTGATGAAAATATTATTAATAAAAGTGTACAAAATATACTGAATATTCGATATAATATAAATAACAAAGTGAAAATTAGGAATAATGTTAGTAGGGATGACAAAGTGGTTAACTTATTTGTTGTTTCTAAGTATAATATTTTAAGTGATAATATTAAATATTGTATTTCTCATCTATGGGAATTTTTAAAACATTTCACAGAATTAGATAATTTGACAAGAAAAAAATTAATTGTTTCATATAAAAGAGGAAGGAGTATCAAAGATATGGTTGTGCATACTAAATTTCAGAGACCAGGGGTTCAGCCAAATCAGCAGATTTATATTAAGGGTACTAAGCCATGTGGCAAATGTATTGGATGTTCATATATTGTTAATTCCTTTTTATATATAAATAATATTAGATTTGAATCGAATGGAATATTTAATTGTCGTACAGAGGGAGTTGTTTATGCCATTAAGTGTAATTGTAACATGTTTTACATTGGGCAAAGAGAATGTTCAAAACGTGTTTATCGGAACATTTGAGAGATATTAGGGCTAATAAAATGGAGAGCCCTTTGGCTCTTCATTTTAATAAATGCCATGATGGAAGTACAGAACATTTAAAAGCTACTATTCTGGAACAGGTAGACATGAAATATCTAGATAAAGAAATGTATAAATTAAAGCTTTTAAGAAAAGAAACATTATTTATTTTAAAATTTGATACAGTAATTCCAAGGGGTTTAAATACAGAATGTTGCTGGAAAGGTATTGTATGAATTTAATAGATGTTACTTTAAATTTTGCTTGAATTAATATTTTAATTGTTTGAGTGATAAATTGTTTGATTTTATTAATGAGAGCTGGTACTATAAAAGGTTTTTAGATATTGCTATGTATTACTCCTTGAAGGCTTATTGTGGCCGAGGCGCTAGAGGAATAAATCTATCTTTTTGTTTATCTGGCTTTCGTTGTGTGGTATATTTAGGCTGTATGCACTGCCTTACCCTCATCCACAGCCTTGGTGACTGCCTCGAAGAAGTCAACCAGGTTCAGCAGGCAGGATCTCCCCTGGACAAAGCCAAACTGTGTGCAGTCAAGAGTTTGGAGATTGCCTACATCTTTGTTAAGCAGGTTCATGATGATGCACTCCATAGCTTTGCATACCAGACACATCAGGCTAATGGTCAACAGTTGTTCAAAAGGAGAAAATAATCCTGGTACCACAAAATAAAATGAATAGTCCACTTTATTGTTTTAACCACAGGAGCAACCAGAATAAGCGCTTTCATCTTTGCCACAAGACTTCATCAGATACCCCTTCCACATGTTACAAACCTTTTATATTCACCTAATTAACCACCAATTATAATTTAAAAAGACAATACAAAATACACTTTACTTTCATCCTATATAAAACTAATAACCAAAACCCATTCAAGCTGTTATATTATTGCTTCAAAAAATGAAGCAATTACATAATGTTCAAATATTAAACATGAATATTGTAAAAATTATACCATAAACTGCAAAAAGGTTGTAATAAAATATTTAAATAAAATAAAATATTTAATGAAGTGGACAAATTTATATATTTTATTCATGGTATTCTAGCTGTTAAGGCTACCTATACGTTTATGCTACCTGGCAATTTAAACTAAAGATGCCTTCTGAATTAATACCAGTTTGACAGAAATATACTCATTCAATCCAGGGGGTATGTTCAATTTTAACCTGAGTTGCCATTTCAGTTCTTTATTCAACAGCATGTTTTTTATATCACCACCCTCTGAATTGTTTTTAACTATATCCATGATGCCAAATTTATATCTACTAAAGGACCTACCATTGATGGAATGTTTGTATAAAACACTAGTCTCCTTCTTAGTTTTTACATCATAGCCATGTTCGTATATCCTGTCTTTGAATGCCCTCTCCGTTTTACCCACATACAATGCGGGGCATCCATTGCATCTAGCCAAATACACTAGCATCTTTGTATTATATTTAAATTTGTCCACTTCATTAAATATTTTATTTTATTTAAATATTTTATTACAACTTTTTTTGCAGTTTATGGTATAATTTTTACAATATTCATGTGGAAGGGGTATCTGATGAAGTCTTGTGGCAAAGACGAAAGCGCTTATTCTGGTTGCTCCTGTGGTTAAAACAATAAAGTGGACTATTCATTTTATTTTGTGGTACCAGGACTTTTTTCTCCTTTTGGACAAGTTTAGTCATTTATTTTTTTTACTTTTTTGTTGATAATGGTCAACAGTTCCCAGGGTCTGTAGTTGCTCTTCCTTTATTGAGAGGGATGACTGTAGCAGTGCGACATTCGTTAGGGACATAGCCTGAGGTAAGGCTGTGATTGAAAAGGGCACACAGATGCAGTGCCAGTTCGTTTTGTAGCTCATGTAGGACGCAGCCAGGGATATTATCAGGTCCCATGGACGCTGTATTCTTGGCTTTGGACAATGCAACTTTCACCTATGCCGCAGAAATGGTGGGTACCAGGCTTTCTTCTGGTATTGTGATAGGGCCCTTGGGTTGGAGGGGTAAAGTTAGCACTGAATCTGTCAGCCACTACTTCCTGTAGCTGTAAAAGCCAAAGAACAAAAAAATGTTTTGGGCTCTCTTGACAGTTGCTAGAAAAGTTATTACAAAAAACTAGAAATCAAACTCAGTTCCTACATTCAAAGAAATTTTAAATTTAACAGCAATACTATGTAAAACTGGAAAATAAGTGATCAGAATAAGATGCATAAATCATACTAAGACTTTTAGTGGTTGGGTAACCTTGAAATGTTGTATCGAACTCTCAAGACTGTCACTGTGTTAATTGTATAAGATTACCTTGATGACTCAATGTATTCCTATCATTGTATAACAATATGTAATGTTGAATTTCTTCCAGCGTATATATTATGAATATGTTTAATTAATAATGTTTCTAAAAGAAAAACAACTCTTTAAGGAAGAAAGATATGAGGACTATGCCACAACCCATTTTCTTCAGTTTTTGGCAACAGTGAGACTGACTGTGATGAATAAGGAGCAATAGTCTCTGATGGATCCAGTTACAAAGGAAAGGCTTGCTCAGGTTCTCAACAACATAACTCTAAGGTAGATGAGTCAGGCAGACCAATGTGGTTTCCTGAAGAAATTTATATTACTTCTTCTTCTTCTTCTTTCAGCTTTTTCCCGGTTAGGGGTTGCCACAGCGGATCACCTGTCCGCTCATGATTGACAGTGGAGTTTTACAGTGTCGAGTTAACAGCTCGGTGCCCAACCTAGCACAGAAGGCACACACTATTTTAAAATTAATTCTTAAATCATGGAAATTAGCATGTTTCTAATGGTAAACCTGGGAAAGATCTATTGAATTTAGGATCATATATATACCCATATCAGTTTTGAACGTCTGTTAAGCTTTTTATATCACTGTCTTCTAATAAGGATAGAGCATGCAAACAGTACCAGGGTAAATTCTCAAGTTTAGACAATGAAAAAAAAAACACTTCACAGCATGAATTTGACTTTTTTTATATATTTTTTTTTCAGTTTCCTACATAGTTCATTCTGTTGATCCCCCTGCGAAGAGGTACAAGACAGGGACACTCCCCCATCTTCATTATTTGTACTGTATTTTAAATCACTGGCCCACAAAATTAGAAGTTTTCCCAGGGTTAGTTATATGCTAGATCAAAGAATAAGTCTATCACTGAATGAGATGCTGTTTTACATAGGTGACCCATAAAGAAAACTAAAAATATTTGATTTACAGTCATTTGGAAATCTTGGAGTAAAAAAAATCAGTAAAAAACTATATACCTTCCATTGAGTTAGGGAAGGTATTTATTTGTTTTTATTTGAGTCTGGCAGTCAAAATGTTTGGAGTCCATCTTTACTACAACCTTAGAGGAGTCAATGGACAGGATATATAACTCCATTACAGTCAGAATAAAATTGTATGTTTAGTAATGGAAATATGTCTTTTTAGATTTTTAACAGCAAACTCGAGCTATCAAATAGTACTTTTCACTGCTTAAATTGTAAGCATCACAGGATCTGCCACTAATTATATAACTATGGCCATTAAGAGGTGGTTACTACATTTGTTTAGAAGGAAAAGAAGGAGAGACACTTGGGAGAACTTTTGTCTTTGCTAGAAAATCCTGGTCATGTTTCATTTCCAGATGTGGATCAATATATGAAGGGGGCTAGGTGTAAAGTCATATTATGGTCACTTTCCCAACAATATACAGTGACTTGGAAAACCTGTATGTGAACATCTTCAGTAAAAGGAATAGGATCCTTCTTGATTGTGAGGTTTCATATCACTGATACTGATACCTGAACAGAAACTATGCCACATATGTAGTTCAAAAATTGTGGGCATAAGTAAATATATATTCCGATGGGTGCTGAAAAAATATCCCATGGTAATCTACTGGTTGCAGCTATTGGTAGAGAGAAAGCCTTCTACCTGGTTACCAGTAGAAACCAGTTTTAATTCTATAACAGATCTCTTAAAGGTAATATGAAAAACAAAAAAGATCACAGTACAAAAGTCAGTCTGGCCTACCTGGCTAAAACATTGGGAAGAGGACCGTTACTTTTAAAGCAAATAATACAGATAACATGCATGATTCTGTAGGCTTAGATCCCCTAATATAAACTAGTCTAGAAAAGAGAATTGAAACATGAGATTACAGGAGAGCAACAGCTGTATTTGAAACTCACTCCTCAAGTATACTTCCAAATCCCATAGATTCAGGGTGAGTGGCAGTGCCTCTAAATAGTTTTATAGTATAGTTACACTGCAAAGTATGTTTGTTACAGTCTTACAAGTTTGCTGGAGATGTGGATGTGGACTATGAACCATAGGAGATTAGGCAACCATTTTTAGATTGACCCAACTTAAAAACCTTTGAAATATTTGAGGTAAGACAATCACTGGTTAGGGAGGGTTCAGCTATCACAGAGCATGTTTCTGTTAGGATCAGACACATAGCTGAATTTAACCATTAAAGGTCACAATTTATTGACTTTGATGTTGATTACAATAAGAAATTTATGGTTCACAGAAGAAAAAGGACACCCTGAAGTTAAAAACATTTGGACCCTTATCAGAGAATTTAAAGACCTAGAACCATGTAAAAGTTGACAAAATACCTGTAAGACAGGAAAAGTGGGATATCTGAGCAGCAACAGATTATCCTAATGTGGGATCAAACCAACAGGTGGCTTGGTTATTTTTGGGAAGGGAGGAATGCACCCTCTTAACATTTAAATGTTTCATACTTCAACAAGAAACGCATCTAATCTAATAACATGCACTAATTCTTTTTAGATGAACAAGATATTCCTCTTTTCATCTGCTTTATGGACTGCTGTCAACTATCTGTTTCTAGCTACTACATCGGATATTTCTGCAGCTTGAGATGCCCCCCCCCCACCAACACACACACAAACATATCCTTACTGCTATATAAACTAAACATACATCTTGTAGAAATGGAGCACTTTGTATTCGCAATGCATTTTCAAAGAATTGTGCTTTTGCTGGTTCATGGAGCATTTTTTTAAAGTCAGCATGGATATCTCTGCTACGGGTCTATATTATAACATCGAAGTCTAAAAACTTTGAATGTTATAATATCAAACCCATTCAATCGAAACATGAGAAAACCGAACAGTCAGAATAGAAAATTTTTTCCCAGGGAAAAAATTTGCTGTTCCGACAAACATACACACAACACAAGCACACCAAAATAAATAATCCACACACATACACTTCACAAAACCCTACACTAAACCAGACATACACCACTAGCTATCCACTTACCTTAACCCAACCCTAACACTAAGGTCCCTAACTATCGCACACTCACCTTACCCACTCCCTAACGCTAACTCACCTACCCCACCCTAACCCTCACGTCCACACAATCGCACACTTACATGACCCGTGCCCTAACTCTAACTCTCCTAACCCATGCCCAATCGCACACTCACCTTCATTCGCACACTTACCTTAACCCGGTCCGTAACCTTCGATCCACAGTTGAGGAAATAGCGAAGCTGCAGAAATGGCCCAACGAATACTTTCCCTAGGAAAGTATTCAGTGTTCTGCAGCTTCGCTATTTCCAGCATTTGCTTTACTGGGTTCGATATTATAACATTCAAAGTTTTTAGACTTCAATGTTATAATATAGACCCGTCTGCTACAAGGTGTTGAATTCTGCCCACCTTTCTGCATCCCAAATTAAGCAACTGAAATTTTTAGGTACATTTTTGGTTTTGAACTTTATGATTACTAGAGGTAATGAAAATTAGTAAAAGAATGAATCTTCGTTTAAATATTATATAGTGAAATGATAAAGAAGACAGGGACGCATTCCACAGCTGGCCATATTCTATCTAAAGTGCAGTGAAGGATTTCATATTCCCCAGAGATACCATTACTGCTGTAAATAGGCTGATTAGTTAAATGTTTTTTCCCAAAATGGGAGCAAACACTCACTCACAGAACTTGTAAAATAATGACAAAGATGTAGATGAGATCTTAAATTTGGAAAGATTAAAAGACGGTCTTCACTCATTATAAAAACAGAGCCATTTAGTCTTATTCAGTTTACAAAGAAGCATTTACCTCCTGTTTGCTGCATTTAACAGGCTACATCTAAAGTATGAAAGCTTTAACTTTCAAAGTCCAATACCAGAGGCAAAGATGTGCAGCTGAGCAAAATCAGCACATAACAGATTTAGTCGATAGGAGCAAAGGAGAGCGATTCATTTACTATAATAAAAATATCTCCCCATTTGTATTGCTAGATATTCATAGATAATATAATATGATATCAATAGGCTGAATATTCCTGGATTCTCCAAGTCTGCTAGCACCGCATTCTTTTGGAGACATGCACCAGATGAGCAACTCACTGTATGGCTTTATTAATCTTAGATTTGTCAACTATATTATATTCATAGTTAAAAGAACACAACAAACATGCTCAAACATATCTGGGATACTAACACGTTTATCAAGAAAATGTGTATAAGAACATAGGGGCAGAATTTCAAGACAGCAAAAAGAAACATGGCGGTGACGTCCTATGAAGAATGTTTTTCATACTAAACATGACTTGCACATGACAGTGCATACAGGATTGATTCACTGAGGATAACAGTTCTAATTAAGGGAAGGTGGATGATGTTAGCCAAGACTGACCGCAGAGTACGAGTGGGCTTTCCTGTTAAGAGATCATGTCTTGTCGGTTATATTTTTGACATGTTTACAAAATCAGTACCTATGAGTGAGACACTTCCGGTTTCACAAGAACAAGGAGGAAGTAGAAAAAAAAGCAGCATGAGACTAGAGTTTGCCTGTACATTTGGGAAACAGAGTAGGCTAGTCAAACAATCCCAGCTTGCTGACATGAACTAGGCTTCAGCAGTCCATAGGTATTTAGCATACTGGCTTTGAAGACCTTTTTCAGCATGGACAAAGGCAAAGACAAAATCACTTCAGACTGATTTCCTTAGTTTCTGCAATATATTATATAGTGTAGAAAGAACCAAAAGGCTACCACAACTGTTAGCATAAATTTATTAATTAAAACAAATGGATAAGTGCTTTTATGTAACTATGCTTCTTCAGACCCATAAGTAAAAACTGCAATGCAATATTTATATAGCTGCACAATCACCAATTAAATAAAACAGTAAATATGAGATTAAACCAACAATTCAACTTACACCCCTTTAGGGCAGGTTTCAGACATACACTGGTGTTTAATCCAGGATATTTATCAGCCTGCAATCTAAGTATCCATTGTAATTCTGCCCTCTCTACATAATTATGAAGATCATCTCCCCTGATGTTATCATGCAAGCATTGTAACACTTTAAAAGAAAAGGTATGCCCCTTATTTTCAACAACATGCTTAGCCAATGCATTCTTCATATTCCTGCTTCTAATGTCATAAAGATGTCTTAAAATTCTATGTTTAAACTTCTTAACAGTTTTTCCTACATAAAAACAAGTACATACATTACAAGCAGCTAAATAAACCACTTCTGCTGCTAAACAATCTGCATAACTAGTAGTCTTAAAAATAAAATTAAAGCGTGCAAAATTTGTTTTTTTGAAATTACCATGCAAATTTTGCATGCCCTACATGGAAAAGTGCCTGCTTTTCTAGAGGAGTATAACCATCTTTGATCACAGAACAAGTTCTTAAGATTATTGCAATTCTTATAGCTAAAGCTAGGTTTAGACCCAATTATTTCTGCTGTTTTGTGGTCTATGGTTAAGAGCTGCCAATTCTTACATATAATATCATGTATTAAGTCCACATCATTGGTGAACTGTTTGGCAACAAGGTTTATTATTACTACCATCAGAGTAAAATGGTCTGTAGGTAGCATGCCTTTTTATTTAATACCTCAATTTTGATGTTGTGTACACATTTGCTGTCATACCCTCTGGCTAGAAATTGTTTACTGAGTGTTTCCATGGTTTTAACACAATCATCATCTCTAGTACATATTCAACACAATTATCATCTGTAGTACATTTTTACTTATGGATCTGAAGAAGAGTAGTTATGTGAAAGCACTTATCCGTTTGTTTTAACTAATAAATTTATGTTAACAGTGGTGGTAGCCTTTTTGGTTCTTTCTATACTCAATTATTTTTCGGATTTGGGCTTTCATTTACTGGCTAGCCATTTGTTTTATTGTGTATTCACCTTAGTTTCTACAATGGTATATCTTTCAATGTGGGGAACAAAGTCCACGTTTTTATTTTAATGCATGTTTGTTTGGTGTTCTTGAGTTGTACAAATTTCTGCATCTATTGTTTGACAAACAGAATGAAACTGAAAGCTACTAAGCATTGTCATCTTTAAAAATGGAGGTTGTTCTAATCTGGACTGATTTACATTCCATGTGAATAAATGACATTTGCGAATGCTGCTTCAAACATGAGAGCTATAAAAGAATACTGCCATTATTTCTGGAGTAAAATGTTGTAAGGTTAAAAGAAGAGCAGCTAGACCTCTACTAACCAAGTATTTACTGACTAATTCCTACAAATTGCCTTGCACTTCCTTTTCCATTCAACTGTATTGCAAATTTGGGTGCACTATATACAAAAATCATAATCATATTGAAAAGGCAGCCTAGTTTCACATGGCATGTTGGATTAATGATCAGTTTTGTCTGAAAGCCATACTAGACATTGAAAACTAGATGGTTAACATGGCTGTGTGGCATAGGTGGCTGGGTCCACAACTGAGTAGTGGAACAGGAAGTTGGAAGAGCAGCAAAGGGGGTAGAAGTGACATTTCTAGACTCATCCATACCAGAGGGAGGGGGAGCTGCCAGACACATGAGCAGCTGTGAAAGGGTATATCTTGCAACATGTAGTTTGCCAAATGACTCCAAACACAGGGCTAGGAAGAATTGCACAGAAGTGAACAACTCTCCAATCAACAGCAATATAATAGAAATCATTGTCATTGTGAGTTGGGGGTCTGCATGAATTGAAAGACTGGCCCTTTACCTAGCTTCCCCTTTTACTTGCAGAGAACACATGAATTGATAAGGTTCATACTCACGTAGGAAGACAATAGGCAGTTGGACTCTTTCTCTGCATGGAAGAATGAAAGGGTCATGTGGGAGCAGGAAGAGGAAATATCGGATGGAAAACCAAAAATATAAAAGTGAAAAAAATAGAATAAAAGGATGAATGAAAATGATGAATTTAAAAGCTACATTACATTGAAAAAGCAGATGTATATAAATTACTTGCCAGAAAGAAAGAAAGAAATAGATTAAGCATAATGTTCTATGTTTATTCATTATGGAGATATAAAAATGTTGTTTGAATATGAATAAACTGAGCATGAAAGTTAGTACATCACTATGGTTGGTTACTAACTCTACCAGCTCAAAATTGACTCCTTATAAAAGAAATCATTTCTAAACAGCTCTGTCAAAACTCTTGTTGGTGTTGTCAGCAATCTTGTTTCTTTGCAGTTTGTTATGCTACACCAGCCAAGTGACCTTTTAAAGCTAAGCTTTAGCCATTCAGAACATCTCACTTCTTGTTTAAGAAAAAGTACATGCTAGAGAATATGCAACAGCCTGCTTGGGAATTGTCTCTTATAAGGAAACATTCTTTCTAATATGGCCTTATCACTGGCAGAGAATATCCTGACATTGTATTTCAAAGAAATAGTTTCAGCAAATTAAAATTCCTGCATGTTATGCTACTATGCTGCACATTTTCCAGATATCCATTTATCGTGCATTTGCTACATTCAAGTCTATTCAGTAACATTATCAAATTTTGAACTAAATTTTCTAAATGCTCTCCTTCTGTCTTTGACATTATATATCAAAATATATAAAATGCAATGATACAAAGGTCAGAAATGTAGTAATATGAATACCAAGCAGCATGCATAAATGGACAAAACATTTTTAATGCAAAATAAAAGCATAGATTATGTCAATATTTTTCTCACTTTATTATGAATAATTGATGTTTTAATACCATATCTAAGACTATTAATATCCTCCCATCACATTAGGACTGTAGCTGTAACTCAACTCTATACACAGGTATATTTCCAGTAGAGGATACATAGACTAATCAAGAAATTAACTGGCAATCAACATAAAAAATAGGGTCTATATTAGAACACCGAACATTCAAAATGTCGAGTGTTCTAATATAGAACCCTAGCAATCAAAAAAAAACATCGAACATTCGGAACAGCAAATTTTTTCCGAGGGAAACAATTTGCTGTTCCAAAACACAAGTACACCAAACAAACAGCAATCCACACACATACACCTAAACTCTAACACCTAACCCTACACTAAACTATACAAACACCACTAACTATCCACTTACATTAACTCAAACCCTAACCCTAAGGTCTGCCACTATCGCACAGTCACCTCACCTGCGCTCTAACCCTAACTCACCTAACTGCCGTAACCCACACGTCCACACAATCGCGCATTTACCTGAACCGCAACCTAACCCTAACTCACCTAACCCACCCTAACCCACACGTCCACACAATCGCACACTTACCTGAACCCGACCCATAACTTTACACCAGAGTGTTGAAAATTTCAAAGCAACAGAAATGGACAACCATATTCTTTCCCTAGGAAAGAATTTGATTTCCTGTTACTTCAATATTTTCAGCTTCGCTGAAAACGGGTCGATATTAGAACACCCGACATTTCAAATGTTCGGTGTTCTAATATAGACCCTAAAAAATACTGTGAAAAACAGTTCTCGATTTGATTCCTTCATTTTTTTTCCTTATAACATAAGATTCATAGATAGCTTTTGTCACTTTTACATTCAAAATGCACAAAAACGTAGTAATTTGGAATGACACAGGTTTCTCACAAGATTATAACCAGAGAGTATTCAACCACTTGTAAACTGCTACTTCTAAGAGAAAAACAGAATGTTCCATTACTCAAATGTTTTCAAGCCCTCCTGCATCCATCAGTTGTAGGTAAGAGTAACCATGAGAATATAGAGTAATGGCCACACAAATGGATCATACCCTACCAAATATCAAACACAGTCATATTTGAATACACTCCTGAGCTGTAAATATCCTCTGCAATCTTCATATCTTCAAAAAAATTTAGACATAGTGGTGCAACAAATATATATTTTAATGTTTATGAAAATAAAATAATGCCACCTGTTTCCAATCAATTAGAGGCAGCACAAGACTTGAAATGATCAGAGTGTAAAGCAGGAAAATTTCACACTGACTGGGTCCATGCATAGCAAAAGGCATTGAAAGTACATATAAAAATATGTAGCCTTTTTGCAGGTATTACATTAGTTCAGAATAATGGTGAGTGTGGAAGAGAGGTGAAGATGAGAGTACAGACAGGATGGAGTGGGTGGAGAAGAGTGTCAGGAGTGATTTGTGACAGATGAGTACTATTAAGAGTGAAAGGGAAGGTCTACAAGAGGGTAGTGACACCATCTATGTTATATGGATTGGAGACAGTGGCACTGACAAAAAGGCAGGAGTCAGAGCTTGACGTGGCAGAGTTGAAGATGTTAAGATTTGCACTGGGTGTGACGAGGATGGACAGGATTAGGAATAAGTATATTAGAGGGTCAGCCCAAGTTGGAAGGTTTGGAGACAAAGCCAGAGAGGCAAGATTACGTTGGTTTGGACATGTGCTAAGGAGGGATGCAGAGTATATTGGGAAAAAGATGCTAAGGATGAAGCTGCCAGGTAACAGGAAAAGAGGAAGGCCTAAGATAAGGTTTATGGATGTGGTGAGAGAAGACATGCAGGTGGTTGGTTTAACAGAGCAAGATGCAGAGGACAGGAAGAAATGGAAACAGTTGATCCGCTGTGGCGAACCCTAATGGGAGCAGCCGAAAGAAGAAGAAGATATTAGACTGTAGGGTACACACTCATTATAGGCCAAAAGATCTATGCTCATTTAAAACGTATACCTATTATATTTACACGTTACACTTACTGAACCTGGCTGTACTCCTTACTTTTGCTGTCAGTCACACATGCTGACAGTGTTAATCATGAAGTCAACATTATATATATATATATATATATATATATATATATATATATATATATATATATATATATATATATATATATATATATATATATATATATATATATATATATATATATATATATATATATGGATCTAGGACATTTCACCAAAAGCACATTTCACCGAAAGTCAAATCAGTGTGCACTTTTCTCCGAAAGCTCAATTCACTGAAAACTCAATTCACCGAAACACATTTCACTGAAAGTTGTATATGGCCTTGTCCCCACTGTAGTGCGACCCTGGAGTTAGTATATATAGTAGGGGGTTGTGGGGGGCTATGCCCCCCACATATTTTAAATGTTTTGAACAATATACATGCATACTTGCAATTGCAATATATTACTCTTTTCCAAAAATGATATCAACTTAAAATATGTAGGGGGCTATGCCCCCCACACCCCCCATTATATAAACTAACTCCAGGGTCGCACTGCAGTGGGGACAAGGCCATATACAACTTTTGGTGAAATGTGTTTCGGTGAATTGAGTTTTCGGTGAATTGTGCTTTTGATGAAATGTCCGAGATCCATAAATATATATATATATATATATATGTATATATATATATATATATATATATATATGTATATTATCAAGATCACAGAATACTGGGAGCTAGACATAGGCCCATCCTCACTATACAATTATCCTGTGCCCAAGCCGTGCATTCCAGTGACTAGGACAAAGCTCAGACTGCTTGAGCAGCTATGTTCTTGACCAACTGAATAGCACCCTTCAAATGACATCCTTTTCTACAGTTGTACTATGACTTTGCAGGATTTTTTTTACCACCTTTATTGAATTATCACATTTATACAAAGTTAACGAAACATATTAACATGTTACTAATTACAAACATCATATATCACATTGTTTTTTTATAACTATCTGTACATTATATAACTTTCTCATTTCCAACCATACATTAAATCTCACTCATAGGTTCATAGGCTCATAGGTAAGTACTAGGCTATCTGCCCATGGTCATTTATAAGCCTAGCCACAGAGTGATGGCTTTTGCCTCCCATTAGATTAGTAACCTGGGCCTCTGTCAACAGGGCTCCTGAATTGATCCCAGTGTAGAACTTACGATTACACATCCACTCATCAAGATTTCTCTTGAGGAGGGTCAGAGAGGAGCTCTGTCGAATATGGATTGGGATTCTATTCCAGAGTGAGGGGAGTCGCTGGGACAGGAATCTATCCCTCCAGCATGTCCTGTTTATTGTTGTACATAGGTTCAAGTCGCTAGAACGAGTGGTTCTGAGGGATCTTGTTTTTTTTGAGGTGAAGCATGTCCATTAGTTCAGGGTTTGACATGGCCCTATAGGTCAGGCATAGGTCACCTCTGAGCAGACGGTAAGACTGAGAAGAGCTGGAGCTTTTTTAGTCGTGCTTCATAGGGTAATTGTTTAAGGCCCTTAATCCTCTTAGTGAGGTACTTCTGTGGTCTTATTAGTTGTTGCAGGTGTCTAGTGAGGTACATCCCAAATGGGGCATTGTACTCTATTATGGGCGTAATGAGTGAGGAGTAAAACTCCTTCAAAACATTATTCTGCATGTATTGTTCCCACAAGTCCCATTTTTTCCATGTGATTTGCTCCTACCCTTTTCTAAAGATCCCACCTCCAGTTCTTCTATCTCTCTAATAATACACAATACTTAAAATTCAGTTGGTTTAGAATCTAATTTCCATTTTCTAGCCATTGCTTTTCGGGCAGCAGGCAGAATTAAATTTAGCAAGGTGTTACTATGTCTAAGCAATTGAGCTCTTGTGTCCCATCTCAAAAAATCATTTCCATAGTCACATCCATTTGTTCATCGAATATTTGACAGATTACTCTGTATAGAATTGTTGAAGTCTGTCAACTCATTACACTGCCAAAACATATGTTCCCAATTACCCCCAGGATTCATGAAGCTTGCACCAGGTGCAGGTGTAACGTTGGCATTCTAACACCAAATATGGCCACCGAGCGATTCAGGTACGAACTGTTTCCACGTGCACTACCAGCGTACGTTACGTCCGCACAACTCCTGAGCCTTGTATGCTAATTACCCCATGTGCAGCAGTGTAGCATGCAAATGAAGGTATGTAGTCATTCAGGAAGTGGTGCAGGCATAGTGTAAGCAAGCAGAAATGTTAACCGTAGAAAACGGTTTACATTTTTGCAAACATAAAATCGGAGCCATGACAGCTGACCAAACACATGTATTATAATGTTAATATATGCCAAAGGCTAAATATATAGCCATTGGCATAAAAAAAAAAAAATGTACAAAATATAAAATTAACATTTAATATATATAGTCGCACTATCACGACGTGAAAGCGCAGGGCAGCAGTGCGCAAAGGGGATCGCAAGGAATATATAAAAATATAGAATAAATCCACAATGAAACACGTAACACGATTCCCCCATAATAGTCAATGGCAGGCATGCTACACCATACCCATGGTGCAAGGGTTGCTAAGGGACAGTGACAGTGTTATGCGCAGTAGCTAGGAATTAGAAGGCAATACCATGCAAATGAGAGGAGTAATAGTGAATCGCAGATATCCCGCTGGTGTAAGAATGCACATCACAGTATAGCGTTATAACACCAAGGTGAGCCCATGAGATAAAGATGACATCAAGAGAGGGGTGTGTTGCCATTGCTGTAAGCACATTGGAGCATTGCTAAACTGGTCTGCCCCTAACTAGGCAAAGCTGCAGGATAGGGGTGTGTCAAATTGCCCATAGCTATGCTTAGCTGAGAGTACACAAGGTAACTAAGTATGCATGTGAACAGAGATGAAAACGTGCGTAAACCTGGTAAATGGGTATGCGAGTCATGCACCTCAGCTGAAACAGGAAGGATATAGGAAAGAAATAAGGAAATGCTGCAGCAGTGAAACTGGAGTACAAATGACTAAATAACACCTAGGAGCCTAGAGTGGGCCATTGACAACAGCTAACAAGGCTGCAAGCAGCTACCTGCAGAACAGGGAAGGGGAGGGACTGTACTGCAAAGAAAACAGCAAAGTGTCAAAGCAGAACAAAGGTGATATGCAGTATATCAGCTACAAGGCACATTTAGCCATGACTGGGTAGGGAAAGTACAAAACAAGAAAGACGGCAGGTGGATGCATGCCGGATAATGGAAGGGGATCCAGGACTAAAAGTGAATTAAAGGGCAACAGAGTAATCAAGGCAGGCAAGTAGAGCTCCACAGTAAAGGCCCCACACTTGCAGTACTCATTGCAAAACCCATAACTAAGACATACAGCAGCTGGAATAGTTCATAAATACCCACTTACATCAGCAGCATCCATAGCACAATACTATAAAGTGTGAAAGCACCTCACACACATTTGTGTGTTCCCATACACTCTGCACCAGTGGCATATACAGATGGGGAACTTTTATTATGTACATGTTAGGAGCTGCCATAGCTTTGATCCACCAGCATGTGTTGAAGACTGAAGGTGGTGTGGAGGAAGATGCACATGACCACTGCAGGCACCAGAGGAGGAGGAGAGTGTTCAGACCCAGGCTAACCTACCAGGGGCTACATGATCTGGAGATAGTAGAGCATTACAGGGTGGACAGGGACACCCAACAGCAACTTGTGGAGCTGTGCCGGCCATGCCTCAAAGCCAGAACAAACAAAGGGGAACCCATCCCAGTGGATACGAAGGTATGTGTAAGCCTGAGAATACTAGCTACAGGTACCTTTCAAAGACCAACTGGGGATATCATGGGTATCTCACAGGCATCAGCATCTAGGGTACTACACCAGTTCCTGGATGCCATGTTACCACATGCCAATGAGTACATATACTTCCCCTGAACGCAGGAGGAGTTGGCCAGCAATATGCATCTCTTAAACCAAGTGGCAGAATACCCGGAGGTATTGGGTGCAATAGACTGCATGCACATGCACATCAAGTCATAACCCAGTGAGCAGGAAAGGTGCTACATAAACTGCAAGGGATACCCCTCCATCAACTGCCAGGTCATGTTCAATGACAAGGGCATTATCATGGATGTGTGTGCTGGCATCCCTGGAAGCTATCACGACTCCCACATCTGGCATGCCTCACAGCTGTATCGGTTATTTGCCAGGGGGGACATCCCAAATGGCCACCTGGTGGTTGTTGCTGGCTATGCACTGGAACTGTGGATGATGACTCCCATCAGAAATGCACACACACCCATGCAGGAATGCCATAATGAGGCACAAGCACAAACCAGAATCATCATAGAGCATGTGTTTGGGATGCTGAAATCACGGTTCTGTTGCTTGGACATATCTGGTGGAGCCTTGCAGAATTCTCCAGGCATGTGTGCCCACATCTTCATAGTGTGTGCCATGCTACACAATACTGTCCTGCAGAAACAGCTGCAGCAGGGACAGAATGGTGAAGGCCCTCACAGCCCAGCATGATTGCCAAGGGCCCTACAGGCACAGAGATACTCAGACCACAAATACTCTGAGCCAGCCCCAGTAGGCAGACAGAGGCATGCCCAGTATGCCCATGCCTTGGCAAAGAGGGAACGTATAGCACACACACTGACAGTGTAGGTACCTAGGGACTGGCACCTTTCTCCACCTGCACACACAGTAAAAATGGATAGCACACACACAAGACTACCTGTAAATTGTCATGTATAGGCAGTCTGCTGTGTGCATCCAACATAGGCAGCCCTCAACTATTGCACACACAACAGCCAGTGGCACAAGGTAAGTCAACACCTGAACAGTAAACTAATCTGTCAGCATATGCAGATACTGTATGTATAGATTCATAGGTAGGTACTTGGCCAACTGCCAGAGGCCATTCATAAGGCCAGCCAAAATGTGTCAGTGTTTTCCACCCCATTGAGTCATTAACCATCCCTCTGTGGAGCAGAGCCATTGGCGGGATCCCTGGGGTGCATCTACTTTTCCCCATCCACCCTTCAAGGTTTCTTTTGCAGAGTAGAGTGTTAGTGATGGGCTCTGTAAAATGTAGTTAGAGATGTTGTTCCAGAGTATGGGGAGTGTCTGTGATAGGAAGCTATCCTTCCAGCATCTTCCAGTTATTGTTGTGGCAAGGTCAGCTCGCTAAAGTGTATGGCTCACTGTGACATGGATTCCCATAGGTGGAGCATATCCATCAAGCCAGAGTTCAACATGGCTGTGTTGGTCAGCAGAGATCATCTCTGGGTAAATGAGATGCCACTGAGTAAAGCAGGAGTTTATTCAGTCCGGTTGCATAGGCTATATGTTGGAGGCCAGTATTCCCCTTGGTGAGGTACGTTCGTGGACCACCCAGCTGTTGGACGTGTCCTCTGACGTACATCCCACATGGATTATTATACCCTATGATGGGACTGATGATTGATGAGTAAAGGGGCACTATAACCCCAGTATGTCTAGATGGGAATCCTTTAGTAGTCAGATGGAAGGATGTCCTAACTACTGTAGAGATATGATTGTCAAAGGGGAGATCCCTATCTACCTTAGTCCCCAGATACCTCATTACCTCGTCTGTATTAAAGTGGCTGCCACTCATGTGTTAATATGTGGGTGCCATTTCCACAATGGAATGACCATGCAGTTAGTGGCACTTGGCTGGAGGCCGTGTTGTTGGCACCCTGTGACGTTCTCTGTGAGGCCCCCTGAGGGATGTCCATGTCAGCTGGACTATCAGTCATGGCTCCCAGTTTGCAGTCATTGCCAAACATGGTCTGCTGTAGTCCACCTGTGTTTGCTTGTACATCTGAGATGTATATACCAAACAGTAGGGCTCCCAGAACTGAGTTCTGTAGGACACCAGTCGTGACTGTTCAAGATCTGGACCTGGAGACTGCTAGTCGTACCATGTGGGTTGTGCGTGTAAGGCTTATGGGGTGGTAGTTACCATGGTCAGTTGTTATTTCCCCGTGATGGAGTGGAATAACCATTGCCATGTGCCATTGGATGAGCATGTAGCCTGTGGAGAGGCTGTGGTAGGAATGCATAATTAGGTGGGGGCAGGTTGTCTTGTACAGTTTGCAAGATGCAGTCTGGGTCAACATCTGCCTCCATTGATGCTGTGTTCTGCTGTTAGATAGGGCCATTTCTACCTGTGTGTCTCTGATGGTTGGGATACTTTACCTTTTGGGTAGTGTTGTGGGATCTTTAGGGGGTGAAGTGTGCACCAAATGTATCTGCAAGGATATTGGTGATATCAGTAGGATCAGCATATTTTGCTCTATATTTCACTGGCACAGTGCAAATCTGTGTGTCACCATGTAGATCCTTGACATAGCCAAAGAAGACTTTGTGGTTATCTTTCGAATCCTTGTGTATTCTCCTGCTGGTGTTAGCCTTGGATGATGTCATGAGGGACCTACGTATCATACTAATAGTGGTCACAGATGTCTGCCCTTTGTTTGATTTGCTGTGTTTCTGGAACACTGTCCTACGTCTGTAGTATAGCCTGTTTATTACAGAGGTCCACCAGACTGGTGTCCTTGTGTAGGAGGAGTGAGTCTTGGCTTACCAGCGATGGCACGATCCATACATCCATGTAGGTGCTTATATACTGCATTTGTAAATCTGTCTGTATCTGGAGCAGTATTTCCCCTTAGCGCGGGGGCTGTGAAACCCACCACCCTGTCACTAGTAGTGTAAATGTAGCTGTAGGAAAGGTATACACTGTGGTATCCGTGGGTGGGGGAGATGCTAGGGTGTGGAAACAGTGAATGTTCATGGTCAGATCTAACCAGTGACTGGTTAACCTCCACTGTGGTGCACCTGTTGCCCATGTTGGTGATGACCACATCTAGTAGCTTCCATCCCACGTTAGGCAGGTTACCACCTGATACAGGGCATATGAGGTGATACATTCCAGGAAGCGCTGGTCCCAGAAGTGAGTACCGGAGTACCCAGTTAATGGTATGGTAGTTGATATCAACCAATGCCAGGGTATGTGTTAGGGCTGTCGTGTTCTTCACTGTCTCCAGGTAGGTGGAGTGGAGGTCCTGGGTCATGGAGGGTGATCAGTAGCATGTCACATTCCACATTGCTATTGTGGCTGATGTTAGCTGCACATGGATGATCACAGAGGTATCATGCTGCCCCACTAACCTGGAGGTGTAGGTATCCCTGATGAATATGGATACAGCCCCTCCATGTTTGCCAGTCCATGTTCCGTGGCTGAAATGTGTGGTATGGGTTGTAGTCTGGTAGTGCTGGTGTGTTCTCAGGTGACTTAAGACAGATTGCAGTTAATGCACAGATGTTGTTGTTGTCCATCCTGAGGAGTGCTGTGAATGCATACATGTTGTGATCACAACCCCTGGTTTTGAGTAGCATAAACCACATTGAATCTGCTATTGTGCTGTTTAAGGAGCTGGTATTCACCTTCGGGACTCTCCTAAATAAGGCACCATGAGGCACCAATAGCCTTGGCCAGTATTCCAAAGTGTAAGGCAGACACATAGGCCGGTATGATATAATTGCATGCATGTTCCCCATTTGTGCTTGTTTTTCATCTCCCCTGTAGGTAACCTAGTGGTAAGTAATAGAAAGCCTGTTCGTGCTGTACTGAACTGTTTCCTGACTAGATGGTGAGTTCACACTGTATATTGTGATCTGAAGGTCTGTGTATTCGCATATTATGGCTGTGATGGCCTGCACGTTAGAGCTGCACAGATAGCCTACTATCTATCTGCCCAAGGGCAATTAGAAGCATAGCAACAGTGTGTTGGCCTTCCCCGCACCATTGATGAAGTAACTGAGCCTCTGTCAAGCATAGCCAATGAAGCAATTCCAGGCAAAGTTGCAGGAAGCTGTTGAAGACTGGGGTTGTGGAGGGTGATAGGGGCACTTAGTGATCTAAAGAAGGCATGTTAATGTGGCAATTCAACACCATTCAATTCCCCCAACAGGTCTTGCAGCTATCAAACTGGACAGGCTCCCCCACCCCCTGGCTGTATGGTTCTAGGACACATGATCCCAGGGCTGTATAGTCTGTTACCCAATTCACACAAGGTTTCCATTGAAGTGTGTCAGTGAGGGGCTATGCCCATTGTAGTTAGGAATGTAATGTGTTGTCTCACAGTACATGTGTTATATGTTGTTATGTCAAGAGTACGTGAAGCTCAGTGAGTTTGGGGGCTCCCACCCTTTGCTTAGCCTAGCTTACATATAGAAATCATCTAAATAGGAAATAGGCGGAAGCAATGTTAATGTCAACAGTGTAATGGTTACAGCATCCGCATAGTATCTGTGCATTTGAGGCTACAATCCTGATAAAGGCAGGGATGTTTATCATGTGCAAAAGTATACCTTAACCATAGCTTGCATATATAGGTAGTAATCATCTGTATAATAAACATTCGAATCACCCATATAAACCTCTGTGTGCAGAAGAGTACAGTGAACAGAGAATATAATGTCATGACAGCACATAATGAGATGTTACGTCATTGACAGGTATATATCCGGAGTAGTTAGTGGATGTGGCCATGTTTGCGCACACAGGTTATACGTCACAACATTTGTTTAACTGTGTTTAACTGCTGCTATAATGTCACACAAACACTGTTAAATATGCTTACAACTGTGTAAGTGAGCCTTACTCTGCAGTAAAAAACAGTCATAAAGCATCGCAGGTGTCGAACCTTGGACCATGTACACTATAGTCACGCGACGTACCACTAAGCTATCCGAGGTGTACACATGTTTCATGGTCCTGAGACTACACGTTATACCATATGCATTTCACTGTAATGATCACAAATGGGACAGTGGCTTTGTAAACATATGTACAGTACATTGTAATGTACTGTAGTTTGTGAACCAACACATTCCAGTCTACAGATGTATTACTGTTACAAACTAATAAGAAATATTTATATATATATATATATATATATATATATATATATATATATATATATATATATACATATATATGTCAGTGATGTCTGCATATATATATATATATATATATATATATATATATATATATATACATATACAGTTATAGCAATAACTATATATATAAGCATCTATGAACACACTTTGTGACACAGAAGCACTCCATAGGAATTGGAGTGACACAATACACATGCAGCTCTGGTATCATAACAATTAATATTAACCTAAGTCACCATAGAAGGGGTGGTTGTTGCATGTGTGAAGATTGGGGTGGGGAAGGAATGATGGGTAATGCAATCATGCATCAAGGAGGGCCTGGGTTGGATGTCCAATAAGTGAACTGGAGGGGCATACATGGAGTATGGGGACAATATAAAAAGGACACAGAGCAAGGGCTGTTAGGTTATTTTGAGGGCCAGAATAAGGGCTTTTGGATGCAGGTGGATTAAAGCACTCTTAAGCAGTTGTTAGCGGGTTTCCACGTGTTTGCGCGATGGTAAGCGGCGCTGCAACATGGTAAACGGAGAAGCGCTTCACACGTTTAATCTTTGCTTAATGTCGCACAGACCACAGGCAAAACTGCTCACAACTGCGTAAATGTACGTTATTCACACTTTCACTAACAGTGCCTACTTTGAGAGGTAAAATAATAACACCTTGCAGGAGTAGAACCAGCAACCCTGTACTCCATCCCCTGATTAACCTAACACTAAGCTACCTGGGATGTACCTATCCAAGTTGTGCATGCAGACAGTTTAAAACACAAAAGGGAAGAATATGTTGAAATAGGACAACCCGCCATGTACCCAATTAAAGGTGTACACTCATATATATATATATATATATATATATATATATATATATATATATATATAGAGAGAGAGAGAGAGAGAGAGAGAGCTACATAGAGACATGTCGATATATACAGGTCTACATATATATGTAGATATATAGATAGGTTAGAAACATCTACACATCTATGGAGGTACAGATGAATGTATGCAATAATGTATATATCTATATACATACACACACACATACACACACACACTCACACACACACACACACACACACACACACACACACATATATATATATATATATATATATATATATATATATATATATATATATATATACATACGCACATACACATGTCTGTAGACAGCATCCGAAGTGGTCATATCTGGGTATAACATGGACCATATCATCACACATTCCGCCCCCCCAAACAATATAAACATAACATATGAAGAGTTTATTGCAATACATTATTACAAATATGTTCTATGGACACAGTCACCAACACAACTGCATTGACTGCAAATATCCATGACAGAATTACACAGACAGCTTTCATTTTGCAAATCTTTATTACATTTCGATCTGTTGTCAAAAGGATTCAAGGACTAACAGTACCTGCATGCTATACAGGAAGCATTTAATTGTGCCTTAATGAATCAGCCTGCATTTAACATAGTCTTAGTCCACTAAGGGATAGGTGTTCACATAGGGAAAGAACACCCACACACATACAGACGTTGTATAAAAGGGGTTCCTACACACCTGCATGTGATATGTACACCCACCAACATCTACCCCACAACTGAAATAATTACATCAATACATACTGTCATACCATAACCAGTTATGCAACTGCTGTACAACATCTGCTGAAACCTTAACATACCTGGACACAGACACACTAACATGGCCATATGTGAAATAGTTGCCGTTATACAATTGAGTAGCTGCTGATGTAACAGGGTTTGTATGAACTAATCCCATTTCAGAGGGTTGAAAGGTTCATACACCAGGAAGTTTTACTGAGTACTGATTATTAGCACAGTATGATACACAGTAACACCAAACTAAATATGTCTGGTAAGCACACTGTAAACCCCCTAACATTATATGCATAGCTATGCAGCCTTGAGCTGGTCAAACAACCTGGCCAGACTGACACATATGCAGAAGTATTAGGTACAGACAAACCCTGCACAAGTAGCAATGTTCAGAAATATAACAGCAGTACTCACATTTAGATCAACTCCTCTAGACATTACACACAATATATTACTGTTCATCTCAATACAGCTGTTGCAATGGATTCCAAACAAAACCTCCACGCTGTCTTCCTCACAAGTAAGGCAAAGGGACAACACCCAAGTGGGGTACTCAATTATACTCCACTGTAGCCATGGTATTGGCTAAGGCAGTAGCAGCGCAGCTGATGTGCATGTAATTAGCTACTTAGGAACACCAATTGGCCATCGGGATAGCACATGTTACTGATCTGTAACTATAAAAGGTTGCCTTGTCACACATTCAAACCATATGCATCTACCTGTAGGACAGTACAAAACATGGAAAGACAAACCAAAAACGAGTAGTGCACTAGTTAATAACACCTCTGATTACTAACACAGTATGTATAACATGTAGTATGTCTGTGTATGTAGTATCTGTACTGTAAGAATTACAGTGTAATCAATGCATATATTGGAAATAGCTATCTTGTAGCGATGTATTGTTGAGCAGTAGTAATGTTTGTAGTATTCTATGTGTGTACTGCTGTAGGTCACATGGCACACTCCACATACACCACAAGGTATGCTATGGGCTTGAAACCCACCATTTCACTTCCAGCCACTGTCAGTGTCAGGACTGGTCCAACAAGTATGTGCTATAACAGGGGATAGTATATGTTGTTATATTGTAACAGTCAACATATATATGGGTGTATAAGTAAGATGAACATGTTGTGTATAAGTAAGATGAACATGTTAAAGGTGGGCTTATCATGTAAATATGGTGTGCATTGTGGGATATTGTGCCAATAACTGTGTAATGTACAGTATTCTAGGCTGATATGCATTCTATTCTACATAGCAGTTCTGTTATGTTATGCAAACGGTAGTTATATCTATTGGCAATTACAATACTCAATGGCAGGATACATAGCATTAGTATTCATCTGACAGGTTAGCAGCATGATAGCAAAGATAATTGGAAGAGCCAGGTAACTATCCATGCACATAACACATGTAATATCCACCTCTCTACTATTGTTTGCAAGCAATAACAGCTGTGCATGTGTACATGTTATGCAAATGTGTAGTGACCCTTGTTACAGGGCTGGGACAAATGGCTATGTGCACACCTACATAGAGTGAATATTGAGAGTACACACACACACTGGTTGAACTACCAGGTTTGTGTAGCCCAACCTAACAGCCACCTGCACATACTGTATGTAAGGTAGTGCACAGCACTGGTAATGAAACAGGTTGCACATCATCTTTAACTCCAGTGTAACATCTGCAGTAGGAGGGTAAGATGTAGGAGACAGCTGCCCATGTGTAATAGCCACATCACAGGTGATGGCTCACACTATCTGTTTATATCCTGATCATGTTGATAGTGGCATCAGAGCCTATTGATGCATGACTCTGTTTGGGGAGTGGGTGCCTGTACCCAACAGAGCTCATGGTCCTGGTGGATATGTGAGTATATACCCAGAGAAGGAAACAGACCTGTAGACACATGCATCATCTGTAATCAACTAACAAGATATGATGTGCTCCTCAGAGGAGGTTTACTGCTATGGGTTGCTACAATGTTTCCATAATAGCCAGTGTTGTCATGTCCATAACACAAATAATTACATGTGAGCATCACTGTCTAAAACATCTTCATAGGCAATGCGTAAACTAAATACAGTACTTGGTACTTGTAGTACTGACTGCTCATACAAGCATGTCCACTAGTCAGCTACTGGTGTTTCCTAATGTCAGCTTTGTGTATGTGGCCATCCTGGGGGAATGTAATCTCTTTGCCATGTACACTGCCAGACCCACCTAACACCAGGCCCCACACATTGTCTGGGATGCAGCTACAGGGGTAAGCTGGACGGCAGCCCAGTCTACAGCCATGACTGGACTGGACAGTCATGAGGTGTAGGTTAACACATGCAGCTCATCAACACAACCAATACATACCCTTACCAGAACACAGTAAGGACACCCACACACACTACCAGAAATCGCACACATTCACAGACGTGTCTAAGTATCTGACCAAACAAGTGACCCCCCCAAGCAGGAAGAGATAGACACCGAAATACACAAACTGTATGACATAGTTTGCATAATTTTGCCACACCTCTGAACACATGACTGGAAACATGCCAAACAGTACTCATTTGTGAATGCAAACTCTAGCACTATGTTAAACACTGACCTATACGAGGGCATACATACTGTCAGCTGCCTGTCTGACATGATTAGCCCCATACACTCAGACCACCTTTTGATCTATGCACATGGCTCTAGCATATTCCATGTTGTTGTGCAGGACCTGTGATGCAGTAGCCTGGACAGCATGGAAACACATGTAGGAACTGTCAGGTCTTGTAGGCCATGCAGGTATGTTCCAAGGCCTGGGTAGCATTCTGCCATTGGCCAGAACGATACTGCAGTACAGGGACGAAAGGATTGTATTCCACAATTGTCTAGTGTAGTGGTGCATGTCGCAGGGTATCCAGTATCTGTCATCCTGGGATAACATGGTTGACAGATCATGATGCTTTGCCAGACAGGGCCTGCACCTGTCACCCCTGGGAATCTGGATACAGCCTAGGGCTCATGCTTACCCTATAGTGCCTTCATCATGCACGGTTCAGGTGAGGGTCCATTGTTGTTACAGGGACAGGCTATCAATACACTGCGGGCCTCGCTACAGAATGATACATGTCAGGAACACTATACAAACACACATATGTCAATCCCTAACATGGAGAACATATCTGTGCAGTGGCTGAGACATGTTTTAATGTTCTGGAGAGCACACCTGCATGATCATGTTATAACACATACCTCACCTTTTGCCCATTATCCTTTATTGGAACACACGGGCCGTAGGTGTGTCCATATTCCTGAAGGATATGTACACCCCACGCTAATTGCACTTGCATAACATCAGATGCATTATGCTGAGTAACTGCCTTTGTGCCACAGTGGAATTCAAAATGCACCTTGAGACAGATCACCCACCAGGCCGCGGACTTCCCAACTGCCATAATGTGCTGTAATGGGGAAGATTAGGTCTGAGACAGAACCATACTATTGGCTACTCTCAACTATTCCATTATGAACTGTGAAGACTCCTCATGTACCAATACCTGCGCTCAATGCATGTTGGATTCCATCGACCCCACTGACCTGGATCACAGTAGTCACACAAACATGGCTAACAGTATGCTACACATAGTTAGTCTCCAATGCCAATATTATATTCCCTAAGAGCAGAGTGGTGAGTGCCATGGCACCCATGCAGATGGACAATACATGTGCAAATGCTGAATACTACACAAATGAACCTTAAGCAGTCACATATGTGCAGTGATTGTGCCATTGAAACAGAACCATGAGTCAACCCAACACAAACAAGTAGGCAAACGGGGGGTACCATGCTTTAAACTATACCACAGAAGGTAGTAACTGTTGCAAGAGTGAACATACATGAGTGTAGGTGATCCCTGGTCAGCCTCAGTAAGATGCAGATACACCATATGAAACCACGCAAAGCTACCGTGAAACCAATCAGCCACATATTATGAGGCCAAGCACAGAGCATTCTATAGCTGTGTCATTAATCGTAATGTCAAAGACAAGACCTGCCATGCTGCACAGCACTATGGCATGGGAAGTACTGCACCTACAGAAATATCACCCGCTCATCCAGATAGGGTCTCGGAGAACCTAAACCCACTCCCAACTCCCCCCACCCAAACAGGTACACTTAGTAATATATCCATGTACACTACAGGGCCTCTGTACTAACTACTATGCAGGTACAAGCTGCACTCTCATGCTATACATACAGCTTTCAAGGGACCTGTCAACATCCCAGGGTGTATCCTACACAAATGTAAGAACATTCAGCTATCCGCATACTCATCATGTTCAATCATAACTCCATGTCAGGCTGTGTACACACCGAATGGTGCACAGCAACAGTAATCACACTCCGCAAAGGGGGAGACACCATTGATAATGGGACATAGTGCACAACTACCCTGCTGAGTCTGGTCTGTATGGCCATTAACCATGGCAAATTGATTGTACTTGGTACAGATGTAGATGACATTAGGGTTGATTCACACTGCATATCATCATACTGTGTTCCAGCTACAGCTAGTAAAACTAGTGTATATATATCTATGTCACAGAAGTGGTTGGCAAATGGACTGCTGGCAGAACCCACACTACAGAAGGTGTCTGATGAATACACGCACATCAAACCAGTGCCAGCCACAGTAATACAAGTTTCATTCCTGGTACTCCCCCTATTTGGTATCTATACCACATAGACTAACACAGAAGGCATCAGCCTATTGATGTCTGCAAGTGACTATGAACTAGGAGCAATAGTTGACTCATTGTTTGTTGCGTTCAAAATACAGAACGGCCTTAGTGTGTCAGATGTGTGGTGTGTGATGTATGGCCACATTCTGACAACTAAGTATTGCATTGTTATCCCTTATGTTACAAACCCTGTACCCATTAACTACCACCTAGGCAGCAGTCAACATAATGACAACTGTGTGTATGAGATACAGCTGTACAGTACTTCCCTTTGATAGTTACGTCACCACAAAATTTAAGTAGTCATATGTTGCACCCCTAATCATGACAGGGTGCCATCCAGGAATATAGAGAAAACTGCTCAGTCATACTCAACACCCATGTGACCCATAATAGATCACATATTTCCTTTAAGGGTTATTGCCCTTGTGTAGATGGCCTATACTGCCCTTCACAATCCCTAGCTGCACTATGTAGCATGCAGCCTACCCCGAATAAAGCCATGCCCAACCCAGAGGTGTTGGACTTGCTACACTTAACACATCCTGACCCCAAATAAACACATATGTCATGGACATCCACCATTCTAGTACAAGGATCACAACATGCCTGACAGATCCCTGTCCCATACACTTAACATATTCTTAAGCTGCACATCGCCCCTCTCTGTGACATGGTGTGATGACCACATGCCAAATATATCAGTAACCATGTGTATCAGTTCTGTGACACTGCTTGAACTGGCCACTGAATATTACCTGTCTGTTGCCTACAGCTAGGTAACCTGTCTGTCTAGGCTCATAAATGGCCCAGGGCATATAGCCTACCACATCACTATGACTATACATGCCATAGTTAATATCCAACCCTGCAAATAACATCAAGCTAGCTATTGTCCCATGTGTTACACATGTGCAACACAGGCAATACATGGCAGGATGCTACACAGCTGTACAGTGCCATGTAGATGTATATGGCAAAACACATACATGCTTGCAAGTCTGCAGGGTCACAGGTCATGTCCCTAACAGTTATGTATGACTATATATGTGGCATATACACAGCATTAAGGTTGATTGCATTAATGTGAACACATCCAGGCATGTGCTGATAGGTAAAGACACCACTACAGGCAAACAGATATGCCCACATCAAGACAACATCCACATGGTGTATGAGCAATGTCATCACATGACACACACATATATGGTGATAACATCACATCACCAGTAGGTGTCAAATGTGTGTGACTTATACATGTCAGTGGTGTTAGTGTCATGTAGACCTACAAAGATGTATTTGTAAACTTAATAAATGTGATACACATGTATGTTCAGCTGCACTGCTGTACTTCTTTGTGAGTTACTGTGACCTGTCTCCATCGTTATGTCTTCCAGGTATGCCCCATAGCTGACTGCCGCCATACAGCCACTTGGAGGATGAGGTCTTCGTCCCATACCTCCTCGACAACTACACAATGCTCTTCAGCCATGTGCCACAGGATGCACAGCAGCGGGATGCCCTGTGGGAGGAACTCTGCATGAGGGTAAATGATGTTGGTGGTCACAATCGCACCTATCAGCAGGTGCGCCGACACTGCACTGACAAGATAAGACAGGTGAAACAGCATGCTAATGCAATCGCCAGGGAACAAGGTGCAACATGTGGGGGCCCATTCACCCATCTCCCACTCACACATACCGAGGAGCTACTGGATAACCTGAGGACACCTGCAAACCTCCATCCACAAGCTTTAGCTGGTATTGTGCAGGTGGGTGTCTCTCAACCACCGAGCCTGGAGTTGCCTGGTAAGTCACTACTGCACATAAACCACAACCATATATCACATAGTTACATGTGTTACTGTACAATATGTAATGTAACATCATATGTAAGGCATGTATGCACACATGCCACATTCTATAGTCTGCTACTCTATGTATGCACAGATGTGCATACTCCACAGTATAGTGTATTGTACTGGCTTATGTGCTAACATAGACATTGCACCCTGTAGCTACCACACAGGTGTGGATAATGATCTTACTGCTATGACACCCCTGTTTAGGTTCCTCTGGCATTTTGCAGTGACAGCAGCCTGTGTCAGGTGAGATTGTTATTATTTACCAGGCTTGATAATGCACTGAACATATTAATTGCATGCTATCTGCCATAACACACGTACACATAATGTATGGTGGTCCTGGTAATGGACACTGGCCAGACCTGCATTGCATCACACTGTTTACCTATGTGAAACAATTGTAGACTATATGAAACACTGACACTAAACCTTCCAAACTGTCATTGCCAGATGTGTGGACAACAGTGAATACAATGGTGGAGGTGTGTTCCACTGTAGGGACAGGTACTACATATCAGCATTACACATGTTGGGAATACTAACACAGATCATATGTGTGCACACACACTAAATGTGTTGGAGCTGGAGTATGCCCGGCCCACAGGATACACCCTTGTGGTGTATACCCTTGCTATGAATGTCACACAATGCCATGTGCTATCAGACATGTCCATGACATGTAGTGGGCTGACTGCAACACTGCTCAACTATCCTGCAAAACATGTCTCACATCCAATGCATACCACCCTTTGTCTGCATAACCCTGTTCTCAGTGAAGCATATGACATCTATGGTTGTATGTCATATGGGATAACACTTACATGTCAAATAAGATGGCCATCACAACCATTGGACTGCATATGTGTACACATGGCCATGGAGGATGGCCAGAGACATGAAGCAAAGCACACAGTAGAAGTGATGTACATATGTCTACACCCTGTTGTACATTGGCTCGACACAATACAACTATGGCCTTTGTGTAATGGTGATATTGCAGATGTGAAACACTAAACATCATACAGGCCTGTGCACAGCTTGTGTAGGCATAACATGAAACCACCACCTAACATGTCTTGAACATCTGGAGTGTTTCACGACATGGAAGCATTCACCTATACAGTATCCAAATACATACATGTGTTGCACAACATACACATACATCCATATCAAGCCACAGATACAGTAGATTCACCTTGCAGGTGTCAGACATCACTGTCATGCCCGCTCCTCATGTGTGTGAGGTACACAGATGGCATGTGGGACATAGAGAACTTGTAAGTTAGCCATGTGTGGGCATAGTTGGCAGGTATCAGTAATATGGTTGCAGATGTGCAGGGGTGTCATCGGTATACCCTTCTGTGACCTGTGTCACACATTCCACATTAGGGTTTATTCTGTATACACCTCGGTGACACGGGTCACATTCCACATTTGATACATATTGTATGTGAACATAGTCATGGCTATGAACCGTGTCAGTAGCTCACACTGTATAGCAATTGTGAAGCCACATGATGCCCTGCAATGGCTATGCACATCAGCTCAATGTGCAGTATGTCCCTGCATATTTGTAGGGTGGACAGTCAACATTGCATCAGCTGAAGGCCTATGTTAGTATAACATGTCCCTGCATTGGGACACCATTACCGTACTGTAGATTGGAAAGGACACCACTGTGTTACACATGTATGTATGTCATTCAACACGTCAGCAAAAGACATGTCATACTACATGTGATTGGCAAGGTCATACGCCACACAGCAGGCTGGTGTACTGTAAATCTGTGCTGGTTTGTGGCTCCATTGCAAAGTAGGGACAGCCATGTCAAACATGTGTGTACAGCGACATGCTCAATGTCTACACTCAGCTCAGGGGTAGGTGGAATAATGTTGGACAGGAATGCACTGCTTTAGGGGAGATATGCAAGCTAGGGCTCAGGCAAACATAGTATGCAGTCGACATACCCTACTGCTCATGTCCTCACACATAAGGGCATTGGCCAACACAAAGCATCAGTGGCAGATGTACAAAGGTCAGCGATGGTCTGTTAACATGTGGTGTATGTTGCAAACACCATGGCAGTGCAGTGCAATGGTGCAAAGTGCATGCATTGTGTTGCAGGTATGGGGCATAGGCTACTAACACAAATGGTGCAATACAGGTATGTATGCTAACCACCACTATAATTATGCAAGGTGCATGCCGTCTGCTATACCACATGCATGCTGTTGTATACAACTCAGAGATGTATGATGACTACCACTATAATTGCCTAAGCTGAAACTATAATTGTCTAACCTGAATGTCATCAGCCATATCACCTGCATGTAGCATGTCTGTGTATGTCTGTGCATGTCTATGTGTCTGTCTGTGTGTGTCTGTCTGTGTGTGTGTCTGTTTGTGTGTGTGTGTGTGTGTGTGTGTGTGTGTGTGTGTGTGTGTGTCTGTGTGTGTGTGTCTGTCTGTCTGTGTGTGTGTGCCTCTGCTTGTGTGTTTCTGGTATAACTTGTAATGTACAGTTCTTGTTTTCCCCCTCACAGGTGTTGATGTAGGTGTGTTGCCCTCCTGCAGACCACCTGATGTTAGTGTCACCACAGACTCTAGCAGTGATGATGATAGTATGATTAAGGCACAGGCAGGGTTGTCAGGGGCTGAATCTGTGCCATTGGTTGCTATTCCACCTGTCTTCCCCTCATCCTTGCACACAGTTGCCCTGCCTGCACACACCCCATCACCACCGGCCATAAAGAAAGGACAGTTGGCGGGTGGTAGCACGGAACAGGGAAGTGTGATGACTATGGAAGGTGTGCCTGCACACCATGCTCCCAGTCAACAGACTGGTGATGTCCCACACAGGCATGTGCCCAGAGCTGCTCGTAGGAGGACCACTGTCCAACATGCCCCTGCAGGACCAAGCGCATCAGCTGGAGTCACCAGATGCATGTTTTGGGCTGTAATGGAGGCACAGGCACATGCTGAACTTCACAACAGAGATAGTCTGAGGCTTTAGAGGGCTGCTGTCCATTCATTAACTGACAACATCCGGACACTTGCAAATGCTCACCATCATCTTGCAGATGTTTTGGATAAACAATTGGGTGACATGGTGGGAGTCCTTGACCATGGCATGTCAATCCTCAAGCGTGGAATTTCTGTGCTGGAACATCTGGTGGGAGTGAGGCGTCGGGCAGGTAGACGTAGGCCAGTTACATCCCCTGTTGAAGGTCTACGTGAACATGCTACTGCACACGCCCACTCCCATAGTGGCAGTAGCAGCAGCAGTGCTGCTGGTGCTGTGCAGTCCACACCAGGATGCAGCAGGCCATGTGCACATGGTCCTGGATGGTCCCAACAGGGACACAATTCCAGTGGACATGTGTCATCAGATGGTACCCAGTCTGGACCTCTGCCTGGTAGTGCCCGTACAACCCCTGGCAGGCGCAGGTCACATGGCCATGGCCTGACACCGTGAACTGTGAGACCTGCCTTGTACAGTCTGCAGCTGTCAATATTACCCCTGTGTAGGCCAGCCTCATGCCAGACCAGTGTGCATGCATACACACACACTGGAAACAAATGTAGGGCACCTCAACACACACACGCATAACATCCACACATGCCCAGTGATATCACAGGCCCTAAAACACACGCATGATGTAATCCAATGGCACAGCCTAGGCCTCTGGCAAACATTATCACCCTGTGCATATGATGATGCCTGTGCCACATCCCTGTCATCCACACCATTGGTGCAGGGACATGTTCATATGGTCTGATGCACAGGGTGAACATACCAGGTAGACAGTTTTAGATTAATATTGTTGAGTAGTGTTGACAGACAGCAGACATAACATGTATTGCAATTTTAGAATGCATTTTGTACGTTTGACAGCATGTATCATGTGTAACAACACTAACAGCATGTTGATCCTGATGTTCTGCCTTCCTCTTTCAGGTGTAGTTGCATGTGCTGGGGGAATGTTGGTGTATGCGGGAGTCTCATATGTACATGTTGACTACCCACAGGTCAGTATGACAATACCTGCATGCACTTTGTAGCTTCCACATCACAGTTATATTCTCCCATGTTTCAATTATGTTTACTGTTCTAATGATCTGAGAGCATGATAGCTGTGTAGTAAGCTACTGTGTTCAGAGCCATTGCATCCATAGTGGGTGACATCACAGGTATAGTTACCTGGAGCGCGGAGTGGGTAAAAGTGTGATATTCTGCATGACAAGTGTAAAAGCCAGTGGAAATAGTGACATCTCATTGGGAAGCAGTAATACCCACTGCCATGACAGCATGCAAACACAGACACACTCACACACTCAGGGATTCCAGACACAATAACACACACTCTGACACACACACACACACACAGTTGTCATTGTTCGGATGTCAACCCTTGTCTATGTGCATATCATCATTATAGTACTACGCAATTACAAGACTTGCCACAGAGATTACACATGTACAGGTAGTTGGAATGGCCTAAGATTGAGGACATCGAAAGGGATACTACAGTGCAGTGAGTGTATGTGGGGAGGGGGTTCCATCAGTAGGCTATGTAACAACAGGTCACACCCCAGGGAGTACATGTTAACAGGCGGTTAGTATGCCCGTCTATGATTGATGTTATCAACAGGGATGCTAGACTGCTTTGAGTGGATTGGGGAGGGGGCATTCACATTCCACTATGGTAAAATACAACCTCACTCCAGGAACTGGACAGCCATACATACAGACAGCCATACACACACACACACACACACACACACACACACACACACACACACACACACACACACACACACACACACACTGGCATTCACAAAGATATACACCTATGTCACACACATACAGACACTTTACATGTGTGTGGTTTAACCACCTGCCTATGGCTTTCTTTCTACACTTCACTCTATACTGGTGTCACCAACAGTGTTCAGGAAAGTGATAACATGTGGGATATATTCCCAACCATACGTGACATATATGGACACACACCCACATGTGCCAGTACTGTGAATCAAACACATGGCTATCTCATGATAGGTACTACAGCAGTACAGCACTATCACATCCGGTACAATGCTTACTGACTCTTTCCTATGACAACTGTGCTGATATATTCACAATATATGCACAGGGGAGGTATTACTGTTACAGGTGTCATGGGGTTTGCCTTCAGTGTCACCCTTACAGCATTCATCATTGTCTGTCTTCCACTTCAATTAACAAAACCTAACCTTAGCAGGTACACAGGTTATTGCAGGACTGGTTGTAACACTCCAGTGAGCTGTCCTCAGTAATCGTTCATCTGCAAAGAAGCCCCACCACTTAGTAGTCATGTCCAAACATCCGTCCATACCTCATGTATGGCTTACTGTACTTAGAGCATCTCACCATATACAGTTGGCAATGTTGAGGCTGTATTGCAACAGTATGATGTACTAAGACAACAGTCATCATCAGACATCAGACACTGCACACACATGGAATCTACACAAAGAGCAATACATGTACACATATGTGGTCTACATCAGTACGTGCACTAGCAGGTCAAGAGGATACATACCACACCTTCCCCACACTGTGTGTGAAACATAGTCGAGCATTGCACCATAATGGATGTTATCTTCATGTACTGGTAGGACACCACCACTTTCACTGACTAGCCAATTGTACATATATGACAACAGCACATATCAGCATGACACACACAGCATTATTCCATGTCATGCTACTACAAACTGTTACTTGACAGTGCCATGGTGAGGCCAGGGCACTGTAATGGTCAACAGCAAGCACATCATATTTGCCACACACACCTCATGTGTACTGGAAGAGTGCCAGCAATGTGCTCTGTTAGAGCTAGACAGTACACTCATTCAAGCATGTGCAAGGTCTGTGGCTTGTAAACATCTCACTCTAGCATGTACTGGCTATTGTGGTACTAAGGCTAATGTCCAGACAGCACACAGCATGCATGGCTTGCAATTGTTGACATGGGGTATATGTAGGAGTTGTGGCCACACATGGCTGTACATGTCATAAACATATCACCTGTGACTACTCAGGAACATACAGTGCAGAGCTGGATTTCCCTGAGTCTGTCAATACAGGCTTTGTGTAGGTCCTATGGTCCTGTTATTTGGGTATGTTTGTAGGCATTGCATTAGGTGGACATGTCTAAAGACATACATGCCACATGGGGTATTGTATGATATGACAGGTGTCATGGGTGACCAGTAGAGAGGGGATATTACCTCTGTCAACATAAATATCAAACCTTATGTACTGTTAGCATGCTATCTGCCATGTGTATGTGTGTAATGACTGTAGCCACCTGTATGTAGAAAGGTAAACAAAAGCTATGGTAATGTAATATAGGTTGTATGAGTGTGGGATGTACATATCCAGGGCAGCTACGGTTAGGTTATATCCAACCATGAGGGTGTTGGTTACTGGTGTACAGCAACAGTCAACCGTGTTAATGCTGACAACATCCAAGGGGACCCTGGTATGTGTGTAACTGAGCAGGTTATGAACAGTGGTATTATTGCATTGCATAACACATTATGCAGCTGTGTCTGTACATGGGTACATTGCACAGCTGATGTAGGCCTAGGTACAGTCCACCAATTGAGGGTTATCTGGTGGACTACCCTACTATGTCATACCACATATGGATGTGTGTTGGTAGTCTGGGAACAAGGTGGTGAATGTATATGAGGATACAACCTAGAATGCAGCATTTGCCACTGTCACCTGTACCTGACTTATCTGTGATGCGTTATGTTGGAGTAGTGGTCCTTACATGTGAGTAGCCTTTATGAATATGTGTACACCACCACCTGGTATGGTCCATACCACTGTTATGGCCCACATGTCTGGATCTGAGTTATATGGTGGTAGTGCAATTGTGCACTACAGAGCCTTCAGCTAGGTGTTCCTCACTGCACAGATGTCGGTATTCCCCATTGTAGGTTCTACATTGAGCTAATGGATTACAAAAGCCACACATCTAGCACGGGTTAGCATAGGCATCCAATGCAATTGTCATGTAGGTGTCAGGGCATTACTTCTGTGTAGGACATTTGCCTTGGAATGCGGCTATATGGGTAAATGCGACCTAGGTATTATTTACACACACGTGTAACATGGATGCATTTGCTCTGTGTTGAAGGCTCATCGTTCGGTCATGACAGCCCGGAATGACAGACACTGGATGACCTCATAATAACAGCAGGACATTGGCTCATTGTTTTGGTCTAGCAGTTGCCACCCATACCATAACATCACTGTGCATGGCATTACTGTGTTTGGTAGCAAATGCCCCATGTAAGTTGACGGATAGTGGCAGAACTTATGTATATGACCAATGTGAGATATACTTAGGGTAGCAGTCCTGCTAATAATGACAACTACTACCACAGCCAGGAGAGGTCATCTTGTCACCTGCACCTCAGTACCATTAAACAAGGTGTCTCACACATTATACTTGCACATGCCACTGTTCCACATATAATGCCACTGTCCACAACCTGCTATCAATGTATGCCTTTCAGGACAGCAAGGTGTGTGACACATGCTGTAGGTAGCATCCACCTGTGCGACCCAGGTAACCTATTGTCTGTCACGTCCACACATGCATGACTGTGTATATGTAACATATATATGTCAGTACTTCATGTACATGTATGCTTGTGTATCACACAGCACAGACACAGATATATCATTTGCAGGCCACATACAGGTATCAGTAGTAAACCAGTATGATGTGCATATATACTGACAGGTAAGATGTACCTAACTGTAAACTTGTTTGTTTACAATAGGAGTCCATTACAACATGTTCTGTACATGTAAGTGTTTGAGCATGCACACTGTGGCCTTCAGTGATTAGAATCAGTGCATCCAACAAGTCCTTTGTTACTAAGTGTATGAGCATGCCTAGTATAACCTTGTGTAGTTGTAGTCATAGTGCATCCCAAATGGCCCTGTGCTACTAAGTGTATGGGCATGCCCACTGTAACCCTGTATAGTGATAGTAGTTGTCCATTCTGCAGATGGCCATACTCCAGTTCAGGTTCTTGTTGTGCTACAACTATACCTCTCAGGCTTACCTGCGGATGGTGTGTCTTGTTTGTGCATACAGGTTGTAATGGACACCTACTTTAAACACACAGGTCTACAGCTATGTACTTTGTGACTGTCAGTCTCCCTGTTGTTGTCAATTGTAGAAGGGCAGTCTGACTGCCTTGGGATGTGTAATCTCTGTGGCACATCTTGTAACTGCGTAGTACTGTAATAGTGATCCTTAGATAGGCAGGAGTTCTGATCCCACCACTGGCAACTGTGTGCATGTGTTTGTGTGTGTGACAGCAAATGCCTGAGTGTTTGTGTCAGAAAATGGCTGAGTGTGTTTGTGAGTGTCTCAGCAAATGCCTGAGTGTGTGTGTCAGTATAGGCTGAGTGTGGTTGTGTGTGTGTATTTGTGTCTGCATCCAGTCCTGACAGCGGATTTTGCTGCATTCCAAAGAGATACCTCCTTTTGCACTGGCCTTTATCCTTGTCAACCGCTATACCTCTCTCTTCCCCCCTACCCACTGCAAGTAATCTGTCCTGTGATGTCACCAAGCTCAGACGTGGAATCAGTAAGTGTAATTGTATGTGTTCTGTGGCACATACCCCAAATGCATACCACTGTACTTGGTACCTTTACATAGGCAAGATGTGTATGCACAATGCTGGCAAGTGTGTGTATGTATGGGTGTGTGACTACCCTGTAGCCAGGCTTACACATGTGTAATGTCTTTTAGCACACCATGGTAACCATCTGTGGTGACCGGTGTCTACAAAGTATTACATAATTAGGAATGGTAAAGAATACACAGTCAAGCACGACTACAGTTGGGTATGTTATTTCCCTGTGCCACTGTCGTGCAGTGAGACAGAAGTGGTCACTGGGCTGTAGGTCCATACCTATCATTCCCCCACCCTAACTCCACAATTCCCGGGGTAGATTACATCAACCATCATTCCCCACTACAAACTCCGCATACACAACAACTTCCCTTCTCTGGTGAACTGCTTATGATTTAAATGTTATAACACAAGAGATGCCTCTGTTTTGTGTACATGTCAGTTCCTTTGGAACCCTTCTGTGTCACAAAGGGCATACTGATGTGTGTGTATATATATATATATATATATATATATATATATATATATATATATATATATATATATATATATATATACATATATATATATATATATATATATATATATATATATATATATATATATATTCACAGGGTACTGAACATATGTGCACAAAGGGACTGTCCCATTTGTTTTCAGTACTGTGGAATACCTGTAGTAGGATGTGCATTATAGACTCCATGCAACATGTGTACAACCCAGATGACTTAGTGGTACATCCAGTGACCTCAGTGAGCATGATCCAGGGTTCAAGACCTGCAAGCCTTGTTGATACTGTCAATTAGGACCACATAACACACTTTTAAGCAGGTGTAATTGTGTTTTCGTAACAGTAAGCAGCGGGTACACGCAGGTAACAGACAGGTACAACCCACGGTACATGTGGAATGCCCTTCTTTGGCAATCCTGCTGATGTCACCCACCTACGTAGACACCTTTGGGAGTGTTGTAACCCAGTATTCTCCATAGCACATGCTGTAATTGCTTATTGCTGTAGTGTGATAAACTAGTTAGGTAGGGGTTCTATTTCAAGGGAGACCAACTGTGTGTGTCTCTGTCTGCCTGAGACAGGAGCAATGCTTTTTCGAGTATGCACACTCTTTACGACTCACATGACCACCTTCAGCAATCCTGCTGATGTCACCCACTAGGAATACACCTCTAGGACCACTGTAACCCTGTATTCTCCATAGCCTGTGCTGTAACTGTGTATTGCTGTAGTGTGATAAACTAATTGGGTAGGGGTTCTATTTCAAGACAGCCCAACTGTGTGTGTGTGTGTGTGTGTGTGTGTGTGTGTGTGTGTGTGTGTGTGTGTGTCTGTCTGCCTGAGACAGGAACAATGCTTTTTAGAGTATGCACATTCTTTACAATTCACATGATCACCTTTGGCAATCCTGTTGATGTCACCCACCTAGACATACACCTCTGGGACTGCTGTAACCCAGTAATCTCCATAGCGCGCACTGTAACTGTGTAATGCTGTAGTGTGATAAACTAATTAGGTAGAGAATCCATTGCAAGACATGGCAGGTGTGTGTGTGTTTGACTGTCAGAGCCTGTGTGGAGGTGGCTGTGAGTGTCTAACCACTGGACATGTTGGGGAGCGGATTTTGTAGTTTTCCTATATGGTGTCCATCTTATATGTCACAATGTCCACCTCACAAGGAGTACAGATGTCAGTCAGCCAAGGGAGTGTGTTGGCAAGCCATACCCCTACATCTGGCAAAAGGCCTGGTGAACAAAGTATGCAACCCTACTATTACCCGGAATACGTCCTGAACCCATGTGTCATACACAAACACACTTGCCTAGAATATCCCACTATGTTGCTAGTACCCTGCACATTGATGACAGATAGTAGGCATGGTGTGATTGCAGTGGGCTGCAGAGGGCATGGCACCCTGTACTGCAGTACAATAGGCACATAATTGCAGACAATGTGCCTTCACTATGTTCCCCACTGATGCCTGCAACATATGTGGTGCCATCAAATGTGATCCACATGTGCCCTGTATGGACCGATGCCACTGACACCAGGGAATACCTGTATCATGCTATCAATGCAGGTGCAGGGTCAACCTGCTGACTATAAGCAGGTTTTGCCACACCAGGCCAGTATTGGCATATTGGAGGATAACTGTCTGTGTACACAACATGTGCCAGCCAAACCAGGTACACCTGTACATGTCTGTACATTATTGTGAGACATGCACATCCCAGGCAATATCCATGACAAGAACTATCAAACACAGACATGGCATGCATTGCAAAGCTATGGCCATACACATGGTAACCAGGATGTCAGGACAGTTCATGTAATACCCATCTGTGTGGGACATTGCAGACACTACACACCTGTACCACACTGCACACCATTGTCAGGTGGCGTGATGACAAGGATTACCCCTTACCCAGATGTGTACAGCGATCTTGCACAGCCAACCACTACATACCGATGAAGCAATGCACACATGCATGTCAGTACTGGCGCCTCATGTCTGCCTGGGGGGTATGATGCTCCCAACCACAGTCACTCCCAGTATAACTCCCATCGGCATATCAACAGATGTCAAACATGTTCACATGCCCTAGCTCATAGAACCTCCGGATATCCCCTGTGGTGCATGTAGTACCTATGCATTACTGCAGTGTGGCAAACTAAGTGGTTTGCGAATGTATATGTGAGCCTGGCAAAGAATGTCAATGGGAGTCCATTAGAGAGTTTGGCTGTGTTGACAATGACATCTGTTCATGTGGACAGCCATGTGTGCTACACCTAATGTCTGTCTACTATATTTCTGTTGCAGATGTTGCACACCAACACACATATATGTTCTTACAGCACACCAACATGTCAGCTTTGTGGCACATGGAGTAACTGCCTGCACTTGCAATAGTAATGACTAGTCAGTCAGGGGTTTGAATCCCTGTACTGGTAGGTATGTGACAGACGTTGCTTAGGCTTTAGTCTCCAAGCCCTTCTCTGATGTACTTTGCCTCTGTCTGTCCCTTCCCCACACTCTCTGATGGATGAGGAGGTGTACACCTGCTCAGCAGCAGCTTATTTAGTGTAAGTGATGGTCATGTTCGGGTGATGGCCTCTGCACCTTTTGCAGTCCTCCTCAAGCTGATTGCATGTGGAACAGCTGCAATGATGTTCCCATAGCCATTCTCATGAATAACACAGTACAATATCTAAGAACATCATGTTGGTGTTTGCCCATGACAGTCACTGTGAGTGGTACCTCGATCTGGTGTTTGGTAAACGGCATCACAGATGATATCTGGATGCTCCTCAAACTACCTACACAGTGGGAAATAGCCTAAAGACAGGAGGGTGATGTGCCAGACTTGATTACAGCATGTAAGTGTAGCTATGCTTCATTGAGACAACTGCCTGTTTAACAAGGTGTGTGTGGTAATGATTATTCTGCATGTTTTAAAACTGACAAGGCAGTGCTCTATTTGTGAAGGACCCCCATCTGTAGGGCCACAGGAAACAAATGGTTCCACACATGGTTCCACGGTGACTGGTCAGTGTGTGGAACCATTTGTTTCCTCTGTTACTCACTGAACACACATCTGTGAACAGCAGGAGCATAGTGTGAGGATTGCAGCCAGTACATGGTGATAGTGATGAGTTACTGCCATCGCATCCCTAACTGGACATATGTCACATGAAACAGTGGTATGACAGACACTGTCTGGGGTTCTCAGTGACATGCCAGTAATGGACCACTGTTCATAGTTGCTGTCACAAGTCTTCTACATGTTGTACAGATGCCATGCAGTATATATGCATGTGTTGTGCTCTCTCTGCAACTGTATACCATCTGTTGTGTTGGGTTGATGGTCATATCTATGCATGCTGTTGTAAGTAATCATGAATGCTGTTGGCTATTACTAAGCCATATCTGTGTTTAAACTGCAACGCCATAAGCTGTATGGGTTTGGAGATCCGGCCAGAACCTCCTGTCCCACTTCAGCTGACCATGGCAGCGGACACCGGCACATCTAGGGCCCAGCCTTGGACCTCCACCTCTGTTGGCTCTGCATCCCCTTCTGGTGGTACCACCACTGAGGATGGGGCTTGTCCCCCCTGGTAGCAGGTCCAAACAGGGACATGTCTGCTGTCGTACAGTCCCGGATGTGGTGCGTAGGGGGCTGAATAAGGGGTTTTGAGGCCAGATATGCCAGCTCAAGGGCAGAATGTCACATTTATAGGGTGAGGCTGCCCCTCCTAGACAGCCCCCAGCACTGCTACCTTTGCAGCTGTTTTGGTGCAGTGGTGGCTGCCCATAGCTAGGGACCTCCATCCCACTGTTTCCATCTGGGGGCTCATGGGCTTGTGAATGCCAAACACCCCTCGCCGTATGAGGTGTATCCTCCCACATGTGTCATACACCGACCCTGCATGCTGTCTCGTCTGCTACCCTACCCTACCTATCCTCCATGAGCATACCTACTCTCCTTCCCCCACATCCCACTCTCACCCTACAGAAACAGAAGGCTAATCGGTTCCTAGAACAACATTTGCCCCATACATAGCTGTCCATTTCACACACGTGTCCACTGGACACATGTAACCATTTTGCATCACAACATACTCCAGTTGTCCTCACCCCTGTCTCTCAGGTGTACAATCCTAGTATCCACATGATTCCTAAATGTTCCAGGTACACATGATGCAGACGACCCCCCTGTACACACAACACTACCAGTCCCTCTATGGTTACCCCATGTACCATTACCATGATGATGATTTTGCACACAGCACCTTGCAAGAGTACTGTTCTCACATAATGATTGGACAGGAACTGTTATGTTAATGTAAATAACATGCACAGAGTGATGTATATGGCCAATGTACAAATGTTTGTGTGTATGACTGACACATGTCTGTCTGAGGGAGTCTTGATATTACATAGGACAACATGACTACATAATACAGGCATTGCTGGTGTTTCCCTTTGCATTCTTTTGTAATGCTTTGTTGTCACCTGGGATGTTCTTGATAAATCTATATATATATATATGTATGTATCTATATGCTGGCCATAAACACTCACACATACATCTACATGATGGAATAAATTTCCTATACTGTTGAATGACTGCGCTGGATGATATGTTAGTGATAAGGTCCAATGTCTGTATATCTGCCATGGCTTATTGGTAAATCACAATAGCTGTGTGTGCAGGGTCCTGGTTTCGAGCCTTGCAGAGGGCATTTATTTTGTTGCTGGCCAGAACAAGACCATTGGATACGGTGTGATTAAGGCACATTAAAGCAGTTGTGAGTGGGTGTGTGTGGGTTTGTGTGGTGCTAAGCAATGCTAACCTCTGGTTACAGTTTCTTATACTCAGTTAGCCTCTACATTGCTTTAACAGTGTAATACTCGCATACTGGTGGCCAAACAGGCTTACACCCACTTGCTCCTGCACTTGCAACTGCACTGCATTTGGTGTTTGCATCTGCCACTCACTCCCCTGCATGGGAGTGAGGACTACAATATTACCTTGTGATGCCTATTACATCAGATTACATGCCTACAGTATCGGGAATGGCTGCCCATTAAGCGACAGCATGCCGTTCGACTGTACAGAATCCGCAGCCTGCCCATAGTTTGATTCATATCATTGCTGTGTTCCTATTATAATCTGCACCCATCTGGGTAGTACATGGGAACTGACACTCTTCAATACAAACAAGTAATTGGGTTTTGGAACCCACATCCTTCAGCCGAGTCATGCTACTGCATACCTAATATTCTATCATCTTTCTAAGGTTGTCAGTGGAATATGTACTTTCTGTCCCTATCAGACCTCTCATACGATTGGGGAAATATACAAACTGAATCAGGAACACTGCATAACAACATCAGGGACACATTTAAATTATTGGTGCTATTAACCTGACACACTGACAGACTCAGAGCATATGAATTCATACACATTGTCTGAGGTAAATGATGTTTATAACTCTTAATTGTTGTTATTCATTATGTGTAATTCACCTCCTTTCCTCCATATGTCACTAGTTTTAGGAGGGATTATGTGGGGCAGAGTTAGTAACCGAGTCAAAATCTGGGACGTCCCTGGAAATCGGGGACAGTTCAGAGGTACGGTCCCTATTTGTTCCCCCAATGGTTTATGTCCTGTCCAGTGGATGTACTCTTAGAGGTTGATAGGTATGGGCGTCAGCTATGCCCATTTCAGAATATTACTTACATCCCCAGGGCAGTCCTAATACGACTTTGCCAGCCAACACCCACATGCCTAGGCCCATAATTGAATACCCATAGTTCCCCCACCTGCCACTCCTCTACAGCACTCATCCTTACTGTGGGTGCAGGTGGGGTATAAACACACCACTACACACTGCCCACTTTCCCCATGTCGGGACACATTTCGTATGTTGTGTCGACCCATAGGTTATTAGGCTTGCACAGCCTACTGGTCCGTGTACATCTACAGGCTAGTTTGATAAGTCATTACCGGGGCTGCCTCCAATCATTAATTTTTGGTGTCACACAAGGGACATCGATGTCTGTGTTAAAGGATTAGACCTGGCAGGTCTCTCCCACTGGTAGTATCCTGCCAGTGGTCTGGGAAGCAGTGGTGTGTTTACCTTTATTGTGTGTCTATATATCTCACCGGCCTAGCTGGGGGGGTGGGGGAGTTGATGCTACGTGTTACACATTTGTTTATTGAACCCCTCACCCCCATATGCACATCCTGTAAACATATGTTACTCATAACTGCTGTATCATATCCTAGCTATATACATGTGTATATTTACAGTCACATATATATATATATATATATATATATATATATATATATATATATATATATATATATGTACATTACATGTATATTTATATTTTGCTGTCTATCGATATATATATATATATATATATATATATATATATATATATATATATATCTCAGAACATATGGGTCTATGGGTGTCTGCATATGTATATATTTATATGTGGGTATGTATCTGTATTCTGTCTCTGTATATATACATTTGTACTACGGAGAGGGAGAGGCTTATCTCTATGTCACTATGGGTAGATGTACACACACATACCTCTACATATATATGTCTACATCTGGCTATTCCATTCCTTGCCATATAGATTACACTTTGTTGCAGTGGGACTCGAAGTGGGTGTGGCTGCTCGTTGGGTGACACCTCTGCCCAATGAACACATTCACATACATCCCTAGGGCTGTCCATATAGGCCCACATCAGCCAACACCTACACATCTAGACCCATATGTAGCTACCCATGGTTCCCACACCCTCACCTCCTCAACAGCACCCATCCTTACTCTGGGTCCTGGTCTGTTCTGGACACACCACTACACGCTGCCCACTCTCCACTTTACGGGACCCATGTCATACAATTGTCTTGGGCCATGGGTCATCAGGGTTTCCCACCCTTGTATTCCGAGTCTGTATACACCATGACTAAAATGGCCGATCTATCACCTTCTTTTGGTCTTGGCAATTTTTGGGGTGTCCCGCAAGGGACGCTCCAGTCTGTGTTCCAAGATTAGAATTTACGGGTGCACTGTGTAACCCCCCGGTTGTATCCTGCCTGTGGTCTGGGTAGCAGTGGACTCTTTACATTGTTTGCGTGTATGTCTCCCGTGTCTGGCTGGAGGGGGGGGGGGTGCAAGGGCATATTACGAGTTTCATGTTTTTTGCTTGGGCTCCTCACTTCCATTGGCATAGCCTGTGAGCATATGTCATCCTTGTGTGCTGTTTCCTATCATAGCTGTATATCTGTGTATATCTACACACACACACACACATACACACACACATATATATATATATATATATATATATATATATATATGTATATATATATATATATATATATATCTATATATATATATATATATATATATATATATATATATATATATATATATATATATATATATATATATATATATATATATATATATATATATATATATATATATATATATATATATATATATATATATATATATATATGTATATATATATATATATATATATATATATATATATATATATATATATATATATATATATATATATATATATATATATATATATATATGCTTGACCTGCTTACTAGTGCCTTATTCATTATGACACTGACACTTCACTCCAGTTATCTTTTAATTGATATTTTGCAGGTTATACAGCAGACAGATGTCGCAATATGTTCATGTACGGATTACCGATGGTAACTGGTATGTGATACAGTGGGAGTTGGTACGGGAATGTCTGTTCGTTAGGGGGTTGCTCTAACCAATGCACTATTGCTGTGCTGCTTCATTTGTATATATACCCATATACCCATGGCTCCTGGTTCCCCAAACACACACCCCAATGCCTCCCTAACACTGCTGTCATCCATTCTCCAGTCGGATTTGCGGTGTATCCACACCACTACGTATTGGCCACTCCCTACTCCTATAGACCCATCCCATCGGTTGACTCACTCCACGTATCCTCAGAACTCCCAAACGTTTAGTCCACAAACGTTGTTGACGTTAGTGACCAAAAGAATACTATTCACAATTTTTGGGTTGTCCTACATGGGACACACATGTGTTTTTGTCAAGATTAGACTCTATACTTCATTACATCCTTACTCCCGTTAACATGACACTACAATTAATTAATATGTATGACTATGTGGTAACATGAGAGCCTAATTATGTACGTGTTCGGCATATTTCTTTTACAAATAGACCGGTTTAGTAATTGGCATTGCCGTAGCAGGCAGATCACAGGAATGATTCCATGTGTGGAGAAGTCCTCACATTTGATTATTGTCACCACAGCACTGACTTTGTAGACACTTCTGCGTTTTAGCAGTTTCGTCCCATCCCTCTTCTGCATAGCCTATTATTTTATCTACTGTTGAGGTTTGTAAGTGCACATTCACGTTATTTATGTCTGCAAATGGAATGCATGTGTTACAGAGAATGTACTTCTACTTATTGATGTCTGCATGTGTGTATGGCTAAATACCTATAACAAACTCTCTGACCTCCATGGGGCGGTCCAATTAGAACCGGGCCATCCAACCCTGGCACCCTGGCCCCATAATTTCATACCTATAGTTCCTCCACCCCACCTGTGTTCAAAATACACGCATACCTTCCATTGTCCACTTATCGCAGACATGACACACCTCCACACATTGCCCTCTCCAGAGCGTTAGGGGCCCTACACGTATGTTGTCCCACCCCATGTATTCTCAGGCTCTCCCACCATTTAGTCCTTGAACATACCTGCCCTTGCTTGTGTAATGATCGGAAGGCCAAATGGTCTATATCATTTTTGGGTAGTCCCACCAGGGACTACCCTCTGTGTGTAAAGTAGACTTAGCAAATCAACAATGTTACTCCCACTGGTAATATCCTGCCTGTGATGTGAGTAGCAGTGCTTTGCTCACCCCTGCCCAGCTGGATATGACATACGCTGACATCGCTATATAATACTGGGGATGCTGTTGATTCCCTTCGCATTCCTTTTGTATGCTTTATTGTTACGTCATTCTTTCTTTATAGATAGATGTATACACATAAATATATATGAATATATATATATATATATATATATATATATATATATATATATATATATATACGTATATATATTATATATATCTGTATATACTTATATACATTTCCTATGCTGGGCACTGCTTAGACCTGCGCATGTGCACTCAGACTTGCTTATTCGTACCTATATGTGTTTATTGCTGCTTATTTGTGCTTACATCTGCTTACTAGTACCTTAGTCATTATGACAGTGCCACTTTGCTTGAATGATATTTAAGTTTAAATATCTCATGCGATACTCTTGTGTTGGTTTTATGGCAAACCGACATTCATTCCACATGGAAAATTATATGTGCTATTTTTGGGCTCGAACCGTGAATGCCTGTTTGTTAGGCGGATGCTCTAAACACTGCACTATTGACACTTACGTTGATTCTGCATGTTTTTCTCTATTTGAATGAATACGATGTGTAAGCTACGCTTGGCGGAGGGCAGCGATGCTCAGACATGCCGCACTTTGCTTACACCTTTGTTATTGCAGCATTCGAATGTATAATAGGGACACAGGGACAGGAAATCTAATTGTGAAAGTTCTAGGGACAGGGCTCATCATTCTACTACGTGCTTGTGTGTTTACTACTTCGAGTGTATTTCACTGATCGTGGACACTCTTGTATGTTTAGCATACATTTCAGTATCCACGGACACTGAATTACTGACTTACTATTAGGGGTGGGCTCTACTAGTAGGCATAGTAGGTTTTGCAAGTGTCGGGGCATGTTTACGCCTCCGTTGAGCACTTGTACATGCCCCCTGCACTCGGACATGTTTCCTGTGCATGTCAAGGTTGTGGCGGCGCACCCTCATACATATTCATATGGCGCTGCTGCACCATCTGCAGTGATGTCGCTCGGCGCAAGGCTAAAACCGTCCTTGCGCCGAGCTTTTTTTATTATTACGCCTCCAACAATTGTATCTACCCAAGAAAAAATTCTTTGGAGTCTGCTTGGGGTATAAAAGTACCTATGCAAACACTTTCAAGCAAAAATCCTAAATCTTCTACACTGTTGCACACTTGAGAGCCCTGCATATGTCTTCCCATTGTTTCCTTATTATTTGCTTATCTAGTCTCTTCCCAGTCTTTTGTAACCCCCTTTGATTCCTATGGTTATCATGCAATATTTTATATGCCCTTCTAATTACCCCTTTTGTAACAGCAGCTTTTGTTCTAGACAAAACTACAAGAGCAGGTCTTTCACTTAAGTTGCCCCTATCCTTTTCCATTTGCCTTTTTTCTAATATCAATCCCTGATAGATAAGGCAGTCTAGTCTGCAGTCCAAATGTCTTCTTGGCCTCATCCCATTCGATTACCTTTCCCTCTTTTGTTATTTGCTCCCAATATCTTGGTTCCTTTGCCAGTTTTCTCCAATAAATTCTTTCTCTTCCCTATTTTCTGTACCCCCGAAGCGCCGGAAGCTGTTGAAGGCTGGGTGGGGGGGTAAGAGGGACACTTAGTGATCTAAAAAGGACATTTTATAAAACTATTTACCACCTCAACATAGGTTCACTTGTAGGACATTTTAAGCTTAGCCAGTTTCCCTTCTGGTGCTTGAATTAGCATTTCCTGATTGGTCTTATCCTTTCCATGGCTGATAATTGTATATTAGCCCTAGTAAGAATAACTTATCATACCATAGATAATTTGAGGGGACCCATGTAAGGGATGCAGCATTTAGGAACTGCCTCTATCCATTAGTGGCATGAGGGGAAATCCTGGGCTGCATTTCCTATTATCCATCCTTAGATCCAAGTTGCATTTGAATATGGATGTGTATGAGCTTTATTTTACTTGAATAGAGTCTCTGTTCTGGAACAGTAGTATCCTCTATGATTTGTATCTGTTTTTCCATACCATTCTGTTTAGTTACCTGGACTGAGTATTTCTGATGCTATTTGACTTCCTGATGTTCATTAGGATCATCAGTATTGGATCAGAGGATGCCTAGTATGCCAGACACAGGTCAGTGCTTAGCACTCTGTAGGATACACAGTATAGTGATATGGCTTTGAAGTGGTCCATGCAAGACCTATTGTTTAGGACTTGTATCCTTTTAGTAAGGTATCTGTGTGCATTCTAGGTGTTGCAAGTGTCTGGACAGATACATGCCAAAGTGGGCATTATAGAAAATGATTAAACTAAGGAAGGCTTTATAAAGGGGGACAATAACATCTCTACATCCAGTCACAATCATTTTTTTCATAAGCTATGTAATATAGGAAGACTTTCTTATGATACTGGACACATGCTGGCCAGATGTTAGGTCACTGACCACACAAGTTCCCAAATGCAAAACAACTGGTTCAACCTTCATGGGGTATTGTCAGTTTGGCGGTTCTTTGGGGAAGATGACTTCCCAAAGAATGCAATAATATATTTTTTGGAGTTTAGTTTCAATTCATGATTCTGACACCAGTTATTGTTTGGGACAAACATTCCTGCACGATGGCCAACTCACTTGGGGACTCAACAACTGCTACTAGCTTGCAGTCATCTTAAACTTTGTCAGCCAAAGCTCTTTAGTATTTGATTTTACTTCTGAGAAATAGATGCCAAGCAGGAAAAGTCTCAGCACCAAACATTGGGGAACTCCACTGCTGATTGATTTCTTTCTAGAGGTAGCCTCCCATATTTCAATCTCCTGCATCCTGTGAGGCAATTGGCAGTCCAGCTAGTGATGTAAGGGTTTATTCCCAGTTTATTCAGTTTTTCTGCTATACCTTAGTAGGGGATTGTATTACAAGGCTTGGCCAGGTCAAGGTAATGTGATGTGAACTGTTTTACCTTCATCCATTGCTTTGTTGACAAGATTCATCTACCTCTCTGTCTCATTGCTAAACCTCTACATTACCTTACTACTCCATTTGTACCTATACTGTATATAACTACTTAGGAATAATGAACACTGTTTTCCCTACCTTGACATTGTACCTAAGTTTTTGTTGTAAGAATTCTGACATTGTACTCTACTGCTTTTCTGTATGATTTTTTGTAAATGCTTTTTGCAGTTTGATCTCTAACATTTGTATCCAACTGTTTTCTGTAAAATTTTATTGTAAAATGTTATTTCTCTAACTAATTGTTTTAGCTGCCAATGCAATTTTCTTGTTGACTGTATGTAAAATGTTAATACTGATTGCGGAGCTTTTCTCCTCGGGTCTCCACTGAAAATGACCTAATGCTCAGCTGGACTAACCCAGCTAACAAATGTAAAATAAATAAATAAATAATTTAAAGCTTAAAATTTGCTCATGATTTTGAGCCTTTCACACTTTCTCCCTGATTCTTGCCCTAAGAGGTTTAGAGATCAGAGCATATGTTTGACTATGCATGATTTTGTGCCATATTTTTGGTCTATTCATATTCATACTTATAAGATTTCTGGTTTCCTGGCAAATTTATGAGGATTGCAAAACTTAGATAATGACTGACATTTCAGTTTCAGACTTCTGTTGATATTCTTCAGAAAATGCATGCTAATGCAAAACCTGCTATTCAAGCAACTAAACATATAAGAACAATGTTATGCTTAAAATGCTTAAAATCTGTCCCTGGTTCTGGACTTTTGCCCTTTTTCCTGACTCATTACATTTTTGGCTTTCTCCCTTGAGGTATGAGGTTTCCCTTCCACAAACCCACATCGATCCATACCTATCAATTTTGGCAACACCTTCACCATTTTTTTAGGTGTTACAGATAAACACTTTAAAATCATAATTTAAAATTTTAAATGTGCCCATATGAAGCTGGGTCTGATGGATCTTTACCATCTTTAGGTATGACAGCCACCTTAGCTTTCTTCCAGGCTGCTGGCTCCTCCCCTCCTTTTAAAATACTGTTAAACAAAACCTTCCAGATCTGTGTCACCTTCTTCTTTCTAGCTTCCAAACTTCCACAACAATGCCTTCTATTCCGGGAGACTTTACTGCAGAATGAGTGCATGCCACCATTTTTTCTCCCATCTTCTCCAATCTTAACTGTTAATTGTCGAATATTAGCCTTGGCATACTATAGTCTTCCAGAAATATCTCCATTTGTACTCTTTCTGGATTTCCACATCATCATCATGTTGTGGAATCATACAAATTGTCATATAATTTCTGAACTATCTTTAATGCCTCAACAGGATCTCTGGTAATTTTTCATGTCATAGGCTCCATACGTTTGGCAACAAGCCTTTTTACTTTCTGTTGCTTAAGTTGCTGTGCTAAAAGGTGTTGTGCCATGTAGTTCTTATCAAAAACAGTTGCTTAACAACAATATTTCTAATCTCTTGCATATTACGCAGATACTCTTATTTTCTCTTTAGCACTCTAAAATGGCACCTCTTCTTGTTCTGGGAGTTTCCTCTACTTCTGCAGTAATTCAGCCTTTGTCAGCCACTCTAAATAATTCTTGTTACTTCTTAACAACATATCTACCTTATGTTATACTCCACTTTTGTTTTCCCCCACTCACTAGTTATAACTCGTGAAGCAATTTCCATCTTTCCTAATAATTCTCTAATTTCCACTACCCGTTTTTTGAATTCCTCTTTTTTATCAGGTAGGTGGGGAAGTCCCAGTTTCTCATTTTAACTTCATTACCCTGCATTTTTATCTTAGTTGTTATTTGCACATGATCAAAGACAGTTATTGCATCTGTGCCAAACCTTTCAGTTAAATGTACACATTCCTGTGAAATATAATTTCTATCTAGTCTAGCCCAGGTATTGTACATGCACGAATAATATTTAAATTCCTTCAGCATTCCTACTACTGAATTCAGGTTTTCCATACAAAATATTTTCATAAATGTCTTCAGAAATCTATCCTCTCTTGTCATATTTTCCTTTTCTATGCCCCTCAGAGATATACTCACTGTTGCAAATCAAATTCCATTCCCCTACCTAGAAGCAAAATTCCCTGCTGAAAGCTGATTCATCCCAAAAATTTCTGAAGCTCCATAATAGCAGTTTTAGGTGAATTATGTATACAAGGCAACATAATCCTACACCATTGCCAGCAGCCTGTTACTACCACAAATTTGTCATCTTTTTTCCTCTTCTTTCATGACTGGAGTTCCTCTAGCAATTAGTATAAATAATCCCCTTTCCCCTTGTCCCCAATACTCTGATGAATATCCCTCCTAAACTTCTGTACAAAATTCACATTTTCACTTCCTTCCAAATGTATCTCCTGTACCATTGCTATTTACACTCTGCATTTCTTAATTTTTGTCCATACCTGTGAGGCCATTGATGTTTCAAAATAATATGGATAGTGTAACCACTATAAGTTATTCTGACCCATTATATATGGTTACTTTTTTAAAGTCTATTTCCAGCCTTTGTGTTACATGCACCCACTAATGTTTGGCAGGATGATCTTTTATATGGTTGTTTATCATCACATTCAGTGTTCTCTTATTTACTTGCTGATACAAGACAAAACATATTAGATGAAGCCAAGGGCCTTAGTATATTCATCTATGTAAAAAAGAGAATGCATACCAACTCACTTATATTATCTGTGCTCTTTTACACTCCATCCCCACCTTGACAACCCAAGATTACAGCAGATTAACTTAAAGATGCTTTGGTCTGGCCTTCTTTTTTTACATTGTAATGGCTACATTTCTTAAATCTAAAAGAAAAAAAGACACTTATCAACTTTAGTGTCTATCTCATGCAATGACTGAAAATACTTAACCATATGACATGCAATTTATATCATGAAATATTTTATACAAATAATGTAAAACAATTGACTTAGTTATTTTCTTTTCAGTGTCCTTGTCCTTCCAAACATTAATGATGTGATGTAGGGTATACACAAGTTTAACAAAAAAAAAAAAAACAAAAAACAAAAATCCAGTATTTCCACTTTTTCATGTAAAGTCACATTTTATAAATACGACTGATGCTTTATTATCTCAAAATTATTCACCAATTTCAATGTTGCTGGTTTTCATCTTTTAATGTCTATCTCCCAAACTCTGGTTCAAGTTCAAGTTACTTCATATTCTTCTAGTCAACTGTTGGGCTTTTTTTCTGTCTCTTGAGCATTTTTCTTTGGAATATTGGAAAGTGTTTCAATTGCAAAGTATCCCTGAGCTTTATTATCAGAAGAATGAGAAGCAGAGCCCCCTTCAGTTTGCTGGATCACGTTTTGTTGGGCAAACTTTTATATTTCCTCCTTAGTCTGTTTTGCATCAAAAAACAACTTTGATCCTCCAAGAAAAATATCCGAAGACAGCTGGATACAGCAGCTTGAATCGCATATCTTTCTCTTGACATTCCCAAATTGCTGAGATAAATTTAATTCTCTTCTCCCTAGTGAACAGCAGATAATCATTTTCCGCAAATAGACAGCCTTCAATTTTTAATATCCTGCCCTTCTGCCATAGTTTTGTCAGGATCAACTGTTTCTTCTGGTGGGATCTTTACTTATACAAGCCCTGGATGGTTTATCCTGGCCAGGTTTGGAGTATACACACACACACACACACACACACACACACACACACACACACACACACACACACACGCGCACACACGCACACACACACACACACACACACACACACACACACACACACACACACACACACACACACACACGCACACACACGCACACACACACACAATGTGCCTTTGAATTAACAAATCCTATGTGAAACGCCAGTCTAGTTGCTTATTAGTGCTTTTATAAAATTAATACAGTCTGTGCTCTGGCCTTGATTTTTTGAAAGAGATCTTCTTGAGCAATGTCAGTCAGCCTTTTCTGCATTTTGACCTCTAATTTTTGGGTTTATATCATAATATCGAAGTATGAAAAGTTCAAATCACTAAAGTTCAGACTTTAAAGATCGAACTTTTAATACTTCGAATGTAAAAAAAAACATTTTAAGCCTAAAACAAACAAAAAAAACTCTATGCAGGGGGGCAAGCCCACCTGCACCCCCCACATCCCCTGCTACTTAAATATAAATACTCCGAGATCGCACTACAGTGCAGTAAAGGGAGATCTTCCCTTCCTGCACTCTATGGCGATCTCCCATAATGATTTGAGGTTATAAAACTTTGATCATTAAAGGTCGACCTTTAGTGATTTGAAGTTTTAAACCTTCAAACATATGATAGGAACCCTAATTTTTGCAATTTTATCAATTCATCTGAATAGCTTCCTAGATCTTCTTCCATTTTCCAGCATTTTATTTGAATTGTTATCCTCTTCTAATGTTTCATTCATTTAAATCAGCTCTGAGCACACTTGATTTATTTTTTTCCTCTAGTTTGCTGGAAGCCATGTCATGCACCAAAAGCCAGAGCTTGAACTACTTTTTGCTGAACAGCTGCAGGATTCTTCCCAGTATTATCTTCCCTTTTTCTAGTTGATTTTGTTCAAGCTCTAAGTTACTTCTTTGTTGGCATCCAGGCAATATATATATATATATATATATATATATATATATATATATATATATATATATATATATATATATATATATATATATATATATATATATATATATATATATATATAAACCAGCCATTAACTGAATTTACTAAATCTGGTAGAGTTCTCATGCACATGCTCGATACAGAGATGTAATGTTTTACCTTTTTTCACCTTTACTGCTTTAAGTGTTTCATATCCTTTGTATACATAGCCAGAGTTATATTTATATATATGTATGTATATCTACATATATATGTGTGTGTAGCATGACTGATCATAGCCTGCTCATAGATATCTACTATACTATAGAATCTTCTGTTAACTTCTGATGTCCTAAGCTCTCCTGGGTTATCCATGACAAGGCTTAATTTTACACACACACAACCTCATGGATATTTTAGCTGTGGGAAATTTACCATCTCCATTGCTTTTTACGTTTAAGGAAGTCCGACCTGTGTATTTGCATATTTAAATGATCCATTTTAATATTGATTTCAGTAACTGAACAGCAACTAATTAAGTCTTCAGAAAGATGGATGTTTATGCAAAATTCAGGAATGAACACTATTATTCTATTCTTATCCTAGTTCAAAATGACAATTTTTCAAGTTAAAATAGCAATTACTGACAGGGGTAGAGTTGATCACACTATGTACTAAAAAAACATAGGCTTTCATTTCATATGGGATTCTTTAACATAGGTTAAAAGATAAAATAGAAAAGCAATCAGAATTCTAGATCAGTAGATAAAAATGGCTACAGTTTCCAATTAAAACTTAAACTACTTTTTAGGTGGAATCTGATCTTACACAAAAGTGAATACTTGTACTGAAATATGAATGAATGACAAAAAAGACTGTTGATTCATTCGATAATTACTGCTGATAAAAATCAAACATTAAGACTACAAAACTCTTGGCAATTAATAACCTTTTACTTTTAGGAATTTAATAGCTGGAATGTTTTTAGCAAGTAATTATAATGTAGCAACTTATTCCAATGCCATAAGGTTTTGTCAGATTCATGGCACATCACAGAAAACTACATCTCAAATAAAGAGCAAAATCAGTGCCCCAAACCACTAACTGTTACTAAAATAAACTTTTTCTAATCCCTTTCCACCATACTTCTGTACTAACTCTGAGATCATTCAACTTGTGAGTTAAGGAGAAGCATCCTTATCACAAAAAGTACAGTTGTGTAAAATCTTACCATACACAGTAGATGTCCTTCACATCACTGCTGCAGTATTCTTTACATAAGGGATCACCTGCCAAGGATAGCTCAACATCCAGATAGCATACCAAAGCCTTAGGAATGTATAGAAGTCATACGTCACACATATCCTCCTCGCTTAATGTGTAGGGCATAAAGGTGACCTATAGACACACATAGCTTAGAAATGAAAACCCAAAGAGGAACAAATATTCATAGGAACTAGGAGGAACATGTGCACCCAGAAGGAGGAAAAAGGAAAAGAATTCTAGAGCATGAAGAAAGAAAGACTAGGGGATAGCAGAAGGGGGAGGAGGGAGGAAGTGAATACTGTAACAGTGAAGAGAAGGACATCTACTGTTAGGGTAAGATTTTACACAACTCTACTATGTTCTTCCATATCACTGTTGCAGTATTGTTAACTAAAGGAAGCATACAAAAGCTCCAGAGGAAACTTGGGAGGAGGAAGGCCCAGAGGAGCTCTTGAGAAACCCATGCAGGATAGCTCTGGCAAAGCTTGTTCTTGCTCTGGAAACAGTATCTAACTTGTAATGCATAGCAAATGTATGGACAGAGGTACAGGTAGCAGTTTCATGGATGGAATTGGTATCCAATCCTTTGTAAAAAGAACCAGAGAAAGCAACAGCTCAAGTAGAATGAGCCTTTACAGAGGTAGAAAGCCATTTACCATGAAATAAATAACAAGAAGAAATGGCCTAGAGAGCCAGGAGGAGATGGTTTGCTTAGAAACAGTCAAACCTAAACATCTGGGATGAAAGGAAACAAAGTTGCTTAGATTTGTGAATGGCCTTTGTCCCATCCCAATAATATTGGAGATGTCTATGCAAATCCAAAGTGTAAAGAACCTTCTCACTAGCAGACTGTGGAGAAGGAGAAAAAGGAGGGCAAATTAACAGACTGATTATGAGACAATGCATTAATCAGCTTGGACATTAAAGGAGGAATAGTATGAGGAGACATCCTGTACCTATGACAAACTAAGAAAGGAGAAACAGCCATAACAGCCTGGATTTAAGATACTCTTTTAGCTGAAGTAACCGGCGCCAAAAGAAGAACAGTCTTCCAAGTACAATGTCGCAAGGAGGCTGAAGCAGCCGGCTTAAAAGGAGTCAAATTTTCAAGCACAAAACTGAAGTCCCAGGAAGTTGGAATAGACTTCCTGGGAGGCCTGATATTAAGGAGGCCTTTGAGGGATTGTTTGACCCAAAACCTAAAGGTAAGAGGAGGACTCAATGGCAAACAAGCAGAAATAGATGAAAGGTGAGCTTTAACTGAAGAATATGCTAACCCAACATGGAGCAATTCACACAAATAACAGAACCAGAGGGATCCTCACACAAAATAAATCCTGGTTAAAGAAAGGGACCAGAGAGAAAATCTTTTCCATTTGGACAAATCTGATTTCCTGGTAGTGGGTTTTCTAGCATCCTGCAGAACCCCTAGGTACATCCTCAGAAAAAAAGGTGCCTAAAAGGGATCAAAACCGTATCACACATAGTGCCAGTTTTAGAGTGGACAAGTGAGGATGGATCAGAGACCCCTTATCATATGTGAGAAGGTTCACCTTGTGAAGTAACTTATGGTGATTTCCCCTGGCAAGGTGAAGGAGGAACCAATGCCTGTCTGGGCAAAAGGGAGTCACAAGCAAGATTTTGGGGGAGTCTTGCTTGATCTTGAATAGGACCCTCAATCAGGGGAAGGGGTGAGAAGGCGTAGAGGAACATTCTCTTTCAAGGAAAAGATAGGGCATCCACCTTCCAAGCTAGTGGATGTGGGAGTTTGGTACAAAAACAGAGGAAGTTGTCTGTTCAAAGGGAAGGCAAAAAAATCTACCTGTGGAGTACCCACTGATGGACATCATCCAGAAACACATCTCTGTGAAGCATCCATTCATGGACCTGTGTACTGGACCTGATCAGACAGTCTGCCACCATATTTTATTCTGAAGGAATGTAGATAGCCTGAAGAGTCACTCAATACTGGACAGCTATATCCCAGACCTGAAGAGCAAGTCTGCAATAAATGTAAGGCCATGTCCATGTCCTCCCCCTGCTTGTTGATATACCACATGACTGTGGTATTATCTGCAAAGATTTTGAGAGGCCCTGGAAGAAAAAGGGAATTAAAAGTCTGGAGACCTAAAATGAGAGCTCTCATCTCCTTTATGTTCATATGATATGACCTCTGATGAGGAGCCCAGAGACCCTGGATCTTGAAGGAAGCAAAGAAAGTTCCCCAAATCCCATCTCAGGCATCCAAAATAAATTCCTGAGATGGGACTGGTGGTCGAAAAGGAAGTCCTGGGTTGAGATAAATCTGATGAATCCACCACTGTAGCTCAAATTTGAGGCATGGAAGGAAAAGAACTAGGAAATCCAGTAAATAACAATGTTGAAACCACAATGACTTTAGGAACCATTGTAGTTTTCTCATATGGAGTCTGGCCAGAGGTAGCATAGGAATGATGGAAGCCATGAATCCTAGAACCCTGAGAAATTCCCTGGCTGTGACTGAAGAAAGAAGAAGAGGAGATTGAAAAAAAGATGATTAGAGAAAGAGCCTTGGGTGGAGGCAGGGATGTCAGCATGGGAATGGTCTGTATCACAACTGATTTAACAACTCGCTTAGTTTCTGATGTCATTCCAGGGGGATCCAGTACCTGACAGCCTGGGAAGATATGATCAACAGACCACAATGCTTTGCCCAAGATGGCCATCAGCTGTCTCACTTGGGCTTCAGGCTTCTGGCAGGGGCACTTGCCTCCCCCATAGTGCCTTTTTTAGAAAAAGTGATGAGGTTGAAACTACCAACATAAAAATTTCAACAAAACGCAAATTAAAGGTCATTCTGCTAAATGCTAGGAGCCCAGACATGAAACTGCAATAATTGCAAGCATTCTTAACTCTGGAAAATGCTGACATCTGAGCAGTCACAGAAACCTGGTTCAAAGCTGCAGAGAGCACATCAGCCATATCTGGTTATTCAGCCTATCATAGATTTAGACCCCGAACTGTGGATAGTAAAGTCAAAGGAGGTGGAGTTTCAATATATATTAAAGACATACACACCTCCTGGTTGTTAAAACAGTATGACTCACAGGAGATACTCCAGGTGCAGTTAACCATTGACAAGACCCCTATACAAATCATAGTTAGCTACCTGCCTCCAAATCTGACTCAAGATGTCTAATCAGCCTATACAGACCTCTTCAAATCTATCAGTATTCAACTTTTACCTTGATCCTGGGTGTCTTTAACTACCCAAACATAGGCTGGAAGAACTACTCATGCCAGAACACAAATGCCCAGAGATTCCTCGATTTTGTCAATACAAATCCTTTGGAACAGCCAGCTGATACCCCCACAAGAGGTGATAATATCTTGGACTTGGTATTAACCAACATGAGTAACCAGTGTAGCATCCCTGCAGTATCATCCTCCCTTGTAAGATTCGACCATAAAGGGGTCATGTTCGAAGTCACCATCACCCCCGACTCCCCTCTAGCTAGGGTCAAACAAAAGAACTTCTCCACAGCTGATTACAGCCTCCTGAGGTATGGTATAAACAGCTTCACAGCCCCCTCCCCCTCTCTAGGAACTGGCACCAGTATCCAAAGTTTTACCAAATTACTATACAAACATTTATATAAATGCATGGAATCAGGAATACCTGACAGAACTAAATCATCCTCTGCAAGGTAGACTAAACCTGTCTGGTGGACATCTGCAATAAATAAACCCCATAACAAAGAAAAAAATTGCTGTCCAAAACCAAGAAGGAGCAGGTGCTCAATTGGAAGCAATCTCTCCTTTACTTAAACAAGCAAATAAGAGCACTAGTGAAATCCTCCAAAGCAAACTTCAAGTCCAAATTGGCCACATCTACTGGAAACAATCATAAGGCCTTCTTCACATATGTCCATAATCTCAAAGGTAGCACCCAAATCTGTTCAGAACCTGCACACATGGCCTCAACCTGGTCTGTGACATCAATAGGACTTGTTGGCGGGGCAGATTTGTGTCCCAGAGACTCCCCCATCTGTGGAATAGACTCCCTCTCCGCATCATGTAAAGTACCTCTCTACCCCTTTTTAAGTGCAACCTGGATAACTGGATGGGAAATAGAAAATACATCCTTGGGATTCTACCCATGTCCCTGCTGGAAAGGGGCATCAGGTGCTGATTTGTCTAAACATGTGCTAAACTCTTGACTAAGCTTATAAGGGCCCCAGGGCCAATAGCCTAGTAACTGCCTATGATCCTATGATCCTATGATAATGCAACTGAAAAAAATCATGATTCTGAGAAGGTACCAGGACTGATTTCTTAATGTTTATGGTAAACCCCAGGCTTTGTAAGAAGCAAACTGAAAACTGGAGGTGTTGAAGCAAGACGTCGGGGGACAAAGCCTGAATGAGCAGTTCATCCAGATAAGGAAAGATTCAAATCTTTCTCATCCTGCAAAAGGCAATGACATGAGCAAGGCATTTAATGAATACCCAAGTACTCCCACCAGCAGATTTGAGCCTGGCTTTACCCACTGCAAAAGTAGTTGTGGTGTCAGATAGAAGTCCACTATTTGACAAAAGCAAGTGAAGATTTGCAAAGAACCAGTTAGTTGATTTAAATCCTTTATTTGGACAGAGCAATAAAACGAAAGCGCTTGTTAGATACTAGATGTGTTTTCGTTATTTATGAAAATTAGCTATCATGGCTTCATATAAGGTCACTTTTTTATGAACTATTTTGTATATCATTAATGTTTCAATTAAATAATCCAAAATAAGAAAACCATTTATAATACCAAAGCATGTTTAGGTTAGCTCCAGGCTTACTACAAGCTTTGCAGAAGTCATCTATTTCTATACAAATAAATCAAATTTGCGAGAGCAAAAGCATCTGGGGTTATTGTAAACTGTGTATATTAATTTAGCGAAGTGAATTTTCTTACTGTACGTCTTCTATAAATGAACACACAGGTGCAACTTTGGAAGAAATGTAATATCTGTATAATGGACAGTCTTTATAAATTGTTTTTGCAACTACTGGTTTAAAGAAAATTATTTTTTTGTCACCTTACTCATCTCCTTTGTGGATTGTATAGCTGAATTTTCCTCCCCCTTCCCTCACCCCCTCACCTAATTCCAGCCCTGCCTACCCCTCTTCCCTCTGGTCTCATACCTCCTTCCTCCCCCTTCAACCTAAAACCCATCCCCACAAGTACAATAAAAAAACTACTCCTCCAACTTAAACCTTGCCACAATGTGCTTGATAATCTTACCATCAGCCTTCCTCAAAATATCTGATTAATGCATTGCCTTTCCCATTTCCATCTTACTAAACAGATTCATCCAAGAATCCTATGTCCCTTCTATCCGGCGACATGCATACATCATCCACTCCATAAGGGAGGTAAAAACATTGACACCACCAATTTCAGGCCGATTGCCATCCTTTCCCAAGTCTCTAAAATCCTGGGAAAATGTATCCATTCACAACTAATGCCATAGCTAACACACAATGACCTTCTCAGCCCCACTCAACCCGGCTTCTGCCCTGGTTATAGTACCATAACTGCCCTCCTTTCCTTTCCCATCCTACACACCCCCACTGGTGTGCCCTAAGGTACTATTCTAGACCATTTACTCTTCAATATATTTATCAATAACTATCACCACACCATCCCTGATTCCTTACTAATCCAGTATGCTGACAATGTGAATTGTCTGAAGAAGTTTACATATTTTTAGTAAACGAAAGCGCAAACATACAGTTTTTGTTTCCTAGCGTGGTGCTTTTTCCATGTTTTATTTTTTATTAGATGATTCAACAATCATTTGCTCAGCATACTCCCCCTCCAACCTACTTCTAAAAACCCTCCGACCTACTTCTAAAAACCCAATCAGTTTTCTCTGAAACCTGGATGCAAAACAATCACCTGGCCCTAAACGCAAATAAAATTAAACTGATGATCTTTTCTCCCTGTAGAAACTCCCCTATTGACAAAAACTCCTTCTCTATACTCAACCAGAATGGCATCCCCATTGAAATTGTATAAAATAGTAAACTGCTCGGTGTTATCATCAATGAATGTCTAAAATTTGACACCCATATCCATTCTATCATCAAAAAAACCCACCCAAACCTAGGACTCCTGTACAGACACAACCGCTACCTTTCCCTCTCCAACAGAAAAACCCTAGCCTCCTCCTACCTTTTCCCCTCTCATGTACAGCGTTCCTCTGCTAACCAATCTCCAACTCAGCCTACAAACCAAACTAGAATCCTGCTACAATAAAATAAGGAAATTTACCACCAGTTCAAAAAACTCATCCCACCATTGCCACTCTCTCCATACTCTGCAGTGGCTTGAACTACCTAATTACCTGAACTTCCTCAAACTCACCACTGACCACAAGCTCATCTTCAAACCTTCCAGCTGCCCCTCTGTCACTACCGCCTTAACCTCCTATATTCCTAACTGGTCACTCAGATCAGAAAACCAAAACCTCCTACAACTCTACAAACCCTCATAATCCCTGGCCACCTCTTGCTATCCTACTCCATATCTAAACTATGGAACTCTCTCATTCCCTCCAATAGCAATACTCCAAACCATACCAACTTCAAATCTCTCTTGTTCTCCCACCTGTCTTCAAAATGGGCATGCCCATTCTACTCTCCAACATAAATTCTCCCTGTAGCTACTCTCGTCTCCATCCCCTGCTACATCTACTTCTCATACCATTACTTTGTCTACTACTACATTCCATTAAACCAATACTGGAAAGCCTTCTGTTGTTCCTTGGCTAACCTTGTTAGATTTTATCAGTAAATGTATCTAACTTTGTACATACAAAATTTCCAACAATGTCCTATTATTTGTATTTCTTTGCATGATTGTATTATACCTCTTATGTATTATACTGTTTTCTCAGCCTGACTTAGATGATTATACTGGTTTGTGTATGTTTGTAATTGTTTATAGCAGCTTTTCTCCCTGGGCCTCCACTGAAAACAGGCTCTTCTTGGCACAGTGGACTTCCCTGGTCATCTAACTGAAAATAAATAAAATAAATACATTTTTCAGCTAAAAATACAAATTAATAGACTAGTCTTACAAAAGAGTAGGCCATATTATTTCAACACTGAACAACATATTAGCATCTCTAACATTTTGTTTAGTTTTAAGGAAATGTGTTTTGTTGCTTATGCTATGGATATCCTTCAGATATTTGATGAGATTGAAAAAAAACCTTTAATTCCTTGGAAAAGTATAAATTATCATTGTTATAAGGATATTTGCTGTAGGACAGATTAAACTTTTTGTAAAATTTGATGAAGGAAAATAACTGGGACAGATACATTTTTTCAAGTGAAGTTCATGCTAAATGAGAAAAAAATTAGTTCTTCAAGGCACTGGTCCTGTAATCTAGAAGTCATTTCCACATTTATTATGAAGACTGTATTGAGACACTTCAAAAAAGGCAGATTTACAATACTCAAAAAAGGTAGATTTGATATTAAAGATGTGTGATGGTAAGACTAAGAATGTTTTGTGGTTAAATATGTCACATTCATGTACATATTTTTTTATCAATAGTAAATATGAAAATCGGCTATTTTAAATTCACAATAGTTTTTAGGGGCATTTTTTGACATGCGAACATAAATCTGTGTTTAAGATCTGTCCTGTGTTCAGTGTTTTTGGACCTTTATCAATATGTGCATTCATATATTTACTTTTACATTTGTCTGTTTCAATCTATTAACTTCATTGTTTCATATAGTCTAAGGAAGAAACTTCATTTGTATTGAATCAGGTATGATGGGATCACAAGAATTACAAGGCAAGTCTTTCGGGCGCCAGCACATTCTCGATAACTACTCATATGATGCAACTCTAGAAAACCAAAGCAAGTTAGTTCAAGTACTAATCAACAAATGCCTATCCAATTAGCAGGGTTCTTTTCAAATGATGAGAGATTGTCACTCCACCCAACATTCAAGGGGAACTTGACTCCAGAATTGTGGCAAACAATGAGCAACAAAACTGTCCCTTCACCATGCCTATCAATGTATTGGTAGGGCATTCAAGCCTCCAGTGCTTGCACTTGTGGTGCCATCTGTCTCATAGACACAAGAGTCCAAGAAAGGGTGGGTCCACAGTAGTACCGAATGCACTACATTTAATCTTCATTACTGATCATACCTCTCAACCTGGAAACAACAAAAATCTGGACAAAGACCCATGAAATATAGGTACAAATCTGCACGCTGATTAACATACAATTTGCATATATAATTATGTAACCCCACCCACTCTGGTGGAATTGTGGGATACCAACTTTCAAATGTAAACTGAAGAACAGACAACCAAAATATGGCCACAGACCCTATAGTAAATGGTAACCATTCTTTTTTAAATGTGTAGCAATGATAATCACTGTGAAGGGAGAAGATGAATGTTAGGATTTTGTTTTGTTGACCCACTTAGGATTTGTGGTAAAAGTAGGGCATTTAATGGTAGGCAATATTCTAATCTTAGCAAAAGAATATTATAGTTTGCTAAGACCTCCAAAAGTCATTCTCCATGGCCTACTGATCAGTGGCATATGGGGCTGTCTGAGTTTAAAGACTGTTTTATATAAAAGGCTTTTGGTTTATCTGTCATATGTTACAGGCATACACATTCAAGAATGTGACTGTAAAGATCACTGTTACATTTCTAAAGAACATCATTACATTCCTAAAGAATGCTGTTACAGTCCTAAAGTTCACCATTACATTCCTAAAGTACACCACTACATTCTTAAAGAACACAAGAACATTGCTACATTCTTAAAGAACAGTAAAACATTGCTACAGTCCTAAAGGACACTGGAACCTTGTTACATTCCTAAAGAACACCATTGTGTCTTTCACTGCCTAAAATAATAGCAGCTGCATCAGTTAAACTAACAACATGCCCATTAAGTTTCATGGGGAAGGGAGCTGATAAATAAATTCTAGGTTGCTAAACACAGATGAGTCAAGGACTACATTTGTCTGAGTCCCCATCCCCATTTCCACTCCCATTCCAATGATATCAGCATACTGGAGCGTGTCTTCTTTGAAAAAGTTAACTTAATTATGAGAAACAGCAGAACAACAAATCTTGAAACTTTGTTCATAGGTAGTGACTAGGCATGCAGTTCAGGAGACCATTAAGGAGCTGATTTTCCCAACTGCCCCAAAGCCCTGTCTGCCTGGGTAATTGACTTCCTGAAGACTGCGGCACTCAGTAGGCAAATATAGGCTGTGGGAATCAAACCCTGGACTATAGAAAGCAGCTCATTAACAGCTCATAGCTTTAATCCTCTGTGATAATAACCACTATAGAATATTATCCACAACCTGCATGAATTACAGATGGCACATCCAAAACCTGCAGAAATTATAGATATTACCATACTTTTAAATAATAACACTAAAAACACAAAAGGTGGCTGAATCATTTTATAATACCTGTGCTAAAAGTCTGCCAGAAGTGGAGTGATTATATTTGTTCAGAGATTGACAGATCCTACAGATTTCTATGTGCCACTTAAGAAAAACTGAACTGTGTGAGACTTTTTGAGTAGTTTTAAACATGAATTACTTTATTTTAGTCCAATCAAAATCTCTATGTTGATATAGCAAATCTTAAATAAAAAGTTCCCTTTTCTGGAAACAACATTCAGCTCATATTACACTCACCAGACTGTAACAAACACAAGTAAATTGCAATATTCTTCACTGTCACATTCAAATGCTTTCATTTTTGTCTCTTTTCTCAAATTTATCTCTAACCTCTAAATAAGGCCTTGCTGTCACTAGGTAGTATTTCCACAGTTTAAAAGATGTCTGGACTGGAGACAAAAGTTCTTATAACAGTAAATTCACAGTTTTAATCAACACAGGAAACATTACATATTAATGCCAAAAAGGAGGGTAGTTTACTTTAGAAGCTGCTGACCATTTTACAACATTGAATTCACATGTTCAATACAGTCAGTTTCAGAGAAGGACTATGAATGAAGTTATCCAACCTCATAGCTCCTTACTGTTAACAAGTAACCTGATCTGGTTTTGACTTTAAATAACCTGTAACAAATTGACAGAAAGATAGCATGCAACCAGTGGAACATTTTAAAAAAGTACTAAAAGGCCATAGGAAGTCATTGTAAGATTGATAGTAAGATTACTTAATTTTGGGGAAATGAATACTTGAACAAACTAAAACAAAAAGACATAAAAATTAAAGAACTGGGAAATTACAGATATTTTATTAATTAAGAATAAGCAGATATTTATTTATTAGCATTTGTTTACTGCTTACTCCTACTGGGTACATGGAAGTGTCCATCTTTTTAGTGGGGGCATGGAGATACATGATCCATAAAAACAGCTATAAAAACGTAGCTAGACAGCAGTAATATATACATGCAGTAGTTATAGAAGTTAGGAACAAGATAATGGTACACAATTTACAAGTAGCGCTACTTTATGTACTACATACAGTAGAGACATTAAGGAGCTCAGTAGCAGTGCATACAGTGAAGAAGTTTAGATTGATTGTACAGTATTTTTGCTTTTCAGGAGTTCCGCTGTGGCGACCCCTAACCGGGAAAAGCCAAAAGACAACAACATCAACAACAATAGCATACACAAAATAGTATAATGTTTTTGCCTTTCTCTGTACACAATTCAGTCAATGGAATGCTGTAGATATATGACACTCAATAAGAACTAATGTATCAGGGAAACATAATCAATGAAAAACTTTATTTATAATTTTTTATTTGGGGCAAGGCACTGATTTCAGTGGACTCATCTCAGGTAAACTCCAGGATTTACAAAAATGAAATAAGAGTTCTTACATCACAAAACAAGTCACCCATACAAAATGTACTGTTAATAAATAAAATATTTTCACAACACAAATATAATTAATAACCTGACAGATATAAAGGTTTAAGACAATTTCCAAAGAGTTACTGCATGTATTTTGTCTGCAGAACAGTCAATTTCATCATAATAAAATGTATTAATCTATTTTGGTTATGATTTGACATCACATCACCATTTAGTTATTAAAATATGGTCAGTTTGGCCACTAGGCCACATAGATATTTCAAACATTAGTGTACTAACTAAATGTTTAAGATAATCTTATCTCACCTGCAGTCAGCGGTCCGGACTCTACTCGAATGCTTTTGCAAGTTGGATGGGTAACTTCGGTTGCTTCATTAACTTAAATTAACACAACAACATTATGAGAGTCATCCAGTCTGCTCTGTTTGCAGGATGCTGTGTACTGCTGCCTGGCATCTGCTGTTAGTTTAAATTCAGTAGTGTTGTTCATGTTCAACCACATATAGTACCATTGTATGTGGTAATAACTTACTAGAACAGTAAACAAACAGACACAGCCCTTGACACTCACTCAGTTGAATTCTGACAGGCTGGCACTCTGCTGTCGTCATCATCTTTGCCCAATAAAAAAAAAAAAATTGAAAAAAACCTGGGAAATTCGGGAATTGAAGGGGACCACTCGGGAATAGTGGTACCCCATTATTTTGTAATCAAAACTGGTAAATACCGAGGAATTTGGCATGGTTGAAAGGCATGTTACTGATGTGTTGTATGCATATCCATTTTGTATATGCATTTAAAAATGCCCATGTACAATTATTTTCTGTTGCCTTTATTACATAAGTGTAAAGCTGCTCCATCTAGGCTTCCACTTTTAGCTCAGTCGGATTTTTCCCAGTCAACAAATGGAAGGAAAGAAAGAAATGGGTCTCCAAGCCAATTAGTATAGAGGATAAAAAATAGCAAGCAGTGCATTCCTGGAACCAGAGATAAATCACGAAATGAACCACAAACTCTGGTAATACAGTTTCCAAAATTCACTGAAACTTTAATAATCCTCAAATACAATTAAACTCTTTCATCTGCACCTGTAGACATCATCAGAAAGAAAAAAAAAATTATGTTAAAAAAATTCAGTAAGTGACACACCTCCAAAGTGCTCCAATCGACATTTCATGTGAAAAAGGCCAGGAAGCCTTATAAATAACTAAAGGGCTTTAAAGGGCTCTCAGTATTTTCAAGTAAAACTGAAACCCAGCTAAAGCATAAAATAAAATGAAATAAAAATACAGTATGATGCACTGATTTACAAAACATATGAACATAAACAGAATATCATAATTTATTAGCACAGCTTTTCAACTTGCTGGTGATAGATATGTTTTCATTAATATTGGGTTTGTTAGTGGCATCTAGTTTAAGTTGTTCAAAAGTTTGTTTTTCCAATCAGTAGAGAGTGGGGAAGCCCTCACTTGCTCAATCACTGAGAAAGTACAGTGTTTGAAACCAGCACACAGCACGGAATGTTTGTCAAGGACATTCTTGTTGTCAGCATGTTTTATGCAGTAATAGTGCTGGTAAATTCTACAGTTTAACTCATTGTCAGTCTTTCCAATGTAAAAATCCAAACAGTGGGAGCATGTAGCCAGGTAAACCACTCTCTCAGAGGTGCAAGAAAAATTTTCACCCCTAGTACCTCTCTTAATTTTGTCAAAGATCTCCCCTTCATATTTGGTTTCATAGTGGCAACTCTGAGGACAGCGACCACATTTAACCATTAAGGGAAAGCCCCCTGTTTAGTATTTGATTCTCTCCAGAATACTCTTAATGCTGGGATTGTTTCGGTAAGTGAAACTTAATGGTGCAACACTTACTTTTTTAGTATCTTCTTGACAGTTGAAGACATTCCAGTTGTTCCTGATAATGTGTTCAATTTGCTTCACATCTGAGCTGTAGTGCAGCACCATATTGTTCCATAAAGGGCGTGGTGTATCATTAGAGGAATTAGTAAAATCACCCATGGCTTCCACTGAAATATCACTTTGCAAACCATACAAAATAGTGGCATATCTACCATGCCTCTCTGCCCAAATAAGTTCTTGCACTGTATTTAGCAAGAATCCAGGATATCTATGATCACTAAACATCCGCTTAAGCAATCCAAACTCTGTGATGCATGTGTCGTCATTCGACTCATTTGACTTTTAATGATTCCCCTCTTCCGATGGTATTGGTGACAACAAGTAAAGAAGATGTTAACAAACATCCTGTAGTTCAGCAACTAACACTGGTCTGTGGACCAAAGGAGCTGTGCATCATACCTGATCCTGTTTCCAGAATGGGTTATAGAAGATATTTTCCTCGGAGAGTACTGGTAATCATGTTCAGCATGGAGATCACAAAGTCTTTTGACCTGTTCCCAGACAGATAGCGTCAAAATGGCTGAAAAGTGGTATTTGAGGTTCAGTGTAGACAGATGCAGAGACTACTGGTGCAAATTATTCACTGGACAGAGTGAAGTCAGTGAGTGGGTAGTGGCAACAAGTATGCAGAATGCTATAGAGTACCCTTATGGGCATAGACTCCAGAAACAAGTACAGCATTTACCCTCTAAAGAACCTCAGCCAGACGATTCTCCACATACTCTGTACAGTTCTGGACACTGTATAAGGAGTAGAACACCAGAAGGTGTTCATGGGAAAACCACTACAGATATACAGGACACAAGGGAAAATATTTAAGAGAACAATGTAGCTGGGATGGTTACCAGAGTCAAGGAGACATCATATGAAATGGGTACACAAGATCATGTCAGGGTAATGTAAAGGAATCACCCTCCAAGCTGGGGCAAAGGGGGAAGTAAAGGTACAGGCAGTTAAAAGCCAGCACAGTAAATGGCTGCAATGCACTGAAGTAGTATGCACTAACCACAGCAGTACAGCAATATACCCTAAAATAAAAAACAAAAATGTGTTACCATCTACAATATAACCTTTAATTTTCACATAAATAAGCACATTAAAACATTTCTCATTAAACTATAGCTCATGTAAACTTCATAAAAATTTATACATAATAACCCACCTGACTGAAAAGGAAACCCAAGAGAATTGCGATTCTACAGTAAATATTACACTTCTTTTAAAAATATAAAGGAAATTGAATAAATTGAGCAAGGGAAGAACTATCTAATGCATGCTAAATCTGGCTTAATGCTTATGAGATCAAGGCCTTTTTATCATACTTGTCTATAAATACATTTTAACCTCATTTCACCACAGCTGCCACTTACATACCACAACATCTGCTACTTACTAAACTCCTGTCCCCTGCCAAAGATACCTCCATACTACAATGACTGGCAAATTCAATCACCTCAGAGTATGCTTTTTCAGTAGCGTGTCCTAAATTTCAGGAGAACTTACCATCTGATTTGAGATAAAGCAATTAGCAGCTCAATTCAATGCATGAATTTTAAACCAACCTAACAAATATACCAAAAAAGCAGTTTGCTCTTACTTCAGCCCATTCCAGTAACCTAATTCTCGAACCTGAAAGCAACACCTTTAAAGTTCTGCTAAAATCCTAAGTTTGCAAATTCATGAAACCTTTTTTGATAGTTGGCCTTTACCAGTATCCTGATCTGTTATGTTCTGTAAATATCCAGGTAGTGAAGCAAATAGTAATGCAAATACTAGAGGCTACTGAACACTTCACAATCACTGCATCATAGCTTTTGTCTAACTTTGAAAAGTATATTATACTTAAGTGAAATATTTCTCTTGCACTTAATGTCAGTTATTATAGCTACACAATATTTCCGAGGCCATACCAAAATTGATGTAAGAAATACCTTTATTTCCTTTTTTCCAAGTTGGTGCAACGCCAATGGAAGTTTATTTAGAGATCAAGGAAGTGTTTCAAACACTGTTGCATGGTCATGGTGTTGGGGGTTATAGTGTTGCATTTAGTTTAAATTTGTGGCAGGATTGTGGGGTGCCATGGAAGTTAGATCAATAATATGATTATAGGGTTTAGCTGGTGGAGTAAAGTAACCATGTTAGAATTAATTAAACTTAAAGACAATATAGTGTCAAATACACATACACAACAAAAGACAGTACTTAAAATAATACAACAAAAGGCAGTACTTAAAATAAAAGTGGGCTGTTCATTACATTTTAGTGTAAAAGACTTTTGGAGAAATGTATACATTATGCAGTGCAGAGCAACCTGACCTGCTTAAATAAAGTGAACTGTCCTCCAAATTAATATGATTCATGAGCATGCATAAACTGCAGTTTGCATGACTACTAATTGCTCAATTACATAATTTGAAAAACTGCTCAAATGAGACCCCTAGCATTGTAGTCAAAAATTAGCATATATATGTACAAAACAAGAGACACCCCTCCCCATACACACACATCCAGATGCATAAATACTTGTACAGTTTTAGATATATGCACAGACAATTTTGCCAGCAGTCTGCATTTGTCCCATCCCTACCAGCCACACTTTATATCAGACAGCAGCTACATACTCCAGTACTTACAGCCATACTAACTGCTCACACAATAAATACTCCAGTACTTAAAGTCATACTAACTGCTTACACAATAAACACCCCAGAACATACAGCTATACTAACTACTTACAAAATAAACACCACAGTACTTACAACTATACTAACTGCTCACACAATAAACACTCTAGTACTTACAACTATACTTACTGCTTACGCAATAAACATCCCAGTACTTACAGCCATACTAGCTGCTTACACAATAAACACCCCAGAACTTACAGCTATACTAACTGCTTATACAACAAACACCCCAATACTCACAGCTATACTAACTGCTTACACAATAAACACTTCAGTACTTACAGCTATACTCACTGCTCATACACTAAACACTCCAGTACTTTCAGCCATACTAACTGCTCACACACTAAACACTCCAGTACTTACAGCCATACTAACTGCTCACACACTAAACACTCCAGTACTTACAGCCATACTAACTGGTCACACACTAAACACTCCAGTACTTGCAGCCATACTTACTGCTTGCACAGTAAACACTCCAGTACTTACAGCCATACTAACTGCTCACACACTAAACACGCCAGTACTTACCACCATACTAACTGCTCATGTATTGAACACTGCAGTACTTATACCCATAATAACTGCACATGTGCTACCTCATGATAGAGAGAGACATTATACTGTACTACATACCCAACAAGCAATGTGAACGGGATAAAGCCACGCTACTTTGACCTGCTCTGATTTACCTTTTGAAATGTTTAGGTGCATGCTAAATTACCAAATGCTTACAGATTTTTTGCACTCCTTTCTGTGGATCTTTATTGTTGACATGTCCAAATCACTATCCTATATGACAGACTGTGCAGAGCAGTGCAATGGGATGCTTAAGGGCCTAAGTGGCATAGACCATACCATCTGACTACATTTAGAGGTTTGAAAGCCATTGCTGCTCAGTAAAAGCAGAGGTGTGTTATTGAACAGAAAGGCATCTATGAACTTGGAACCCTTTGTCTAGTACGCAAAGACTCTTGTGAGGATTTGCATACTACTCAAGCAGTCTGTGAAAAAGCAGGGTTTGCTGTGATGTACGGTATTTGATAACCTTGTGTAGGATGTCTGCAAGATAAAATCCATTTGAGATCACATTAGTCTGTTCTTTAGACTACGCTGACCTTGAACTTAAGGCACTCATTTTGACAGCTGACACTCAATTTGACAGGATGTCAAACTGCTTTCACGAACTGTACATTTTCCAGAAGCCATCTTCGATCTTCAACTGCCAAGTAAATGAATGTTGATTTCCTTAACCATCTGCTCAAGACAAAGGTAATGCTGTTTGTGAAATAATTCCTAACTCATGAAATAATTCCTAACTCTGCGCTCTTTCCTGAAATTCCTTATTTACTGTTGCATTGATTGCCATGTTGCTTAGTGAACATTTCTCAGCACTTTCTCAGTATAATTGCCTTTTTTCCCATCTTTAAACATCTTCTCATGTGACTGCTTTGCCAGCATTTTGGATATTACACAATTCATAACTACTCTTTTGGTGGAGCATTAGCATCTTTTATTGTTGCTTTTACACCATCTTTACCCACAAGTAGTAGATGCAATTATATGCAGCAGATTTTTTTATTATGTACACAGAATTTTATTTTACTTTTTTCCTGGAATTAATATATTATTCTGGCTATGTAAAGTACTTAGGTAATAAGCAGCAATATATTTTTTGCTGAATATATTAAGGAAAAGTTAGTTTTACTGCTAGAGTGCAGAGATCTAATCTCCTTATCTGATTCAGTTAAAGTCCCCTTCTTTATACTTTCAGCAAGGAACCATTATTTTATAAGCTGGCATACATTTAATATTACAAAAATAAGCTGTGATGCTTTTTAGGCAGTCTTTAATATACCCCTCCTACCTTATGTTCTGCTTTTTATAGCAAATGGTAAGGAACACAGACTAAAGTTGGTTAGCACCGTGAAGGCATTTCACTGGACCTTACTCTTAACAAGGACAGAAATGCAAGTGCTGTTTAGAATAAATGGAATGTTTCCAGTGTATTGCAGTAGGATGTCAAACATGTTTGCGTGACTCTTAGATCACGGAACGGCTGTGACTTTTCATGCCGCATCAGTCATTAAAAATTACTAAGTGAGATTACCTTGGGGTTAAGAAAATGTTCTGAACTGGTAAAGCTAAACAGATAAAAAGATGACCGGTTTTGGCAGAGTTCTGAAAATGGGATTTATCTGTTCACTCAAGTGCAGTATTTTCACTGATCATTTTAAATACTTCTATCAGAATAAATATCACAGTCTTTCTTCAGAATCTAGACTGGAAGATGAATTTAATGTAACTGACAACAATGAGAATCGTTGTTGATACTGAAATTACTAGGCATGGGATACAAAGCTATATTCTTGACAGTGCCAAGAGATTTTTGTGTATAATGGCATTAACATTTGGCTTACTGCAGTTTTGGCTTAGGATGAAATTGCAGTAAAATATGCATTTATTTTAACATTGTGCACTGCTTCACAATAATTTCTAACTCAATCAGGGTTGTCAGGAGTATGAAAAGTGAACCTTCTAAAAGGTAGCAACATTTTGAAAACTTCTGATGCACTGTCAAGATCCACCTGTGCTGTGGGATAGTGCAAGCCTGTGAGTGATAAGATAGGACAAGAAAAGAGAGAACGTCTGGGCTGTGAGCAGGAGCAGCACAACCAAGTATCAGAACAAAATATACACAGAGTACATGAACACAGGGTGAGTACTTGTATGGACTCATAGGCTAAGCAGTGCGCATGTAGAATAATTAAATATATAGCAGCTCATAAGGGAATAACAAATGCCCTTCAATGTCACTGTAAATGCTTCTATAACTTACATTGCTACACTGTAGAAGAAATACATTTACTGTATTTTTAAGTACAAGGATTGGAATAAGGACAAACAAACATTTTCATAATATGGCAATGGTGTGTCAGTTTATGTATCAAACTAACATATGTATTGACTCATGCTGTGCCCATCGCTACTCCTGTTTTTTGCAAATGCAACTTGTCACTAAAGATAAAAACATTATTTTCTAAAACTAGTTCAAGCTGAATGCACAAACTATTGATTTTGCATTAGACAGAGAATAATTTTCTTTTAAAAACTTTAGAGAATCCAAGAGATGGAGGTTTATAAATTAAACTGATGTTAATGAATGGACTTTGATATCTTTTAATGCCAGATCTAGGCCAGGATTAAATGATGCGGTTTATTTGAAACCAGTACTTAGACAAAGAAATTTCATTAAGAATGTATTTTAGCACATTATTGAATGTCGGTTTGGTGGTAGTGCTGCGGTAGCGTTGTCGCCTCACAGTTAGACGTTGTCCTGTTCGATTCTCAGCTAGAGCGTCTTCTGTGTGGAGAAATGCGTGAATGGGCATACCTTCGTTGAAGGTTGTGCATCAGGGCCAGTAACTCGGTATGTAAAAATCTACTGCCAATCATTAGTGGACCAGAGTTCCGCTGTGGCGAACCCTAACCGGGAAAAGCCGAAAGACACAACATTGAATGTTGGTTCTTTAATACTAAACATGATCATTGTTAATTGATCATGTGATTTAAAAGTCTATATAATGGAGTAAATTGTAATTTACTTGAGAAAATTGTATGTGAAAACATGTTTATGAGAATTTACAAATTGTTCAATATATATTCTGTCTGCATGGTACTTGATCATCTTTGTTTTGGATTTAGAGTTTATTGGACTGTCTGGTTTACAGAACTAGAATGTTTATAGGTCTCATTTTTATTATCACAGTTTTTCCACAGATGTAAACCTGAGCCAACTCCCGTAAGTTCTGAAAACATTGTTTACACCTTAAGATCGATAAAAAACATGGAATTGTTAATACTATAGATAAATATTCTCTGTCCTACATAGATGGGTCGAACTTAACCTTGAAAGGTTCTAGGCTATAAGCAGTTGTAACTGCTTAAGGAGTTTACTCCAAAATCGAGGTTATTAGAAACTGGTTTAGTTTTTTAGTACTGTTTAGTTCTGTGGGTATCATGGTAGCTAATCCTTAGATTTTTCACTGGCTGTCAATTATGACAGTTATATCCTTTAGCATTTCCAAGGTTACCACACAATCTATATTGTGTGCTATTTAAATTCAGTCACTGTAGCCTTGTCTTCATAAATGACATTTTTTAGTCATGGAATTAACTTGAGAAGTTGTCAGACATCCCAGAGAGAGAAGTTACATTAAGCAGCCTCAAGGGGTAATACTTTGTTTAGACTTGTTAACAAAAAGGACAGTAATATTCAAAAATGGGTCTAATATAGTGTATGAGATAGTACAGGTCCCTAGTAGCCACTGTCCTAAATAACATCCCTAATTCTAAGTTAAGTGCTTAAAACTGTAAGACAGAAGCATGTTTCTTAAAGTTAAACTTATCTGCAAGAATGCCCAGATTTTGTCCGGTTCTAAACAAGTGACTTAAACCAGACTATTAGTCTGAAAAACGTCCATGGAGACCAGTGCTCTACCCAGGAAGAAAAAATACAAACATTTTCAAAAAATTAAAAAAAACATATTTACACATGGATGCACTAAACCATACACCTAGAGTATGTTCCCAGTTGCCAACATTTTACATGTAATAATTTTAGTTATGACTTAACTAGATGTTAATATCTTACCATGATCAGGGAAAGAATATAAGCTTTAATACAAGACTAAAATTATTTCATAAACCTGCAGTCCTTCCTCCTTATAGATGATCATACCACACAGACTTGGACACCTAAGACTGTTTCTCAATTTAGAGCTCCTTTAAACAAAAGGCCTTTTGCACAACTGAGATACAACTGTTTTTGTTACTGCAGCAGAGAAATGGGCCATCCTACTTGAACCAGCTCTTAATTAACCTGAACACTAAGAATTTCCAGAACGCAAAAAAATTCTAACTTCCCAATCACAGTCCCTCTTAAGCAATCTAACAAAACTAGAGTAGGTCTATTTTTCTAAAGGAATTTTGCTGTATATAGTTATGCCAAAAAGTCTTCCCAAAAAACTGCATTGCATAAAATCCATAAAAGACATGTTCAAAATAGCTTTATGCAAGGACAAAAGTCACAAACACAAAATGGTGGAAGTGATGGACTGTGGTAACTTTACGCCATATTTAAAGCCCAAGGTTGTTCCAATTTAGAGGACTTGGGAAACCAAAATCCTGTATCTACGTGCTGGGGTTACTGAAAATGTTTGCAGAGTTATTTATTATTGCATTCCTTAATCTTAATGCAAGCCATGACAACCCTGACATCACACTGTATTTATTGTTCAAACTATACAAATCATTCTAATATGACTAACTACATTTGCTGTAACACTTCTAAGTGGTCACCAGTCTTAAACCAATTCATCTTCACCCCCCCCCAGACAATGCTACAGAACAGTTTCCAGTTAGATTTATATCCCTCGTCCACAAATGTTTGATTTCTTTTTCATAAAGTACTTCCTAAGTTTTAAACAACAATGTCCAACTAAATCGTCATGCTCAACTTTACTAAATGTATTCCACAAATGATTACTCTCTCATTTTTACAATCATGATGCCAGCTACAGCTATATTTTCACATAGTATACAGAATACAACTGGTCAGTAATTCCCTACGAAAAGTCTATTAAGAAGTCTTTATTCATTTGGCACACTGATCTCAAAATGGAGTAAGACACAAGCATGGATTGCAGGAAAGTCTATACTCTTCATGCAAGAGTACATTCAAAAAAGAAATACAACAGCTCAAAGTTCAAAACTACTGTGCTCTTTTCCAAAATTTCCAAGGAGTCTTCCATTGAAGCTCTGAAAGCAGTTGACTGGCCCAACCTAAAAAGACGCCCCTTAAATGATGCAGTTAAATGCTTCAATGCAGCATTTCTAAATATTCTTAAAACCTTACCCCAACAGCTTATGCTAAAAAGAATTAAAAACAACCATACCCCATGGCTCACCAATCAATGCAAACTCCTTATGAAAAGCAGACAAAGCATGGGTTAACTGGCAAAAGAACAAAAATGACAAAAAATGGAAACTATTCAGACAGCTATGAAATCAAGTCAAGAAACAAGTTAGAGATAAAAATCTTAATATTCTCAGCTTCAAGATGACTATAAAAACAACCCTAAAAATGCAGTCCTCCATATCCTCTCTCATCAGCCCAGGCACAAGAAAGGATCCCAGACCATACCCAGACATTCCCCCTCTTCAAACAGCTACATACTTCAATATATATACTTCATAGAATGCATAGCCAATGTAATCTCAAACTCACCTCACGCACACCCCTTCCACACACCTCACACCCCCCCCTCCACACAGCCAACTTCCTCTACCTTAGACCCTAGCACATTTCCTTCACAAAACTCACCTATATGCAACCTCTCCAATACACAGACAGACAACTCCATCCACTTTACCTTTCAACCAGTTTCTATAACGCTCATAAAAAAGCTTTTAAGTAAACTTAAAATTTGTTCCTTCTCAGCTGATAACCTTCCCCCAGAATACCTAATTCTAGCTGCAGATGCAGTAGCATACCCAATCAGCATTCTTATTAATAGATCAATAAAAGAATCCTGTGTCCCTGACTTGTGGGAAATGGCACAACTTACCCCCTAACATAAAAGAGGTAATTCCACTGACTTTACACATTTCTGTCCCATAATCATTCTATCTCCCTCTCTAAAATCATTGAAAGACTTATGCATCAACAATGTCGCTACTATCTCTTGCAAAATAAGGCAATCATCATTACACAACAGGGATTTCATCCAGACCACAGCGCCTCTACTGAATTACTATCATTTGCAGACATTATCAATAAAGCTCACAACTCTAATAAACTTTTATCTGGAGTATTTCTAACTCTATCAAAAACCTTTTGAACTCCTCAATTAACTTTCCTCCCTGGGTCTAGCATCCATCTCTTCAATGGTACTCTAGATACCTTGCCAACAGGCATGCTGTAAAATGGAAGGATCCATCTCTGCATACCTTCCCACTTCTATAGGAGTTCAACAGGGATTCATCCTTGACTTTCTACTATTCAATATTTTTATTAATAAGCTACATTCATCTTCTTGTGAAGGTATATTTATTCAATACGTAGATGACTCTAGCACTATCTGCTCTTTAAACACATTAATTCACTTCCAAGAAATCATTCAAAAAGCTGTCATCTCCATTGAAACCTGGCTTACAAAGGCACCACTCCTGTTCAGCACCCCCCAAAACAAAACTCTTTCTCTTTACCCCAAACCTCACACTCCAAACAAAGCAGCTTTCAAAATCTTTTCAGCAAATGGCACTGAAATTGAATTAGTCCACCATACCAAAGTATTAGGGGTCATAATAGATGATCTTTAATTTGACCTCCACATGCAAAGCAATATCAAAAACTTGGCATGCTATACAGTAAAATATTTTCTGAGTACACCCACAAAAAATATTCAAGCCAATACCTACCTTCTGCCCCCCCACTTTATGGAGTACCGATTCTAACAAATTTACAATTGTCCATAAAAAAACAAACCAACTTGAAAGCTGCTAAAACAAAATTATCAAATTTGCTATTAATTCATCCTCCTTTTCCCATCACAGTAAAACTCTGCATATCCTTAGCTGGCTGAAACTCCCCCTCTACCTCTCCTACATCTAACTTATAACAGTAAATAAAATCATATACAAATCATTATCCTACCCAGCTCTTACCCCATTAATCAATATATATTTTCCAAAAAGAACTCTTAGATCAGGTGTCAAACAACTTCTCACTATAAATAAACCAAATAAATGCCCTGGGCAAAGTCTGTATTCGTACTTAGTAGCAAAAAAAAAAAAAAAAAAAAAAAACAGGAACTCCTTACCTCTAACCACCAGAACTATTTCTAACATACCTGTCTTTAAATGCTCCCCAAAAGAATTGGACTTGCTCCTTTGCCAGTCCTGGATGAACTTACTCACTATACTTCACAAATCCTCTTTGAACTAGATGACACTTCACAAACTTCTCCAGTCATTCTCCACTCCTTTTTGTTTTCCCACTACCTTACCTTATTTACTTAATCTCTGCACACATTTCTTCAACTTCTTTCTCTTTCCTCCCTACTCATCTAAGCTGTCTGAAGACAACCTACCCTGCACTCTTCTTATAATCTCCTTATCTGCACTCTTCTTTGTATAACCATAATATGAACACCTCTGTTATACTAAGACATCCCTCAATTTCACTTCACTGTCTCTTTAAATATATTAACAGAATTGCCTCAGGTCTCATTTATCACTTACTAATATATGTAAGAAATATGACTATTGAGTTTTGACTCACATATTTTCTCCAACTCATGTTATTGTTTTTCATAGCACTTTATTATGAAACATATCTTCTATGTCTTTCTCATTACAACATTTTTTTACTCATGTTGTGTAATGTAACATGATACTTTGTGATTTAAAATGTATGCACTTAATTTTTGAAATATTATAATTGTGGAGCTTTTCTCCCAGGATCTCCAGTGAATATGGACACTTTCTTGCCCAGTCGGACTTTCCCGGTAAACAAATGTCAAATAAAATAAATAAATAAATATATACAGTAGATACTAGTAAGGAAAACTGAAAAAACATAACTGGATTGTGAAGACTAAAGCATTTAAACACTCCCCTCATTGACTTGAAATGTTTAATGCACAAAAGATAGAATGAAACCGAAATCTAGAGAACCTAAAAATGTAAATGGACATACTTTGGTCACTTGTCAGAAAGACTGAAATTTAATTTTTAGTTCAGTATCTATCTAAAAAGAATAGCATTAAAATATGTTTAAACATTTTCTTCTTTCTAAGATGCTGTGCTGCAGACCAAATAATTTAAAGCCACCCACATAACTAATGACAGCTGTTACTGATTTCGGTATATGATTCACATTGTAATCTTTGTCAAAACAGTGATACAGAAGTTTACTGAGAAGGCGATATAATCACTTGTATAAATCATTGCACTAACTGTACAACTTTTGAGAAGAAGATACTTTATATTCTGAAAGTTAAGAAACACCATGTTTATAAAATGAAGTGAGCCGCTTGTAAAATACATACATTGTTCTGTATTGAGACTTTCAGAGAATGTACAAGTTATTTCTATGTATAAAACCCCCAAAGTATTTTCAGTATTTCATTTAACATTATTATAACTGTACATTTGTGGTTTACACAGCTGTACATTCCGGATACGAAAACTTCAACATAGGTAAGACTATTAAAAAACTAAGTAAATTATGAGTACAACTAATCTGTCTGTACAGAGATAAACACGTATGGGTCATAGCTTAGAATGTTCCCAGTATAAGAACATACCTCTCAACTGTACAGGTTTCCGCAGAATTTCCAGATTTCTGCCTCATATTTTTGCTGTGTTCCTCCTAAAATCTGTCCCTTTCTGGCAAATAGCTGAGGATTGCAGTCATTAAATAATGAAAAACATTTGAGTTTAAGACTCTACATCCTTCGGAAAAAATCATGCTAATGCAAAACCTATTATTCTATCAACTTTCTAAGTTTGTAAGGGCAATATTTAAAATCTGTCCCTATCTGTCCACCCATCATTTTAGGCTTTGTCCAGATTTTTTACTTTAAGAGGTTGAGAATTATGTATAAGAACTTTTTATTTACTGTTTTGGACTCTTTAAGCTTCAATGGGGTGGGGTGATTATGAAGTCATGCTCAAGGAGCTTGACTTCAGGGGACAATTACTGCTGAAAGCCTCATTTGTACCAGGAACCGTGATAGCAGTCATTGTGCTGTTTTAAGCAAAGATTAAGTGTCATCATGTGACTTTTATTCAACATCTTTATTTTTGTGGATTAGTGGTATATTTTATTCTGGTTAAGTCTTTAAGAAAGAGGAGGTGAAAGTGCTTAACCATTCTTTTGTTTTCAATAACATTTTCATTATGTTTGCAGTGCCTTATCCACACTGGACCTTTTATGCACATTCATCTATTTGTTTTGGCCCTTCATTTTGAGAGAGGAACTAAAGTTATATGTAGGTTACCATATCTTCACCAAGGTAGGTTTCTGTTAGCTGAGAAAAATTACATTGTACTATTACAGTTCAAACAAGTTATCATGAATGAAGGCAAAAATGTAGACAGTTTGTACATTTCTCATATAGAATACAGAAAGCATTCTTTGGCTGCATTTGATTTAAGCTAAAATGGATTTAATTTATAATATCCAGCTACAGGAATTTGTCAAATCTCACACCATGTTCACTGCACATAAACAAGATTGGCTCTACCTTCTTTACACACCACATACCTCACTCAAGTTAGATACTTTGCAATGTGCGAAACGTGTTGTGTATCAGCAAACTTTCCTCCAGGGATGTAGTAAAGATGTTAGTGACTCAGTAAGTGGAGGCCTGTGCTATCACATTGAAGGCTTCAGGTTCTTCCTTTCCTCACTGGTCCTTCTCACACAATGCCTAGCCACAACAGTAGTCTTCCAACATAGTATGTTTTGTGTCCTTTTCCTTTTGAAATAACATTTTAAATGTATTGATTCAACATGGACAGCACTGCTACAGAAAAATATGGAACTACTCAAGAGTAATGAAGTCATACCTCTCAACCTCTTAAAGCAAAAAATCTGGACAAAGCCATAAATAAAAGTGGAACAAAGGCTCAAAAATAGGGACGATTTTTAAATATTGCTCTTTCAAACTTAGAAAGTTGATAGAATAACAGGTTTTGCAGTAGCATGGATTTTCTGAAGGGTATGAAGTCTGAAACTCAAATAGCTGTCATTATTTTCTAACTTCAATGTTTATTGATTTGTCACTAATTTGCCAGAAAACTACAATTTTATGAAAAATGGACTGAAAATATGAGGCAAAAATCTGGACATTCTGCAAAAATCTGTACAGCTGAGAGGTATGGATGATGCTTTTTAGGAATATGCTAATGCAACTCATGCTTAGTACCTTTTGTGATATGCACCATCACAATGTAGTAAAATAATCCACAAAGTATCACCAAAGTCATGCAATTCATTTAATTTAAGTAGCAACTTAGCATGCTAAAAGCAATTTCATTTGAAACAGCATGTATCCAATTGATTTCTTTATAGGTTCATAGGTTCATAGGTAGGTACTAGGCTATCGGCCCTAGGGCCCATACAAGCCTAGCCAAAAAATGTACCCTGGCTTTCACCATCCAAGAAAATTATTTTCCTGTGCCCCTGTCGAGCAGAGCCACAGAAGTGATCCCCGGGGTGAATTTCCCATTTCCCATCCAATCATCAAGATTTTTCTTGAAGAGTGCTAATGAGGAGCTCTGTTTGACATAGATAGGTAGTCTGTTCCAGAGTATGGGAAGTCTCTGGGACAGGAATCTATCCCTCCAGCATGTTCTGTTTATTGTGGTGACAAGGTTAAGGTCCCTAGAGTGTGTAGCTCGGAGGGATTGGGATTTCTTTAAGTGGAGCATGTCCAACAGCTCTGGGTTTGACATAGCTTTGTATGTTAGGCAGAGATCACCCCTGAGTAGGTGATATGTGATGGAGTAAAGCTGTAGTTTTTTGAGACAGTCGGCATAGGGCATCTGTTTGAGGCCAGTAATCCTCTTTGTGAGGCATTTCTGTGGACTTTCCAGTTGTTCTAGATGTCTTGTGAGGTACATACCAAAAGGGGCATTGTACTCATAATGGGTCTAATGAGTGATGAGTAGAGGGGAACAATGACCTCTCTTTCTGGATGAGAATCCTTTTGTGATGAGATGAGCCACTTAGAAGGATTTTCTGACCACTGTGGTGATGTGATTATCAAAGGAGAGACTACTGTCCACCTGTGTCCCAAGGTCTCATCACATTTTCGGCATTAAGTAGACTACCAGCTATGTGGTAGTTCATGGGTACAGAGCTTTTACCAAAGGGGATGACAATACACTTTTTGGCATTGAGCTTCAGGCCATGGCTTTGACACCAGGTATCTGTCTCAGTGAGGCCCTTTTGTAGTTTGTCCACATCGTTAGGAGTTTCGATTATGGCTCCTAGTTTGCAGTCATCTGCAAACTTTGTTAGCCAAAGACCTTCTATGTTGGCCTGCACTCCAGAGAAGTAGATACCAAACAGGAGAGGACCCAGGACTGAACCCTGTGGTACTCCACCTGTCACTGGTCTGATGTCGGATTTGGAGTCCGCTACTTTCACAGTGTGGGTTCTTTCCATGAGCCAGTTGTCAACCCATCTTGTGACATAGGGATTTATACCTAGTTTAGTGAGCATATCTATAATTCCAGAGTGGGGGATGGTGTCAATAGCGTTGGCGAGATCTAGATAAGCTGTGTGAACCATTTTACCCTCATCTATGGCTTTGATGACTGCTTCAAAGAAGTCAGTCAGGTTTAGGAGACATGATCTGCCTTTTACAAATCCAAACTGAGTAGGGTCCAGAGTTTGGAGATTACCAATGTCTTTGTTTATGAGTTCCACGATGATACATTCCATGACCTTGCAGACCAGGCTCATCAGGCTAATGGAGCGGTAGTTCCCAGGGTCCGTAGTGGCTCCCCCTTTGTGGAGTGGGATAACTGTTGTGGTGCGCCATTTAGTGGGTACAAAGCCTGAAGTGAGGCTATGATTGAACATGGTACTTAGGTAGGGTGCCAGTTCATTCTTTAGTTCGTGTAGAATGCAGCCTGGAATATTGTCAGGTCCCATGGATGCTGGGTTCTTGGCTTTGGAGAGTGTGCTTTTTACCTGTGCAGCCGTGATTATAGGAACTTTGCATTCTTCGGGTATAGAGATGGGCCCTCTAGGGGGTGAGAAGCGGGTAAAGTTAGCACTGAACCTATCTGCTAGGATGTTGGCAATATCAGTTGGTTCTGTATATTTAGTGCCATTATGCTGTAACTCAGAGCAGATCTGAGTGTTCCCATTTAGATTCTTGACATGGCTATAGAATGCTTTGTGGTTGTCTTTGGAGTCAGTGGCAATTTTGTTTTCGTAACTAGCTTTGGAGAATTTTATGAGAGATCTCAACTTCTTACTGAGGTTGACCAGGGAGTTCCTCCAGTCATGGGATTTTACTCTGTTTGCAACAGTTTCTTTCTTCTTTTGTAGAGTTTGTTTATGGCAGAGGACCACCAGATTGGCTTCTTGGTTCTATTAGGGATAGCATGATCCATGCACTCATGTAAGTGCTTATAAAGTGCATTTGTGTAGGATTCGGCAGTCATACCTCTATTGTTCGTCTGCATGGGTGTCATGAAGTTTGCCACTTCTGTCTTTAATACAACAATGCAGTATGTCAAGGCAATTTATTGTTTTTGCACTCTGATTAACACACACAATTTGAAGAATACTGTATAACTCTCTGCAAATTACTTTTCATTAAACTAGCAGCATTCTAATTCCAACATCGTTAACATGTTGCAATGTAACATACTTATCAGTACTACAAATAACTAAACAATCCATGCAGTTAAATATTTATCTTACAATAACCACTCATTTGCATAAGTTTATGTTTTGTCTAGAAGCTTCTGTCTAGTACATTGCAATTCACAGTACTTGTTTCTCTTTGGCTGTTGCTTGCGGTGCCTTCTTTGCAGAGTCTTCACATCTTCCTGGTGTCCACATGACTTTTTCAAGGTGGCCTGTCTTCCACACATCTTCCAAAGAAGTGTGGAAGGTGAATTATAATTATCAGTAGGTGTGTATGTGTGGGATTTGTAAAACAATGTGCACGTGCATCTTGTGAAGGGTTAGCATCAATTAATGATTGGGCCCAGGGTGGTTTTAAACTATAATCCCCAAACACACTTTTTGGAAAGTATTTACAATGCTAACACTACTTTGGATTTGCCTTCCTAACTTAACATATAAATATTGTTATAATCTACCTAAATCCATACAAATCATTTACAGACACTTGACTTTGTACTTCTCAAAATCTCAGACTGTGATAACAAATGGTCATAGTTAAGAATTTCTACTTGATTTATACATACTCACAGTAGTACTACAAAGCTACACAAATGATTTACATTTATTAGGACAGCCAGCATCAGCCATTATCAATCACAAACAGCCTCCTGTGCTCAGCAATAACGACATTGTTAACTGCACACACCTCAGATGTCCAATTATAGTAAAAATAAATTAGTACAATGTATTTCAAGTTTGACACACATAGTAGCCCACTTATTGCAACCTATTTCACACATCTACATGGTAAACCAGATAGTTTAAACTAAAAAAAGTTATTTCCATCCACAAATGTCCTCAATCCAACCAGCAGCCATAAACATGTTGTTGTGTACATCTCATCTGTCTGTGATAAAATACCTCCCAAACTCTCAACACAAGAGTGCAAGATGAAGCCACAACATAATGAGGAGCAAAGGTTCAGGATCATAGACAACTTTTTTTCTTATATATTTTAAAAGTTGCTAGAATAAAAGCATTTGCGTTAGCATGCATTTATTGATGATATGAAGTCTGAAACTCAAATGCATGCCATTATTTAGTGGCTGCAGTCCTTTTCCAGAAATCAGAAATGTTATGAACAGCAGATGAAACTTCAAAGCATTCTGTGAAATTGGGGACAGTTGTAATTTCAACTTTGTTTGACAAACAGCTGACACAAGTACTCAACTTATTTCACAGAAATGCACATCAACCTTGTAAAGGCAGATTGTTCACTGAACAAGCAAAAGTTACTTTCATCCACTAACCCCACCCAGGAGCTATAGCCACTTTTAAGTGTATAACACATCTGACTGACAAAAAAGTACAGCTCAAACTTTGAATGCAAGAAATGGGGACAAAGCCAAGAAAATAGGTAAAAAGGCTCAAAATCAGGGACCAAATTTAAACATTGCTCTTATATCATTAGAAGATTGCTACAACATTTATATATTGACATGCATTTTCTGAAGATGTGAAATCTGGAGAGTATATATCATACATAGTGACTGCAATCCTGAATGGTTTGCCAGAATTACCTTTTATAAAGCACAGTCCAAAATGTAACACAAATTAATGAGCATTTTGTGAAATCAGGAACAGTCTCACACAAACATAAAAGAGAGAATAAATGTTTCTACTTACAGATGTAGTGTGTATTTCTATGAAGTAAAGCTAGATAAGGGGAATAAACAAGAGGGCAAGTTGCTTTTATCTGCACCCAGTTCTCCAGTTGCCCATACTTAGACTGCAATCCTCAATTTGCTAAAAAAAAAAAAAAAAAAAAAAAAAAAAAAAATTATGGAGGCACAAGCCGAATATATGAGAAAGTCAGGGGCATTCTCTGAAATTAGTGCCAGTTTCACAGAAACTATAGACAGAGAATAAATAGACTGATCTATTTCAAATAAATGGAGGGACTTTGAATATAGCAAATTCAATGTTTTTCATCCACAGCTAATCTACAGCCCTTTAGTGACTGCAATTTGCAAATTTCAGTACTATATCTGGCTGCCTACCATGATAAACAAAATGACTTCACTGTACCTTAACCCACTACTACATGTTCAAATCAGCAGTCCTCGAGTCTGAACTATACTATAATATTTATGATCTTTCTGTTCAGTGCCTTCCCAGTTAATTATGAAAAGTCAATGAACAGCAAGCTGTGACATTTTGCCTAAGATTGCTCAGACCGTTTACTTTTACATAAAGAAACAATTCTTTACCTAAAAAGGAGCTCTGAGGTGAATAGTGTCACTAGCCCTTGCTTTACATGTGCAAATGATTGGCACAACACTTTGTCATGTAATACTTAATTTTTTTGTAAACTGAAAATAATTTCTCTAATGATTGGTGTGCTAAACACATAAGTTCAACATAACACTTTAAAATATTTTTGTTTGATCATTGTTCCCCCCTGGAACTGTAAGTCCAGAGACGACTCCAAAACCAACACTATTATAATATTCCAGTTTGTTCCACAAGTCCCTGTAACTTTAAACAATAATGGTCGCTGTCAGAAGAACATTTATGGGTGTGTGTGTTCATAATTTGTGCCTACACAGAAGCCATTAATGTTATGTTTTACTTTAACAGAATAATACATACAATGATTTTCTAACTTTGACACATTTTGTCATTAAATTCAAAGCTACTTTACTCAGTCACACCCAATAGCTATGCAATGTCACCTCTATTAGCCTTTTTAAATCCATTTATTACACAGGATTTTTCAGTTTAATGATAACGGCTAAGAAATATTGTGTGAACAGTAAATGTTATTTAAAAAGCAATCTTTTAGTTAGTTTGTTCTTCACTTTCACTTTTCTACCTGTAGTCTATCATTACCTTTCAAGTTTGACTAAGGAAGCCATACCCAAACATTACTGTCAAACCATAAGGGGCTGTGTGTATTAAGTATAAATATACCAGAAGGAGTTGTAGGCATGAAATCTATAATTGTAACTCATTTTAATAAATACAGCATTAAAACAAATGGTATAAAATGCTTGGCTACAGCAGACAGAATGCACAGGGGTACCTTGGACAGTATGGATATATTCTGAATGGTATGGTACCACAAAAGTTTGGAGCACGCCACAGTAATTATTCGGCAATGTCGGCCATGGAGCACGCCACAGTAATTATTCGGCAATGTTGGCCATGGAGCATGCCACAGTAATTATTCGGCAATGTCGGCCATGGAGCACGCCACAGTAATTATTCGGCAATGTGGCCATGGAGCATGCCACAGTAATTATTCGGCAATGTCGGCCATGGAGCACGCCACAGTAATTATTCGGCAATGTCGGCCATGGAGCACGCCACAGTAATTATTCGGCAATGTCGGCCATGCTTTTGATTACTGGTATTTGCTATCATTCCTAACACTTCTCCAAAAAACCTGCTAATCCCAGCAATGATTAGAAACAGTTGGGAAATGCCCAAGAGGATGCACAGCTTTTCATGACTAAGTAAAGGTGACTTATCAAACTTAAGCTGTAGGTCTGTTAGCTCTCTGGTATGGAAGAGATTCAAATAAATGAAACATGTGGCTGAAGAGACAGGTTTGTATGTAGGAATGACTAGAAATTAATATAGTCTACATGACGATGCTACCTAGACCAACTGTGCGTTTTAAACCGTCTTACGGAAAAGCAAAAATAAAGATGGAGATCAAGGAATGGTGCCAGAAAAAGGTTTACGCCTATCGGACAAATGAAAATGAAAGGTCATAAGGTCATACCCTCTTATGTTGCTGAGGGGAGCATGGATATTAAATATATAGCAGCATGGAGAGTATATATATTAATTTATAAAAGTCAGTATGGTGTGTTTTCTTCAAACTTTTATTTAATGTTGAATTCAAAACTCATGCGAGTCTTAAAAACAATGACAGATAATTCTTTGTGAATGACCAGCATATCTGTCAGTGGATGACAAGTAAATAATGACACCAATATAAGGTTTTGTGATAGGCCAGTCCTGCCTCACCTTCCCATGTGTAGGGCTGAGCTTTTCCACCACATTTAAACAGCATAATCAACTCTGAGGCTGCCATGCAGTTGTAAAAATGAAAATACTTGGGTTTTTGCAAAATCAGGATTTTTCCTTTTCTCAGCTGAACTTCTTTTCTAGAAAGGAAAATAGCATCTTAGAAACAATATTAGAAAGCAATTCAAGCGTATATTCCATTTGCATTAGAAAGGCGCATCACACCTGTTTTAAAAAGCTAATTGATGCTAACTAATTTATTATGGTACTACCGTACATAACCAAGAATATTATTGTTATACCACTAAATCCTGTAGTAGCAGTCATTATAGTGCTATCTAAAGGGAAACAGATTTTCTGCATTACTAGTATACATCCTTAACTATTAAAGCACTTTTAAAATGTCCACCTGAACAAAAATATGCAACCTAAGAATTTACACGCTGAGAGGGTAAATCATAATATGAATATTGCCAAAATTGCACTATTCATTAATATTTTACTTTATTGTGTACTTCTGATATTTCTGCTCTTAAGGTCGATATTAAATACAGACTGCACACATATAGTTTTATTCAACAAACTGCAATTCATTCCAAGGAGTCTGGTATTCTTTATTAATAGCAGTTTTTTGTAAACTGACAAGACTGCATTTTCCCTTCATCATTTTTATGATGTAGTTATTTTAAATATAATTCAGGTTGTATGATCTGTTTGTACAACACAGTGGCACAGCAATTAGCATTAATGTTACACAGCCTTTGGTTCACTGGCTGTGATACCTTCTGTGTGGATTTGGAGATCATATCTGTTTCTGGATGGAATTGAGCCACATTCTCCAGATTCCTTCCATATCCCTTAGAGGGTCTCTAGGAGAACTGGCTTTCCTCTAAATTGCCTTCTGCTGTACGTCCTGAATTTGTGTGTGTACATATGTGAATCTGGTGTTGGGTTGGCAGCCCATCCAGGATTAGTTCTTCGGCCTTATGCCCGATGAGTGCTGCAACAGTGTTAGGCTCCCTAGGAATTTTAAACTATATTAATCTGAGAATGAATGAATGTTCATTCAATGTCAGCACAAAGTCTGTCAGTCCAAATCTGGACAAGTTTTATGTTAACATTAGTTTACCTTACTAACATGTTTAGTAAGGCAAGATATAAAATCAGTTGTGTGTACACTAATCAGTTACATGATGAGAGAGAAATCTGGTTAATTCCTTTGCTACACATTAAAGCTGCTAACTGGAAAACAGGTAAGCAGATGTTAGGTAGATGCATAAAACTGCAGAAATCTGAAGTTCAAAAATTGAAATACTATGTGTTTAACTTAGTTTACTTCATAAAAGATCTTATAAACATATGCAATTTGACAGTGTTTTGCATTTGCAAATCAAGTGCAAATAGCATCTGCTGTTTTTTAGCTGTGAAAGTACACAATGTCCTGTTTTGCTGCATATCTCATTATACCATATTAGTATTCAAAAAAGCAAGATTTAACAAGCTGGTAAAATGATTTAGCCTCCTGATTCTGTGAGTACACAGTGTCTTCTATGGGTACTTTTTTAATGCAGGACAAGAAACTTCCTTGTTCAGTGCTGAATAATTGAGTAAGGGAGACATAGCTGAACTAATGTCTGGTAAAACTAGTTTCAAGGTGATGTAAAAAAATTATTAAATGGAAATGTACTGCATCCTTGAAAAGTTCTAGGAGGTTTTCAGTACAATTCAGCTCCAATTCTTATTTTTATGAATACTGTTTGTGAAATAAAATTCATAATAAAATAAATCCACTGCATCAGTATATTACTTTTGCTTGGATGACCAGTGTTATTTCCTTGCTTATTAGAAATCAAACTTTGCCCTGCTAGCAATTAGATTACTAGTTAGCATTTAAGTTATGACCTGTAATTATTTTCTAATAGTTATACCGGTACAGGTTAACGTGTTTTCAGGTCTCATACCATTGAACAAAGCTGGAATAGTTCATCTTGCACGCATTTCGTTTATGTGGAAATATGCCAGCAGCTTTGGAAATTAATCCATTTCATTTTCTCTTCTGTGATCTGCTGTCACAGCTGAATACATTAGAATGTGTGGTATAAATGCATAAAAAACTAGTTATGTTTTTAATGAGTTGCTTACATCACTCAAAATGTGCTTTATAGATGCAAGTATCCAAGAACAAAAAACAAGTGAATATGGATTTATAATGTGGAAGTGACAAAAACAAAATATTGTCCCCCATGCATGAAGAAAACTGATATTGTTATAATATTTCCCATCCCCCCTGACCCTCCTCTACTGAACTATATCCTACCTATCTCCCTTCTTTAATCTCATGGGAAGTTAACTTCTCTCATTTTCAAAAACTGTCTGTGCTGCAATAAATGGAGTAAAGAAGCAGTAGAAGAATTCAGACTCAAGAATCCAAGCCAAAAGACAAAAAAACAACGTTTATTGCAAAGCTTTCGGGTCACAAACACCCTTCCTCAGTGCTACTATCATGAAAGTAAAAAATACTACATTTAAATAGGAGTTCTTAAAAAACACATGATTATAACCAGCCTGTCACAGAATAATAATATAATAATGATACCCCCCCATATTACATCTCAACTCTACTACCAGATTTTTAAAGTTTAAAATGGAGAGTTCAATGAAAAGGTAGTTTTCTTAGATATAGAGATAAGAAAAATAGAAGGAAGATTAGAAACTAGGGTCCATAAGAAAGATGTTAAAGTAAACCTCTATGTAAATAGGCACAGTATGCATGTGCCTCATGTATTCACAGGGATACTAATAGCATAGTTGACTAGATTAAGTAGACTTAATACAGAAGGTGAGATTTTTAGACAATAAGCAGAAGATATGATGCAAGAATTTTATGAAAATGGATATGATTTAGGAAAGGTGAAAGAGGTTTATGAGGAAGTCTGTGATCAAAGACATAATAGTATTAAACCTATACTCTTGGATAGTAATGTTAATGTACTATTAACAGAAGAACACAAATGATAAAATAAGGTATTTAACTACTTATAATATAAAACTGCTGAAGTAAAGAAAATCATAGAAAGAAATTGGACAATTTTGATGGCAATGCCTGAGTTGCAACAAATTTATCATGATAGACCATTGTTTGCTTACAGAAATCAAAATAATTTAAAGAGAAGGTTGTGCTACAAGGACTTTAAACAAACTGGCAGCATAAAAAATATTTTTACTAAACCAGGTACTACAAAATGTCTAAACTGCAGTTGTTGTATGGATATTTATGCAGAGAATAACATTTTTTAAACACCCCACAACTAATAAAGAATATATGTTTGATTGTTCAGCAAATCGTAATGCTACTAATGTTGTTTACTTATCTACTTGTACTTCATGTTCATCATTCTATGTCGGAAAAACTATAAGGAAATTAAGAGAACGTATAGTTGAACATACGTCTAATAGAAGAAACATCATTACTAACACATTAAGTAAACACATTTCTGAAAAAGGTCAAGAACATCATTTTAAATTCAGAGTTATTGATATAGTATATGTTAGTAATAGGGGTGGTAACATTAACAATATTGTTGAACTTCAAGAGTATGAATGGATAGTTAGGTTACAGGCAAATTCTTTACCTGGTTTAAATAATGCTGTTAGCTTGAAGCCCATTTTACTAAAAATACATGCAGAAAATGTATAGTTTTATGTATATGTTTTATAGATATGTGTATGGTATATGCATATATATTTATATATGAATTTTTAAATGATTTTATATAACTGTTTTACATATGCATATGCAGTATAAGTGTATATTGTAATATGGGGGTTATCATTATTATTCTGTGATAGGCTGGCTCTAATAATGTGATTTTTAAGAACTCCTATTTAAATGTCGTATTTTTTACTTTCATGATAGTAGCACTGAGGAAGGCTGTCTGTGACCCAAAAGCTTTGCAATAAATGCTGTTTTTTGTCTTTTGGCATTGGATTCTTGAGTCTGAACTTCTCTAATATCTCATTACTTAGATCTCTCTCCTCTAATTATCCCACCCCACCTACCTTTCCTTCTCAGTATTAGATAATACTGACCCCCACTGTCTTATCTCCTAACTAACTCTCCTCCTACATCTTCCATACCTTCTTCTTCCTTACATTCCTATATCTTTCATTTCACATGTCATACCTTACTCTTGTCATTCTTTTATTTTCTTTCTTCCAATCTGACTTGAAAAGTCACTAACATAGACTATGTAAATATATTTACAGACGCATGCATCCTTTGATTACCCTACAGAGGCATTGAATATTATTTCTTTTGTTAGTATATTTTTCATTGTAGTCTACATATCTTACACATGTTCTATACTTTGTAACAATTTTGAATGTTTGTTTAAATTACTTATCACTTGTTTGTCAGTGTTTGGAGCTTTTCTCCCAAGGACTCCATCGAAAATGGGGCTCCTTGGCCCAATGTACTATCCTGGTAAACAAACTGTAAATAAGTAAATAAGTAAATAAGTAAATAAATAAATAAATAAATAATAATAATACAAATCATTTAAGGGGAGCACAGGATGTCAAAACAGCAGCCTCTGTGGAGGTGGTCTTGGCCTATGTTGTGTCAGCAGTTTGTGTTTGGAACCATACACTACCACCACCACACACACACACACACACACACACACACACACACACACACACACACACACACACACACACACACACACACACACACACACACCTTTCTTTCTAGAGAATTAATGTCAAGCTAGGGTTCAAAGCTGTATTTCTGTGAGGAAAATGATTGTGCCACATGAAAAGCACACAGTGCAGTTCAAAAGAATCATACATGGATAAACAGGGACATACTGAGCAGTAAGCCGATAGCTGAAAGTGAATTTTTTAAGGTACTGTAGATTGATGTAGCCCACAGCATATGAAGATGAATTAAGTAGATGTCTTCTTATCACTCCTAGCTGAAGTACAGCTTCTAACAGTGTTATAATTTACAGAAAAAATTATATGGCAGATGTCAAAGGTCAGACAGTGGGTGCGAAACAAATTATACACTTTAATGGTCTCATGAAAGGGTAGTACGGGACATTAGAAAAAGGGGTTATAACGAGCAAAGGTGCACTGAGCAGAAACATAGTAAGCAGTCTGAGTATGTAGGCCATGTAAACTTTGTGAGGAAAGCCCCCTGTCATCATTCTGTGTATATCAAGAGAGATGAGAGGAGGGGGGGCACAAAGGGGATGAAAGGGATGGTAGATATGTTGTAGGGTCACACAACACACTGAGTAGTGCAGACTAGTGGGGGGTGGCACAGCCACAAGTGGCAGACAACGGATATGCAGAGAAGATGAAGCCTAAAGATAATCACCACAAGATCTGAACCCAACAATATGCTACAAATCTGAGTAAGCAGAAGTAGGACATTACCCACAAGCAAGGGCAGCAACTTCTTACACTGCATTCAGGTACAAAGCAGGACAAGTAGCTTCACTACCACAGATATGTGCAATGCAGCAGAGGCGTGAAAGGGTGGCCACATTCCCTCCACCCACCCCAGGCCACTGCCATGGGTCATACGCCACAAAACACTACCACAACCATGTAACATAAAGTCACCCACAGCAGGCAACCTGGTATACTCGAAGATCAGCCAGAAGAAATCCTGTTAGGAATACAGGTGTGAAAGACAAGAAAACAAGTCTAACTGTACCATGACATGCACCAAAATGGGAAACAGCAACTATACTATTTGGGATACCTGCTTCATCCCTGCTTTCCATACTCATAGATCTTTAGGGCAGCAGAAATGCAAGTTATCATACTGGTGTCTAAGCTGTCTACTGATCCAGGACAGAATATTTATTTAGTCAGCTGGTTTGCTGGGTTGTACCAGGACTCCACCTTCTGGAATGGACAAGCATAAGGTCCCAGCAGTCATCTCTGCCTAAAACTGGCTATGAAGGAAAGCATCATTTTGTTTTTAACATGGTAAGAGAGTGTTCTTTAATAACGACTAGCATCAACAGTCATAGTCATGAATCCACAGCAATACAACATGGCAACCTGACAATCTTGCCCTACATTGGGATTTGAATTTCATGCAAAGCATCTCAGAGCACATGTATAATCTGCTGCATAAGTGGGCATGCATGGCATGGGTCTATATTATAACATCGAAGTTTGCTAACATTGAATGTTATAATATCAAACCCGTAATGTTGAACGCTGAAAACAGCGAAGGTGCAGGACACCGAATTCTTTCCCAGGGAAAGAATTCGGTGGGCTGTTGCTGTGGCTTCACTGTTTTCAACGTTCGATATGTTGGAACGTTATGGGTCGGTTTCAGGTAAGTGTGCAATTGTGTGTAGGTTAGGGTTAAGGGGTGGGTTAGGTGAGTTAAGGTTAGGGCGCAGGTGAGGTGAGTGTGCGATAGTGACGGACCTTAGGGTTGGGGTTGGGTTAAGGTAAGTGGATAGCTAGTACTGTATGTAAAGTTTAGTTTAGGTGTAGGATTTTAAGTGTATGTGTGTGGATTGCTGTTTTTTGTGTGTGTTTGTGTTGTATGTATGTTTCTCGGAATAGCAAATTTTTTCCCTGGGAAAAAATTTGCTATTCTGACTGTTCGATGTTTTCAGACTTCGGTGTTCAGGGTTCGATATTATAACATTCGATGTTAGAGAACTTCGATGTTATAATATAGACCCGCATGGCATATCAGTGATGAGTGTCAGACATACCCCTCAAACTCTTAAAGAAATCTGGACAAAACCATTAATAATGGGGGGACAAATAGGGACAATTTTGCAATATTGCTCGTACAAACTTACAAACTTTATAGAATAACAGGTTTTGCATTAGCGTGAATTTACTCAAGGGTATTAAGTCTGAAAATCAAATGTCTGTCATTATGTTCTGACTTCAGTTCTCAATGATTTGCCACCACAATTTTATAAGAAATAGACCAAAAATATGAGGCAAAAATCTGGACCGTCTAGAGGTATGGTGTCAAGATGTGTATATGCATTACATCACAGGCGCACTTCTGTGAAATGCAGCGATTCATCAACACAGGCAAAATCTAGCCTCATTAGTATGTGTCTAGTACAAAGTGTATTTAGTCACTAATCCATCATGTTATGTGCCAAAATACACAACAAGGAATCATCATCAGCAGGCATAGCTGAGCAGACTGAAACACTTATCTGGCAGCACAGAAACAGCAATTTAAAAGGACAGAGCCCAAGGACAGAGCCCAGAGGAGGTAGACTGTATACAACTGTGGTAGAGTAAGGGATATTGCAGCAATGCCATGTACATATGTACATTAGCTAGTGAAATGTCACTAATAGCAGTAATGTAGGTACAGTAACACCAGCGTTTGGCACTATGCTATCCTGCAACACACATCTGCTGCTATACAGTTATAGGTTATGCTCCTGCACATCTTCAGCTATGAGTGACAGCAGACCATGCACTTAAACCACTAAATGCAAGAATCTGTGACACAGCCATGAATACTAGGAGCACAAAGTCCAAAAAATAGGGACAGATTTTAAAAACTGCCATTGTAAACTTGGAAAGTTGCTAGAGCATGTTTTGCATTAGCTTCATAACCTTCAGAAAATGTAAGTCTGAAATTCAAATGTCTGTCATTAATTAGTAACTGCAAACCTTAATGATTTGCCAGAACTACAAATTTTAGGATGGACAGGCCAAAAATATGAAGCAAATATCTGGACAATTGAGGGGTATGTGGTAGCCCACTTCAACAGAAATGCCACTTCCTCTCTCTCTCTCTCTCTCTCAAGTCTACACTAGGATTTATTACATCACTGTCATGTTTCTTTATGCACACAGGTAGAACTAGGCAATAGTAACACTACTGGATGTGTAGTAGTATTACTGTTTAAGACTGTGCTGTCATGCAGTGGGCAGTCGTACAGGCTCCAAGGACTGCTCATCACATGGTAAGGTCAATCTGCAAGAGGTTCAACTGCTGGGGGGTATCCACATGTGGCATCCTTATCATCATACAGCTGCCACCTCTGCTATCCATATGTTCCTGTGGATTTCCAGTCCTTCTGTCTAGGATGCCCACTCCACTTCAGCTCTCAGACTCTGCCTTTGTGTTTATGCACTCCACCTGTATCCCTATACAAGTCTGCCCCTGGTTTACTCACCTTGATAATTACAGAGATGCCCCATTGTCTAACTCTGCTACCCCCCACCATCTGCATATTCCACAACAAATCCCGTTAAGTGATAAATAGTAAAGTCAGGTCAGTTTGTGTTTCCGTGCTTTTAGATTGCACTTATACATCACCAGTTCACATATAGGGTTTTCTCACCTCCTACGTAAATGTATCAAGAACAGTTTCCCTTAAGAGCATCCAGGGAACACACTCAGTCTGGGGTCTGGTTCCTCTTTCTATCTGTCCAGACCCCCAATAAGACTCCCCACTGACACAGCTTAGACTTGAGCCCTTAGCTGCGGTTACAAGCTAAGTCCTCCCACACCCTGTCTGTGAAAACAGTGCTTTGTGTCCTTGCCCCAAGCAGCTGACTCACACATTCACAGGTTTGATTTGCATACGCACACACAAACACACACACACACACACACACACATGCACACACACTTGGGAAAGGCTGGCACAGATTCACCTGCTGTGCCCCCTTCTGAGCAGACTATAAGGTAGTTATCACTGCCACCAGAACACCTGTCAGCTACTTTAAGGGTCTTACAAGGGTACCCAATTATACTGAAGGAAATTAATATTAATACAAATGGTAATGTTGACCAAATAGTCAGGCTTTCAGGAGTGGCCAGAGTTATCACCAAATAAATATGAGCAAATACTCTCAAAGCTTAAATATTTTTCTAAAAGATTCAACCACAATAAGGAAATATATTTAATAATAAATAATAAAAGAAGATGAAAATATGAACTATCTATTAACAGTAAACACCAAAGTTTCATGTCACAGGAGATATTAAAGATAACACTGATGGAAAGTTTCACACAGTTGTAGAAAAACAGTATTTAGCTAATCTCACTCTCTATTCCTGACTGACTAAAAGACTTACTGTTCCTGCTTACTGAATAAAGCAAGACAAGATGGGTGAGGGGTCCTTGTCAGATCCAAGACAGAATACAGAATGCAGACAGACTTCAGTCTCCTCTGATATTAAGACATTATTTCTGTACAGAATGACATCACATACATCTGGTCATCTGACTCTGTTTCTTATGCTATCACCAACAATAGAAGCTGCCAGGATTTTAGCATCTACTTGTCAATAATACACACACAAGAGCATTTCTCAGATGAGGTACAGCTGCTGGAAGTCATAAAACCATAAAACCTTTCCACTCTTCCTACAGGAACTACAACCTGTTCTCTAGCACAGACATTTTGTCTCTGGCTTTATTTCAAACTATGGGATATCATCGTTATCGCTTAACCCATAAATCAATTTAATTTCATATATATTTTGCAAAGTCAGGTGGGTTAAGATTACCCTCCATTGTTCCAGTATATGCTGTTACAATGTATACATGTAAACAGTTACAATAATGCATGTACATTTTTTCCTTCCATCAGGCCACACTGTCGATAGATTTTAATACAAGCAAACCTCACAAATAAAATTTCAGCACAAGCATTTGTACAAATCAGTTTTAAATACAAATTACATCATTATTTAAAAAATTCTACATAGCTGTGCTGGCATAAGTTATACATCCACTGCCCTACTTATCCCGGGCATGGCTGGCAGTACCTCCTATCATCACACATAGTATAAAGGACTTCAGCTGAAGTTGGTCTGCCTCCCATGGCAATGTTCATGGTTGAGAACACATCCTTGGCTTGCTTCCATGCTTATGACATAAGTGTGTGGATATAAGTCCTGGTAGTGACTAAACACCATGCATCACATATTGAGATCAGTCTTGGTAGTAGTCATATCACATTCTGTTGAATGACTTTGCCTAGATGTCATGCAGTGAACACTGACAATTACTTATGTACTCTTTAGTTGCATTGGCTATTCAACCTCAAGAGGAACAATCATCACAAGCAAGGGATTATTGCCAGAATGCATCCCCGTTATTTGCATGTGCATCACAGGATATCACAGCTTGCAGTACAGGTACAGTTTAAGGTTTCAGGGCTTATGTATACATAAGACAAATCACTGTTTAAATGACATCTGTGGATGTTGGGCCACGTCAGCAGGCTGATGTTATCATCTCTGTAGAGTCCGAGAAAGATGCTACTGCCCAGAAACACAATCTCAGGAAACAGTGACACCACGTGGCACCCAACTGGTGACAATACACCCATTGCTCAGAGTGACACTCTGCCTCCCCCATGTCTGCTGTCTAGATTATGCAGAGCTTGGGAATTTACCATTCCTGTCAAGGGGCTGCTGTGTGACTGGCAGCAATGAAGCTGATTTCTCTGGACCTATAGCAGCAGAATACCACATTACATTTGACAGGCTAATGCTCACCAAATGACAAAGCCATCAGTGGTTCAAAGTGTTGACCACTGTCATAACTAGCCACATACATGCAGGTGACTCCAAGAAATAAACACATGTAGAGGGATATAATTCAGGTACAGTCCTCAGCTTCTCATTTATTTATTCATTCATTCATTTATTTATTTATTTAGTTAGTTATTTAACATTTGTTTACCAGGAAAGTCTGACTGGGCCAGAGACAATTTTCAGCAGAGGTATGGAGAAAAATGCTCCAGAACCATGTCTTTGGAATGTGGGAGGAAATCGGAGCACCTGGGGGAAACCTACACAAATGCATGTAGACTCCACACAGAAGGCACCCCAGCCAAGAATCAAACCAGAGAACCTCTTGCTATGAGGCGACAATGATAACAGCTGCACTGCTGCACCATCCTCATGTTGACCTGGAGACTATTGTTGTAATCTGCATCTTAGGGAAGGATGTTGCCTATCACTGTCAAAACCTCCAGGAGACTATGGAATCCAGGATTGACAACATGATGGACTCCTGCAGTCCATAGTTGCTCATACTGCATATATGGTTACAGTCTATTCAGATGTTAGATAGTGCTGTACTTGGAGCCCTATTCCTCAATTTTGCATACAGCAACTGCTTTTGTGAAAATAGCAGGGAATGCAGTATGCATCTGACACAAGCATTGTATCACCATACACAACCCCTTGCTAGGGGCAGCCACACTGCAAGCCAGGTAATACCTATTCAGAGGGCCCAACAGTACAGGTACAGATTGCCTCCCCAACTATGTACCATCACGGTGGCCATACAGCTGAGTCATTTAGTGGCTCATTCACTGAGATGATATCTATGACACATTGACCCATATCTCAGCCTGTGTTGAACAGCAGCCCAATGTTTCTGGCTGTATAGACACTGTTGTTTCTTTAGCACCTTTATAAATATTGGTGACTATGATCCATATCACTTTTCTCTGTGGTGCATGTGGAGATGTCTGATGCATAATTGATTTGAATATACATTTCCTAGCATAGCTTGCAAAGAATACTGCATGCATCATAGGTGTGAAACTGCACTGCCTTTGCAAACATGACAATAAAGTCCATACAGGTAGATTAGATGTTGCCATTTCACTTGTGATGGCATACACTGTGCAAAAAACTATCTGTGGGGTACAGTGCAATAACTGCATCCCATCTGTCAGTGTTTGTGTCTTTGCTAATGATTGCAGTGGGTCCTGTTGCCAATATGGAGTGTGCTGGTAATGATGCTTGGACTGTCTGCTTACTGAGGATTATACATGCATACAGCATTTTACAGACAGCCAATGAAGTGTGGCTAGTGTATACTCTAGTCCCCCCAAAGATATGTCATGCAACCGAGATTTCAGCAGGCCACATATTCACTCTACTATATTCCTGGCTTTAGCCTGGATAGTATCATATTAAATATCTGACCATGCTTTGTGAGTTTTACAGGATGTTATCAACCAGCGTTCTAAGGGATGTACTGTATCACCTGTAATGCATTAATGATATACACTGGTACAGATATGGAAGTGTGAGACATGTACATACAGTCAGTGACTTTAGACATATGGGTACATCAGTGAGCCTACATGCACCTACTATGTCTCTGTTAGAGATCAGTGTGCAGGAAGTTGCAATACAGATTATTTGGGGTTCCTATTATGTTATCAACATATAATGTATTGAACGGCCAAAACATCGAAATGGCCACATTTTGAAATGTGAATTGTGGGATCGCAGTACAGTGAAGACTGGGATATTTGCCCTTTCCTCACTGTAGTGTGATCTCGGAGTTGGAATATATATTTAGCAGGGGGTGTGGGGGGCTAAAAGTTTTGAAATGTGGCCGTTTAGATGTTTCGGCCGTTCGACTGCATTATCTTTTGATAACGTAATATGAACCCGAATATTTGCATGTCATCTGAGGAGATAATGAGCACTGCCAGATTAAAGATACAGGGATTGTAAGCCTCTGTGTTGCAAATTAGCTGGCAGTTGATGGAATGGTGGCCTTTCCTATTGATGCATCCCTGTCTAGAGATACCAAATGTGGCCTTTACCATCACATGGATGCAATCTATATTACACAGTATATTCATAGCACTTCAGATTGGCATGCGGTATCACGAAATGCCATGCATGATAGTAGATCTTTGAAATGCCATGCTGGAGAAACAGATGTGCCCATCCAAATATGGCAACATTTTCTAAAGGAATACCTTCAGTATGCTACAAGCCAATACATATAAGATACCCACTGTATCTCAAGTTGGTCTCTGGCAGGTCCTTGTATCTAGAGTAATAATTCATATCTTCGAATCCACTGATACTGAAAAAGCTCACCCATACTATGCCACAACTTGCAGTGAGGGAAAGGTTAGTTTGCTTTTGCTTTCTTGTTTTTTTGTATTATTTTACTGCCACCTTCTATTTTGTATACTGAGCTGTCTTTTCTTTACACTGTGTTTTCCTTGTATTCTGCTTTTAATTGCATATTAAAACTTGGAAAGAGACCATAGCTGTGTCTCTTGTGAGTCACACAAAAATTTTTCACACCCTCTCACTCTGTTGCTGTTATGCTCTTAAATACAATGGATACCAAATGTTGGCCAGTTGGCATTCTAACTGACTGCCCCTTATGTTTATTTGACCACATATCTCCATTCCTCTCCCCTTTCACTGGCTGTTGTGAGTAAGCACAAAATTATAATTTTGTGAAATTACTCCCCTTCAACTATTTAAATTTATTGGCCATCCCACTTTATTCCATAGAACCAGAATACAAAAGTGCCCAGCCCCCTTTCAATCTCTCTTGCTCTTTTAAAATGAGTGGCTCTCCACTTAGCTAAAACTTAAGTTACCCCCTTTTACTATCTAACTGCTTAGTGCACACTGCAGTGCTTAGGATATTAACCCATTTTTTTCATCTTACCTTTAAACATTTATTGCAAGACCACCAGTTTTTGGAGAGCCCTTATTCTGCCTCTCAGTAGTCATCTTGAGATTAGTGCGTCTGTTTCCTCCTGGTGAGAGAAGAAGCATAGAGGCATTATTTCCTGGAGACTGCTGATCACCAGTAAGCCTAATAACTGCTTCACAGGTAGACAATACAGTGGTGCAGAGATCTGCATTGTTGCCTCACAGCAAGAGGTTCTCTGGTTCAATTCTCAGCTGGAGTGCCTTCTGTATGGAGTCTGCATGTCCTCTCTGCATTTGTGTGAGTTTCCTCTGGATGCTCCAGTTTCCTCCCATGTTTACAAAGACATGCATCTGGAGCACTTCTCCCCAGGTCTTCACTGACAATTGGCTCTTTCCAAGTCAGGCTTTCCTAGTAAACAAATGTTAAATAAAAAATAAATAAATAAAAATAGGGACAGCTTGGCATTTGTGCTTATATCCTACTCCTGGTGAAGGGCGGAGCAGAATGCATTGATTCCTGACTATTTCTGGTTGGCGGTGAGTGTTTGTGCTTGATGTTTCTGATTGGTCTTGTTGCCATTCAAGGCATCTACCAGGAAAAGGCTACAACAAACCTACAGGCCTTTGCATCATCTGGGACAAGACTATGGATTACCAAACAGGCTGTGGCCTGCTTCTCATCTTGGGATTGGCACTCATGTTTTGCTTCTTGTGAGAGAAGAAGCAAAGAAGGATTTTATCCTAGCAGAATGAAGCTGTTGAGATATCAGCACTAGCAGTAGCCAAGCAGTAGCCATTCATGTGACTCACTTCTTTTGATCATTCTTGACAAGTTAATTCTTTATTTTCAGTATATACTGCTTGATTTGTTTCTAACTTTAGAATACCTGCCTAAATATTTCATCCTTAAATTTTCAGCGTCTATGTATTAGATTCCTCTCAAGTGTTTGGCAGTGCCCTGTACAGACACATACACCTTGAGTGACATTTTTCCTGTAAAAGCCTAATTGAAATTCACCAATACCTAGTTTTACACAGGACAACTAGTTTTGCAGTGACAAATACTGTCCCCAGAGTTGCAAACTGGATACTCCTCATTTTGCTTTATATTCTCACTCCAACTGTATAATCAATAAAAAAGGGTCTGTTGTCATGGATATGAGCCTTCCCACTATCTCCATTACCAGCTTGGTGGATATGGGCATCCTGAGGCAATGTAGAAAGTGCCTCATGTTTACTGACAACCAGTTAATTTTCAAACAAACTGATATGGTATGTGAGAGATGTATTTATACAATATCACCAGAGGCAGAGCTCTCACATAAAAGTACTCCTAATGTCGATAAGATTGTCAGTAGTACACACTCTGCACCTATCACACACAATTCAAAGCAGACATATAGACCCCACATATGCTGAGACACTTAAATGTAACCTTCCTAAGCAACATAACCTCCTAGATGAAGTACAAATCACAAAACCCCTCAGCATTCCCAAATGCACTCTTTTGAAACAACACCCACATCAACACATTGAACCATATATCATGGAGCCTCCATCTTTCATCCCATAAGGTAAGCCACCACACAATCCAACATTTTGGTCATTGGAGACTCCATCGTGAGACACACTGATGTCCATCTCACAACACTGAGTAAGGATAAACTCTCCATCAGTTGCTTATCAGGGGCTAGGATCTGCCACATTACTCACACACTCAAGTCTTTGGACCACAAGTACCAGTATGAAGGGCAGTCATAGTTCATGCAGGAGTAACTGACCTGAGACATACCACCCTAGATTACATGAAGAGAGAGACATCATGAAGCTCTTGGAATATGTGTCTCAGGATGTTATGAACCTAGCACTGAGCAGCATTTTACCTTCTCCAAGGATGATGCCACAATATGAACAAAAGATGACTGGCTTTAATAATTGGCTTAGTTTCTGGTGTCATTCTAAGGGGGTGCAATATTTGTCAGCATGGAAGGATATAGTCAACAGACCATGCTGCTTGCCAGGGATAGTCTGCACATCTGCCCTCTATGTTTTTGAATATTAGCTAAAACATTGTCTTCTCCAATAGAACCTTTTTTAGGCAATGCCAAACTGAAAGTACTTCTGACATAGCAAATCAAAACCAAGACAATCTAAAGGTATTACTGTTCAATGCTAGGAGTCTAAACAAAAACTCCACTCCCTAGAAGCTCTCTTTACCCTAGAGAATGGTGATGTCTGTGCAGTCACTGAGACATGGTTTTAAGCTGATGAGAGCAAACCAACAGTACAAGGATATAATTCCTTCCACATATTTAGACCAGCTACAACACAGACAGGGACTAAAGGTGAAGGTCTCAATTTACATAAAAAATAAATATATGTCAAGGCTGCTCAAACAGGACAATGCACTTCAGCTGCTCGATGTTCACATCACCACAGGTAAAATCCAATACGTCTTCCTTGCAAACTATAGGTCCCCTCTATGAGCCAGGAAACCCATACCATGTATTTAAACTTATTGGAAGCACTTACCATCCAACCCAATACCATATTCATGGGCAACTTTAATTACCCCACTATTAACTGAGAATCCTATATGACACCAAATGTACAGGCGCAGAGATTCCTGGATTTTGTAAACACAAACTCCCCAGACCAGATAGTCAATGCATCAACCAGGGGTGCAACCATACTGGATCTGATCCTCACTAATATGGGAGAGTGATGCATGTCACCTAGTGGTATGTCTTCCCTGGTAAGGTCAGAGCGCAAAATGGTCTCCTTTGAAGTAAAAATAAAACCTGGACCCCAGCTAAACCTGGAATACTCAGGAACTACTCTAAGGCTAACCTTCTACTATTAAGTGATAAGCTGGCAAAATTTCAAACCCCTATAAACCCTGAGAATACTGCTGCCTATGCAGAACTATTCACAGAAACCCTGTACAAGGATGTCAACAGCTGCACAGAGGCAGTTGTACTCACCAGGAAGAAAATCGCACACAAAATCAATAGGTTTATAACACAAGGAAGAAATTCATGGCAAAACTTATGAGGTGCAACACCTAGCAGGATAAAAACACATCAAACTAAACAAACAACTCAGAGGACAAATAAAGTCTACCAAAGCCAAATTTACCTCAAATTGGAGCTGTAGTGAAGCAGTTATATTCCAAAAATAATCAATTTATTTCCAAAACGTTGTTATCAGATTAGCGCTTTCACTCATAGAGCTTCATCAGATCATGGATAACAAGCCAAATACATCACAAGATGAAAGCGCTAATCTGATAACAACGTTTTGGAAATAAATCTATTATTTTTGGAATATACCTGCTTCGCTACAGCTCCATTGTTTTTGGGATTGTTTAAAGTATGATTAAAGTTCATGAAATTAGTATTGTTTCAATCTTTGATGCCAGCCAAAAGTGCTCTTTGCAGCACCTGAAATGTGCCCAGTAATGACTCGTTCTGCCATTCGTATGAGTTACGTGTGCTGGCAACATATCTAAATATGATTGTAGATTCTTTGTTATAAGACTCTTTGCTCATACTACTATTGGAACTTTCTGGGTATCTTTCTTTCACCTTGCTCTTGTTTCTGCCTGCAAATCTTGATATTTTTTTTACTTTGTGTCTCTCTGTATGTAAGACACTGTAGTCACTGGGTGTAACAATTTCAATGATCGATGATACTTTTGTCTTCTTTTCATGGACCACTATATCTGGTTTTCTCGCATCTGTCTTTTGAACTGTTGGTAATGGGTGATCCCATGTGATGAAGACTTCATCATATTATATGATGCCTTGTAGTTCGTTTCCAGTGTTTTTCAGCCAGTAAGTTTACCATAATGTTTGCACAATCCCCAATGCAACAGTTTTGCCCCATTATTGTGCCTTTCAGTATAAAATCCTTCTGTCATTAGTATGTCACAACCAGCAATAAGGTGTGTGACCGTTTGCAATTCTGTTTTACAAAACCTCCATTTGTATGTTTCTCCCACATGTTCAATGTATGTAACCCACTATCTTGGGCCACCAATATTGACCTTTCATCTTTTGGTTTGAATTCTCCTCCTCTTAACCATTCCTGCATTGGATCCTGATCAACATGAGGCTCTTGGAGAAGTTTTCCATACTTGCAACTGTATTTATGCATTTTACACAATTCTTGCCTTCTCATCTGATCCCTTACCTTATATTCTTTCTTTTGTGTTTTGGCACATTCACTTGCTGCTTGATTTTTATCTACTTCTGGTTTGATTTCCATTCTTGCTTGATGCCACCATTCCTGCCTGATGCCACCATTCCTCCTTGACTCAGTGTCAAGCAGGATGCCTTCTGAATAGCATGACACATGAGCTATCAGGACTTCTGGAACTGCTATCAATTGTAACCTCCAAACAGGCTTTGTGCCTCATGAATGGAGAAGAGTAACAGTCATCCTTCTGCATAAAGGTGAGCCATCTAAAGACCCTACAAACTACAGACCCATATGTCTCAATAGTCTTATATGTAAAGCCATTGAAAGAATTATCATGGAAATGATCAATAGTGATATAGTAAACCTCTAGACACTGGAGCTAACACAGTTTGGTTTCATCAAGGGCAGGTCATGCCTACTCAGCTTTGTGGACCTTTCTTTGACAAGGTCACCAAAGCAGTGGAAAAAGGCAAAATGGTTCACACTGCCTACCTTGATCTGGCCAAGGCATTTGACACAATACCCCAGTCAGGCATTGCTGACAAACCCAAGAGGTTAGGTGCAAACCCTATGTCACCGATAGGTAGGCAACTGGCTCACAGACAGGACAGGACCCAGGATGTTAGAATTGGTGAGTCAACATCTACAAACAGGCCAGTCAAATGGAGCCCCTTAGGGATCAGTCTTTGGACTGCTCCTTTTTGGTATTTACTTCTCTAGGACTAAATTTGCAGATGATTGCAAATTAGGAGCTGTAATTGAATCCCACACTGACACAAATGTTCTATAGGAAGGGCTGACACAGACAAACAACTGGTATCAGAGCCATGGATTAAAACTAAATGCCAAGAAATATATAAAAGTATCTTTCAGGAAGTCATCTATCCCTGGTAACTATCATATTGCCAACGCACCCCTTAAAGTTGACCCAGTAGTCAGGGTCTTAGGGACACACAGACAGTAATCTAGCATTTGACTATCACATGTCTACACTAGTGAGCAAATCATTCTATGTTGCACAAGTTATAAACAAAGGTAAGGTAAGTCCAAGGAAGTCATTGTTCCACTGTATTCGGCATTCATCAGACCTATCATTGAGTACAATGGCCCCCCTTTGGTATGTACCTAACCAGGCATATCCAACAACTGGAATAACCACAGAGGTTCCTCACTAAAAGAATACAGGGTGTAAGTAAAATATACTATGCAGACCATCTCAAAGCCCTATCCCTATATTCTGTCTCTTACAGGCTTCTGAGGGGAGCTCTAAGTCTGGCATACAGGGCATTGTCAGACCCCACTCTGATGAACCTCCTGAATATCCACAAAACAAACAGCAACATAATTACCTATAAATAGGACCTGCTGGGAGACAGGTATGTATCCCAGAGACTACAACATCTCTGGAACAGGCTCCCCATCCATGTGCAGCAGAGTTCTTCCCTAATCCAATTAAAGTGTAACTTGAACAATTGGATAGGGAACCAGAAATTGATCCCTGGCTTGGCATCTCTGTCTGTAATTGACACAGGCAACCTGTAAATGGTTCATCTCCCATGCCCCTGCTTATAAATGGTTCCTATCCCAAGCCCTTGTATACACTTATCAAGGATATCAGAACTTGTCTGAGATTTGGGATGCATGGCTAGACTTACAAAGTTTCTTGGGGTTGTTAGCCTAGTAAGCACTTGTGAAGCTGTGAAGTCTATGTATTCCTCCAGTTCAGTTTGTCGACCATACAGATAAAAACATCCAGATAAGGTCTCTGTCAACTCAAAAGGTATCCTGGAGCTGCTGATCTGTCAACTGGTACTTTAGTCTTTGCCACATTTGAGGTGCCACGTGACATCACAACCCACCAATGGGACAAAGCTGATAAAATGTTGCTAAAGCAACTATTAGTCCCATCTTATTCACTCTTGCATGCCTACATTTTTAGTCTGTATACTCCAGTGCAACTGCCTGCATGACTTCACGCATGACTAAGAAGGGAGATCCACTTTCACAGAACCCTGCTTACATTTTATTAAGCACTCAGACTTTTGTTTACACTATATAAGTATTTGCAGAATCCTTTTGTCAAAACTTTTATCTCCTTACCCTCTAGCACACTCTGGCTCCACAACTTGCTTCCCGGCTGAGAATGTAATCTCAGCTGGGTAGCTTGTAATCTCTGTGGCGCATTTTGTAATTGTCTAGTACTATAGCCTAGTATCTACCTATGATCAATATTGGTTAAGGAAGATGCTGCACATTTAGCAATCTATCTATGAAAGTCAACCCAAAAGGACACAGCAAGTGGCTCATCTGTGCCCTCCTTTGGACTAAATCACCTATCTCATGAAATGCCAAGGCTGAAGTTGTGAAGACCCATCTGATGAACTCATTCCTATTTGGAGGAAGATAATGTATCACACTGCTTAATTTGAAGTGGGACTCTATTCCAGAGGTGGAGAAAGCACTGTGTAACAAATCTGTATCCACCCTTATTGTATCTTTTAGTTAAGTTTTAGATTCCAGGTTCTGGTATTAGCAGAATTTAATTTATAGAGATGTAAAAGATTTAGGACCACAGACCTCCTAATAGCCTAGAAGCTTCCAGCGATGTTTGATAGCTAAAGCTTTTTGAGACCATGACTTGAGAAACATCTGGGGTCTTTCTAGTTTTTTTATATGTCCAGTGAGGTACCCAGTAGTCAATAATTTGTCTGTTCAGTGAGTACAAATTTACATGAGATCATCATCCTTAGACCTGCACAATATTCTCCTGGCAATCAGTTGCCATATAGGACTTTTCTTTGATTATCATGCAACAATGATAGATGGAATTTCCAACCCACATCCCAATTAAAGTTGCAATCAATGTTCCACAGCTTTGCAGTTGTGACTGTCCAGTTATGTGGTTCATGGTGTCTAGCACCTTGAATAAATCACATAGTACTACAATACAGAAAATATTAGAGAGTAAGAGCATATTACACTTATATTGTTGCTTTGATCAAATTTTTGTGCTGTCATAAGGTGGGCATAGGGCAAGAAAATGTACAACTACATAGAAAAAGCAAAACAGACTACTGAAAAACAAAATAGAGAAGAAACCACACAGTAGCACAGAACGAAATGATAAAGCACTTTTCGTTTATTCCAATAAACAAACTTCTTCAGATCAAGAAAAACAAAAAGTCACAGCTTAAATACTCTCTGGGCTAATACTTACAAAGTCAATTAACTACTTAAAGTGAAAGCTGACTTACAAGACGCGCCCTATTTGCAAACACAACTAGACTAAAACCTGCTTTTAAAGTAAAAGCTAAAAATCCAAATATTCAGACTAAAAGTACAACTAGCGTTGTCTATAAAAAATGTGTAAATCTAGCCTACTACTAAGCTAGTGAGGCAAAGAAATCATAATTACAAGTGCATAAAAACTCCGCTGGTGTTTGTAAAACTGAGTTAATACAAATACCTATGTTAGTGCACTAAACTGTGTATGTTGAAGCACATCAAGTGTGCTGAACATAATTGGTAATAAGTAAAGTATCAAGATAAAACTACAAATTCTCAGCAAAAAATACTCAGCAAAAAATACACATAAGGTCACTGAACCGAGGTGCTCAAGAGCATTAGAATAACTGTGTCGTGCTAGTGTTGAAGGTAACCTGACACAGCCTACCTATTAAGGCTCCTAAGTTTAAGAACACTACTTAAAGAACAGTTCTCATTCAGACCTGGTGAACTGTATGCGTTGAGTCTAATTTGCCAAAACAGCTCTCGCTCTTCTAACTTAAGTGGGAGAGGAGCACCCCTGAAGTCCTGTGTGATCTGGTCAATAATCAAAAAGTTAAACATATGGTTGGGATAAACTGAAATGTGTTTTGCTAGTGCATTATCAAGTTTCTGCTTCCTGATTGCATAAGTATGTTCATAAATGCGGTCACGTAGGCGTCGTTCTGTTTTGCCCACGTAGAAAGCTGTACAGGTTTGGCACATAGCTAAGTAGGTCACCATTCTTGAGTTACAGTTAGCTCTTAGGTTCAACTTGTATTCGTAATTGTGAACTTTAAATCTATTGGATTCCAAGATGTATTGACAAAAATTACACACCTGGCATTTAAACATGCCAGCTGTCATTGTTTTTTTGATATTATGTCGTTCAAGGAGGGCTTTGAGGTTTTTTGCCTTTCTATAAACAACCAATGGGTGATTACCAAGTTTTTGGTGTACTGTGTTGTCCTTTTTGAGTAAGTCCCTATTTTTATGTAGTGCCTGAACACAGTCACTACTATTGAGACTGTATGTTGTTATGAATGTGACACCAAAACATTCAGAAGGATGCCTACTTGTGTGGACATTTACTAAGTCTGTGTTCGAGGGTTCAGTGTCATTCATAAGAACCAATTCTCTATTCAAGATTGGTTTATAAAAATGACACTGACGCTTAAACGACACTTCTTCTATAATAGTGTCTAACATTTCATGTGGGTAACCCCGGTGTAAAAACATATTCCTTTGGTGTCCACATTCATTGGCAAAATCACTGTCCAATGTGATAATGCGGGCTGCCCTCACTAGCTGACCTTTGACGATCGCCCGCTTCTGATGAAAAGGATGACAACTTGTGTAGTGCAGGAATGAGTTGGAGTACGTTACTTTCCTATATATATTCAGGAATGAGTTGGAGTACGTTACTTTCCTATATATATTCAGGAATGAGTTGGAGTACGTTACTTTCCTATATATATTCAGGAATGAGTTGGAGTACGTTACTTTCCTATATATATTAGCTGTATATTTGTGAAAGCTAGTGTCTTTAGAAAGTAAAATGTCCAAGTACGGGATGGCTTCAGTATGGAAACTAGCAGTGAATTTCAAAAACTGTGTAGTTGAATTAAAATAGTCCACTAACGCTTCACTCGTGGGCAAGTCACCGTCCAGGAGGATAAAATATCGTCCAAGTAACGGGTGTAAAAAATCACCTGGTCTTTAAATGGGCAGTTAGTGGACACGTAATCGTGTTCCCATTGTGCCATGACTAGATTGGCAACATTGGCCCGACAAGGGGAGCCCATGGCTACTCCAGTTTTTTGCAAATAAAAGTTGTTGTCAAATGTAAAAAAAATTGTTAGACAAGACCAGGTCCAACAATTCGTGAACCAGAACCAACTCATTCCCACTACTACCATTAGATCTAAGCACTTGTTCTACCCAGTCCACTGCTATGTCTTTGGGAATGCAGGTGTACAAATCTTTAACATCAATAGTAAGAAAATTGTACCTTGCGTTGAAATCTAACTTGTTAATTTTACCAAGGAATGACCAAGAATCTTTGCAGATCTGTGGAAAGTTGACCAAGTGTTTCTGCAAAATGTTGTCAATGATTTTAGCACATGGATAGGTAGGAGAACCACGACCATCTACAAGTGGTCTCATGGGTGGGTTGTGGACATCCTTGTGGATTTTAGGGATACCAAACAAGCACGGGAAATGAGGGTAAGTTGTTGATAAGTAATTGTATGTGTGTTGTGTTACCCTACCCTCGATGAACATTTCCTCAATGTGGTCTTTGATTGTGGTGTACGCTTTATTTATTTCAGAACGCGAGCTGGTAGAATATGAAGGACTGTCCAACAGGCTAAACATCCTATCTTGATAGTCAACTTCATCAAACACAACAAGACCCCCTCCCTTGTCCGGTTTACAGAATCTAATATTCTGAAATTTAATCCAGTCAAGGCATTCCATTTCTTTTTTATTGTTAAAATAAGCACTCGATGTTGAATGGTGTGGTGTTTTGTTGAAGTTTTGACGAATGTCTAATTTGCAAACCAGTTCAAAAATTTGTAAAAGGGGATGGAGTGGGGGTTGTAGGTACTAGGAATCCTAAAATTATTGTCGTCAAGGGGGTAAGAGCCTCCAAACAGCAAGTTCAAGTTAAGCTTCCTAAAGTATAATTTTAGGTCTATAATTGATTTGACCAGATTTGCTTTCTGAGCTGGTACGTAAGTGTACCCTTTGGACAATAACTCAACTAGTTCAGGTGTAATATTTACAGTAGAGAAGTTGTATACATTAAAATTACCTTGTTTGTTCATGAGTATAACAGGAGTGTTAGCAGTACTTTCATTACAAACAGCAGACATGTTATGTGTATTTGTCTCAGTTGTTAAACAAGGGTCACATTGCCCATCAGTAAACCCTGGTGTAGTAACAATGTCAACTTCAAGGCAGTCTCTCAGTGGACTGTTGGCGATGGCTTGATGGATCGCTACTGTCTCTGCTTCTGCTTGTTCCTCTGGTGGGAAAAAGCCGTCTGTTGTTTTGGCTTTGCCCCTAAAAAATTACCATCGTTGAACCTAAGATTGTAATGCCCAGTTTTTTTATTGTTGTTGTTACAAGAGTGATCTGATAGGTCATAATCTGAGTCAGATGGAGCATTAGAACAGTCAACGGATGGCCCCAGAGGACGACCTGCCTGAGCAGAGCTCACATTTGTAGATGGTTCACCATTATTGGGTTGAACGGGTTTGACATTCCTTTTTGGGGGCTGCCAAACTTGTGCTGATGGAGGTTTAGGATAAGCTGTCTCATCCTTGTAAGCCTTCAAGTCTCTGTCAATTTTCCTAGTTTTATTGTTTTTCAGTTTACCAAGGTACTGCTCAATACTAGAAAAAATCCTGTTATATTCATATTTATAGCGAACAAACTCTGAGTCCAATTTAATAGTTTCATCGAGTTCTAACACTTGTCTGCTCAGAGCTTCAACCAGTATTGCATAATGTTTGATCATTAAGTTAAGTAACTCAAAGCCTTGCCGATCAAAAAGTACAAGAAGGTCCTTATGGAACTGTGAATTGAAAACCAGACCAGTTGGGTATTGATGGTGGCGAAGGCCTTTGGGAACTATCTTGAGTTTCAAACATTCTTGAAAGTACGATATCTCTAATTGAGTCTTTTTTTAGTTTCACTAAAATGTTATCAAAGTTTTTAAGATTAGTAAAAATGTTGACCTGCTCACCTTGGTACACTCCAGTCGTTGAAGGTAATTGATCTAATGCTGTAGAAAAGGTGAAGTTGTCAGTCAACCAGTTGTTAATGTCCGGGATTCGGGTAACCCCTGTGTCGCTTACGCGAATCACAGACTCCGAACGAAAGTTAGAAGATATATCACGCTGCTGGTTAAGAACTATAGGTAGTTCCAAGGCTGAAATACTCCTCTGCCCACAGTCAATGTTGAACTGGTCTATAGACTGTAAATTATCAGACCCAATGACTCCACTCACTGATAGTCGTACCTCATCACTGAAAGGCCGCAGGTTACTAGACACTGCAGCCAAAGGTTGAAGCACTTCTCCATTCGGAGCTAACGGTACCGCCGTACCAGTTAAAGTAGATGTATTTAGAGGAGGAGTCTTAGTAGTATTAATTTGCCATTCAAAATTCTCCATACGCCCAAAAAGCGAGTCTAGTCGTGCCATCAAAGTGGTCAGGACTTGGTTGTTGTTACTGGATTCGGTAACACCTCCAGCTGGTTGGTCATTGCTGATAGCAGCATTCCTAAAAGCTTCAGGAATATCATCCAAAGATGTGCTTAAACTGTGGGAAACTTTCTCCGACGCCATGAAACAAACTTGTAAACTGAAAAGGCAAAACAGACTACTGAAAATAAAATAGAGAAGAAACCACACAGTAGCACAGAACAAAATGATAAAGCGCTTTTCGTTTATTCCAATAAACAAACTTCTTCAGATCAAGAAAAACAAAAAGTCACAGCTTAAATACTCTCTGGGCTAATACTTACAAAGTCAATTAACTACTTAAGGTGAAAGCTGACTTACAAGACACGCCCTATTTGCAAACACAACTAGACTAAAACCTGCTTTTAAAGTAAAAGCTAAAAATCCAAATAGTCAGACTAAAAGTACAACTAGCGTTGTCTATAAAAAATGTGCAAATCTAGCCTACTACTAAGCTAGTGAGGCAAAGAAATCATAATTACAAGTGCATAAAAACTCCGCTGGTGTTTGTAAAACTGAGTTAATACAAATACCTATGTTAGTGCACTAAACTGTGTATGTTGAAGCACATCAAGTGTGCTGAACATAATTGGTAATAGGTAAAGTGTCAAGATAAAACTACAAATTCTCAGCAAAAAATACTCAGCAAAAAATACACATAAGGTCACTGAACCGAGGTGCTCAAGAGCATTAGAATAACTGTGTTGTGCTAGTGTTGAAGGTAACCTGACACAGCCTACCTATTAAGGCTCCTAAGTTTAAGAACACTACTTAAAGAACAGTTCTCATTCAGACCTGGTGAACTGTATGCGTTGAGTCTAATTTGTCAAAACAGCTCTCGCTCTTCTAACTTAAGTGTGAGAGGAGCACCCCTGAAGTCCTGTGTGATATGGTCAATAATCAAAAATTTAAGCATATGGTTGGGATAAACTGAAATGTGTTTTGCTAGTGCATTATCAAGTTTCTGCTTCCTGATTGCATAAGTATGTTCATAAATGCGGTCACGTAGGCATCGGTCCGAAGAAGTTGTCAGAAGACAATAGTAGGCATCCACCATGACTCCTGTGATTATAATTTAACCTGTTTACTCAGCACTTATGCTAACCATTAAGAACACAAACTGCAATGTTTGAATGCTGTTGTTCTGGTTGGCTTTTTCATAAGCTACAATTTCAGTATTTTTTTAACACCAAATTCAGGTATATTTCAGAGTAAGAAGTGAATGGCTCAACAGTGAATTTAATGAGGCACTAAATAGGTTATAAGGAAAAAGGCAACACATGGTTAGAATTTTTGTATTACTAAATATTAATAATTAAACTGAAAGTTTTTTTGAACTTTTCAATGATAATTGGGCTTTCAATCAAGCTATTACGACACAGAAAATCTTTTAAATTGTAATGAAAGCTATGACTTCAAAATATAGATCCTATTAGTCTGGGAGTTAGGAACAGTGGTTCTTTAATTATCTTGTAAAGTTATTTACACAGCTACTAATGAATAACTATTGATTTATCTTGTACCTAATTCATGTCCAGTGATAGGAAAAATAATTGCCTTTGCCTCATTGCTTTCATTATATTTTATTGTTTTTTTTTCTTTCAGTGCTTTCATTAACATATGATCTAATTTCATTTCAAGATGGCATTCATTTATTGCTGTCAATATCCAAGTTTTAGTGCAAGCTATGCATTATAGTAATTTTACTCCAACTGCTGTAATGACCATTTGTTGTCTTGAAAGAAAAAAGTTCAAAAACTATGTTTAATGAAGGATCATATAGTTTCGGCACTCTACTTGTTTATTTTACTGCTGGGATTATAAACGCTTTTGCACTTAGATGCACTCTTCCTTATTTAGTTTGCATTTTGTCTATCGTGCCTATTGCATATTATTAGAATTATATGCATCTGTACAGCAACAGAGGTACATGAATGGAAATGAAAATATTTGGATGAAGGTAAAAGTCCCTGTTAAGATTTTTCATTTATGTAGAAGTGTGGTAAAATATCCAAAAGCTTCAGCATACTCTTTATTAGATTTTTTTTCTGATATTCAAGTGAAGACACAGAAGCTGTTCAGACCTTGTTAGATTCTTCTGATGAATAGTTCCTGATGGTGAACATAAGAAAACATGCACATGACGTGTAAGAAAATTATCCATTTTAATTAACTAAATATTTCTAATATGAAAGTCAAGCCTATAAGCTGCTAGTGAGTTTCACCTTGCAGTCCTGAATTTAGTTTCTTATCGCCACTTGCATGTATAAGTTTTATCATGCCACTTCACGACTGCAGAGCGACAAAGTGCCATAGAAAGTACACAGGGTTCCCAATGGATTTACCTGATGAACAAACAGAAAAAAAACACAAAATATTTGCACAATGACAGAAACTGCAGTACAGACAAAAAAACAAAACAAAAGCAAAAAAAAAGCTGTGTACTACATGCAGTACTAATCAGGTCCCACTCAACTGCAAACACTTGTCGGCTCTCTCATCAGTTAGTCATATCAGAACAGCCATACCCCTCAGCCTCTAAACATTAAAAATCATAACACTGCCCTTTGAAAAATCACAGCAGAGGGTGCAAAAGAGCACTGTGTTGCAGAATGTAAAGTTTGCAGCTAGACTCCACACTGTTAATGATGGTGAATCCTTCTCTATCCTTACTTTAGTTATTTAGGATATGTACTCTTAACAGTTTTGATTTCAGAAAAGTCTAGGAGGAACAAGGCTAAATCGTAGGGTCCAGTATCATAGTACAATATCTAATCATAGCTGTTGAGGAATGAGAACATTGATCTGCGTTATGCTCATCTTTTCTTAGTAGTTGAACAGTGCAGTCCATTTTTTTGTCTGGTGGTCCTGCTCAGCAACATTATCTAAGAATCCATCAACGTAATTCAGCAATGCGCATTGTGCAAGCAGGCTTACTATAACAGCAGATGTTCTAATAGATCATTGTTCCAACAGTCCAAACTATTTGCGTCTCATCCCCTGTCAAATGGACAGCTTTTCAAAGCTTAAATGCAATCTCCGCATGCTCAAATCGTCAGGAGCTTGAGCACAGCTCTTTGTAAATATATATATATATATATATATATATATATATATATATATATATATAAATTTTCAGATTTTTCTTCTCCGATGAAAAGAGGCAATAGCCATGAAAAGTACTGTAACAATAGTAAGTAAATATGTTCTGGCAATACAGACCATCACGTATGGAAAGTGGACTGTGGGATGTGTATGGATAGTCTGTGAGACACTTGACTGTAATAACATCTACTGTTATATATGCTTCCTTTCGCAATTGTATTATGTTCAACATTAGATCATTTTTGCTGTATCTTAAGCTATTTGGGTAAATTACCATAGCACAGAAGCCAGAAGTCAATTCAGAATACAGGAGCACCTGACAAATGGTCATAACAAAGCTTTTTTTCTGTTCCATACCCAGAAAAAGAACAAAGAACTCAGTTTGTAGTGCATTTTGAATGTATGCATGAGGACCAAGTTGCTGCCACTAGAATACTTACAGTCCACCCTTTTCCTGAAGTCACTGATGCCCTAGTGGAATGGGCCCTAACCCTGACTGGATCTGGCTTATTACTGTGAGAATAGCATAAATTAGCATGAGACAACCATCTAGAAATTGTTTGCCTTACCATTGATTGCCCTTTCCTCTCTCCCTCGTAGAACAACTGATTGGCTTTCTTGAAGGATAGAGCTTTGTCTAGGTACTCTCTGAGCTGTCTGTGGACATCAAAAGTATGAATATTTTTCCTGACCCAAAAACAAGGGAGAAAAAGAAAAAGACAGGTAGGATTAGTAGACTGGCCCAAGGAAAGCTCAGACCACGTAAGGCATAAAAGGATTAGGCCTTAAAGAAACCCTGTCCTTATGGTAAAAGAGGCAACGTGGACTAACCATAAAAGCCTGCAACTCAGATACTCTTCTAACAGAAGAGCAAGGAGTAGAAGAGTCTTCATCAGACCTGCCTGATGAGCTTGTTCAGATGGAAAGAGTAAACTTTTCAAGCACAAAGTTAAGATCCCAGGGAGGAGACACAGCTAGTGGAGTTTGGCTTTATTGGCCTGAAATTGTCCATTAAAATGGCAAAACTAGTCATGGGCATTCAGAATCGCCAATTAGCTGAAACACCTGATGTTCATAAGGATCATTTGCATATATCCAATGTGCCTCTAATACAAGAGGTTTGGGAGGTCACTCAGTGGAAGTTCTAGCTTTGCTGGAGTTTTCATTTTGTATTTACCGATTGGTTTTTCAGTGACCTTCTCGCTCATTATTTTAGTTTGTTGTTTGGGATATTTTTGCAGTGACCCTAATGATAATGGACATCAGCTGGGTATAACAGCCCTGTGTTTCTAATTCTTAGTCAACCACTCTGCTTGTGCTGTGCTGACGAGCTCATAACAAGGCCGAAATATGCATATCCACAACAAGTGGAGTTTGGCTTTATTGGCCTGAAATTGTCCATTAAAATGACGAAACAATTCATGGGCATTCAGAATTGGCAGTTAGATGAAACACCTGATGTTCTTAAGGATCGTTTGCATATATCCCATGTGCCTCTGATACAAGACATTTGGGAGGTCACTCAGTGGAAGTTCAAGCTTTGCTGGAGGTTTTATTTTGTATTTACTACATGGAAGGGTATGTAAAACCCCTTTCAACAACTTCTTGATTTGATGATAGGTAGAAAGAGGGGAGGTGGAAGGATAGACTATCAGAAATGGCTGACAAAAGAATCTTAGAGAAAGACCAGAGAACAGAAACTATAAAGAACCGGTGACATTGAGGCCTTACAAGGGTTGTGATTCTTGGAATGGCACCAAGTAGAAAATCTTTTCCACATACACAATCAATTTCCTAGTTGCTTTTTTAATCTCCTTTAGTACCTACTGCATGTCCTCAAAAAGTGCCTAAAAGGAAACAAAATTATTTCATTCAGGCAGTCAACTGGAATTTTTAGGCAGGTATGCAAATGACCATGGTCTTGTGTGAGCAAAATCAGTCTGTGGGAAGCCTGTGGTAATAGCCCAAGGCCAGTTTTCAAAAGAGTGGAGGAACCACTTGCCTGGGCCAAAAGGTAGGTCACCACCACAATCCTTGGGGAATCCTTCTGCATCTTCAGAACAGCCCTAAAATGGTGGATAAGCATACAAGAGCACTCCTGGCCAAGCAAAGAGAAGGCATCTGTATTTCAGGCTTATTTGCAAGGAATCCTGGAGCAGAATTACTTTTGCTGACTGGTCAGAGGCAGCAAACTGATCAACTTGAGGTGTTCCCTACACTTGGATCAATTCTTGGCAGACCCCAGGGTGAAGTTTTCTTTCATGAGGATCTGTTCTGGCCTGGCTTAGCTTCTCCGCTACAAATCTTTGCTCTGACTCTCAGAGTAACAAGCCAGTTCCAGTCAGGATTAGGGCCCATTCCACCAGGGCATTGGTGGTATTCTAAAAAGGATGGACTGTAAGTATTCTAGTTGCAGTACCTTAGTCCTCATGTATAAAGTCTGAGAAGTCAATCTGAGCAGCACTTTCACCTCCCAGGCTATTAAAGCAAGTCAGCAAAGGTGGTAAGATCTGGTACCCCTCTATATACCACATTACTGAGGTATCTGTAAACTTAAAGGTTCTGAAGACCAGAGATGATTTACAGTTTTCAAGGCATTTATTAACACATTTATCTTTGACATGTATATGCTTTCAGTTATGTCTGTTTCATAGACCTTGCACTTTCACACCTTTTGGAAACTTTTCACCATGCCACGTCTGAAGCATATGTTATACAGACTGACAAGAAGGTAGAAGGAAGAATGATAGACCTGGATTGTTTCAGAACTTCTATATCCAGCATAGAACCTCGATCCTTACAAACCCCAATATAGGAATCTGAAAAAAAAACAAAGGATATAAATGCCAGGTTCATACTCAATTGATGTACCATTTCATTTTTCTCATGTAACATCTGGACAGGGGAATCTTAAACAGAACACATGTACCTCTGGATCCTGACAAATTCCATGTCAGATGCCTGGTTTTGATTAGAAAAACTTAAGAACAAATTTGAAAGGTCTGAAAGAAAAAGGCTGTTCTCGGGCCAAAATCTTACAAACATTCCAGGAAAACAATTTTGCGATAAGGGATGACTGAAGATTCCTCTAAGTTCACTTGAAAACACAGACAAAGTAGAACATTCAAACAATTGCTAAGGACTCTTGACAACTGGAATAGGTCTGAAAATATTAGACAAATGTCCAAGTATTGAGAAATGTGAATGCCTTGAAGTCTGCAATAAGCAAATATTTAAGTCAGACACTTTGTAAAATGTCTTGGGGCAGTAGACAGCCCAAAGGATAAGACTGAGCCATGAATGTGAGACATGCACAGAAACTATTAAGAAACTGCTGAAATGTTTACCAATAGGAATGTGATGGTAAACAGCCTTCCAGCCTAGCTTTACCCTAAAAGGTATTCAGGGGACAAGAGGCAACAGGGTTTGAAGGGATCACATTCTGAACATTGGGACCTTAACAGAATGATTGAGAAAGAAGAGGGCTATCATGGGCCTCTTAGTGGTTTCTTTCTTGGGCACCATAGAAATCCTTCAGTAAAATCTTTTGCTCATCTGGCAGGCAGGCATTGGTTCACTGCCAAGTGTGCCCCTGATGAATTACTTAGTCTATTTGTCTGAAAATGTAGTGCCGCATAGGAAAATGTAGACTTAGAGGGCAAGTTTGTCAGGGTAGAGAAAGCTTTCTGTTTTCTTTTCTTTTTTTTTTTTTTTTTTTTTTTTTTTGGTGTCTCCTTGCCATTGGTTACTAAACTTACACTTGGAAGCACTTTGCTGCTTGAATTGTTTTGGAAAAGGAAGAGGACATGGAAGGAGAATTATGTGCCATTAAAATAGATTGGAAGATTTAAGTTACTCCTTCAGTTAACAATATGTCTTAAGCACTTGAAAAGCAGAATGGCCAAACAGAACTTCCTTGTCCACAGTAGAGCTTAAAATCTCAGTTTTAATACCTTAAGGAATAACTGGCACAGAAACATCAACCCTGGAGGCAGTACCAGCAGCATCATGAGAGCCCTAAGACATGTTTAATTATATTAGAAGCAGACAGCAGTGACACATTCAAAATTATGAACATTAAAATACAAGAACAAACTTTCTTTACAAAAGTTTTCCCAACCTTGTCAGAGCGGAATAATTATTATGAGAAATAGGTTTAGTAGAATCAGTTTTGGGTAGAAAAATCACTAGTGTCTGCATTAGGGTTAGGAATCAAGTATTTGAATCTACAATTCCCCTGTAAAACCTTGTCAGACCTCACAGGGGCAGGAGTTTGACTACAAGGTAAAACTACAAGCTTTGAGGAAAAACATTATAAAACAGATAACACAGGATCTACTACAGTCTTAGGAATAACTGTAACAAGTCATATTACATTTTCTAGGCAACACTAATTTCATTCTAATTCAACAGAAAAACCTCCTCCATCTTCAATAATGTTTCAGAAAAAAGAAAGGTATAACGGTGGAAAATCTGCAGAAACTGCTTAGAATCAGAATCTTCGGGTTGAGAAGAAAATCCAGAAGCACAATTTTACTCCAATCCATGCTCTTCTGACTGAAGATCAGAATCAAAGTGAGGGAACACTTTCCTGAAAAGGTAAACCAGCAATTACGCAATTTTTACTTAAATACAAACAGGATATTTTACTTCTTTTCCTTAGAAGCTCCCTGGAAAAAGTGTAACCCAAAGCAGGTATACTATCCTGGAGTTCAGAATTTCTTTCCTAGCTATGTGGTAGACCTCCACTCACCCTGTCCAAAGAAAACACAAAGTGTTGCTTTCCCTTGCTCATAGAGAGCAACCCTGCAACCACAAAAAAAGTGCCTGTCCATTCTTCATAGTCACTAGATGTGCTACACAGAAGAGACTGGGAAAAACAATTAACAGCTTCTAGAATCAAATCTAGCCACAAGTCTCACCTATCAGTAGCCAGATCACAATGATTGATAACCAGATAACCAAGGACTCCCTGACAAATTTCTTCTTGCAGATGGGGAAAAATAGAAATGTGGAGACCATTAAGTGCTCCATAGGGTCAGCTGAGCAAAAAGCAATGAAGATGGATAACAGAACTAAAAGGAAATTCTGATCACATAGGCACTCACACAGTAAATAATAGGTTTATAGGTGAATACTAGGCTAACTGCCTTGAAGGGCCATTATAAGCCTAACTAATAACCTTAGATTAGAATCAAACCATCTACTTTGCACTTATGAGTTCAACACCTTAACCATTATGCCAAACCCTGATAATTCCCCTGACAATTGCGCCAGTATAAGACAAACATGTTTATAACCCAAAAAAATGAATAATTTCTCAGAAAGAACATAAGTTTTCCTTAGGACGAATTATGTGGAAGGATTTTCCCCAAAGAGGGGACTTATTTGCCCATCCTTGTAGAATCACTAGCTGAATGACTTCCACAAAGCCCCTGGAAGCAGCACACTTCATTGGCAAGAAAGCTCTGAAGATCTTGGTGCTCATCTTTATATATGAAGCTTTGTTTAAGCACCTGACAGAGGTCATGGAAAGTACCCTCAGATTTTGAAAAAACATCTGATTGGTGGAAGATGGGTCTCAAATAGCTTAAACTACTGTAACAGTGATGTACCGTTGATCAAGGTCACAAAGACAAGAACAGAGCTAACATTATTCATGCATATATTTTTCTGAATCTCAACGATTATTCTCTTTGAATATGGGATGGTCTCAAAATCTGAAAATAGATCTCTGTGGTTTTGCATATTTCTTGTTAGTTTTTGACTGAATCATGGTGTGGGATGCTATGCCAGCTTAGTTTTTCCAACAATTAATGCTTTTCTCTACTTTCTCACACACTATTCTTTTACTTTCTACCCCTATGCAAGAACTCCAGCAGAATGTTTGGCTCTATGCAACGTTTTCTACAGATTCAGAGCTGGATTTTTTGAAGTACCCATCTTTTTCTACCATCTTTGGCCACCCTTTAAGTTATTCATCCCAAACGTTCCACTCTTCTCCCAGATACACCTTTATCTTGGGCAGTAGAGTGGGTTAGTTATCTGTTTTGCATCCTATTTTCCTGAGCCCTAAATCATAAAGCTATAATGTGATATGGCAAAAACGTATACCCAATATCTCACTTATCAGCCAGTAGTGCAGAACTATGTGTGTAATAAATACTGACGGAGTGTATGTAGCATGAAATACATCTGCAAGACTGGGTTGTTCTACCTGAACATCTTCATGTTCTTCTGACTTTTTTCAGTCTGTTTTGCTCTCTCACATATCACAAACTGCTTTTAATGTTGTGGGCGTTGGGGGTGGGTGTGAGAGAGATACTGAGGAGCTGAGACCGCTGGGTTGCATTGTGTCAGAATAGGAACACAGGTCCATTATCCCCAACTACTCATGTATAACTCCTCCCATTACTTGGATGCTTGGGAACATGGCAATGGCAATAATAATACAGTTCTTTACACGGACATAACATATTGTCAGGGTCATGGAATGATCATCACATTTGTGCAAGTGCTAACTGATGGATTTGTGGGAAAGTGCATGTTTCTTGTGTGGATAATGTATAGAAGTGATTATAGTTTAAATGAATTCAGTGCTTCTACAAGTGCTTGTATAACTGCTATACAGTAGTGATGTAGACAGTGTGGTACATCATCAGATTCTACTCAAGGGATGACAATTTTAAAAATATCTCTTGCACTGTTCAGACCTGGAACAGCAGTGGAACAAATGAAACAAACTGTCCTTTTATTAGCCTCCTGTATTAAACAGATGGGCTGCTTAGATGAACAGTAGAATTCTGTGCTTTTTGATTCCACATGTCCAGCGAAAATAGTGCCCATCTTTACAATATGAGGAAAGACATATGCACATTAAATTATATTGCAGATTTTAATAATTCTGTTAGATATTTCAGCATATGCTTGCTGTACAAACACCATATTATGGTCTTGCAAAAATTAGTATAAAACGGTCTAAAAGCATATGTGGCTTGTAGCAGTTTTATTTCTAAGCTAACATGATATTTGATCCGGTCCACTAAATTAGCTGAAACATTGCCATCCATATGCCTAGCTCACAGGTCAGAGGGATGTTACCCAATTTGTGACCCAGGTGATAAGGATTTGATTATTAACCTTAAGTGCCATGGTACACTTCATCTCCCAGGATAGTAGGGAAGAGTGTTGAAGGCTTATTGCGTGATGCAATCACCCTGAAGGAGGCTAGGTAAATGACCACTCATACATTGGGTTGGAAGGATCAGGGCTACTGGACACACTGAAACATGTGTAAGAAATGTTGGCAGTTAATAGTTGGACATTTAACAAGACATTTATAAGAATACACATGGTATATAAATCTCAAGAATAATGCAGCTCAAACTTAAGCAACCTCTTATGATTCCAAATATATGTCAAAGCACGTATATAATAACATTATAGTTACACATCATCAGTTTTATCAAAGACCATACAGCAAAGCAAATAATACGTCCAGTACTTTAGGAACTTCTGTTTTTTTAATTCAAGACTTTATCAAAAAGGGTAGAGAGGGTTGTTACACTTTTGTTTAAACAAATACAGAATCTCATGCTCAAAACTGCCTTATCACAATAAACACATATCTCTGACAATTAATGCATAAATTACAATTTATCTTCTTCCTCCTTTAAAAGCTTTTAATGTTGACATCATTCATACCCAGGAAAGCAGTTACAATTAGTTTTAAGTTTCAATATCCCCTCTTAGATGTTCTTTGCCCATAACTTCATCACAAAAAAAAACTCTCAAAACAGCTTACAAATTTTAGAAAGAGCTTTGGTATTTTGTTTAGCCTTACTAACATAGATTTTCATACACTTTGTCAAAGTTTTCAGGTTATTCTGCCAATAAACATCATTGTAGCTGTCACAAAGCTAGGTAAAGTATAAATGAAGAATTGCAATTGACTGTTTTGGTGCTAATGCTTCTGCTGTGATGCTAAGTTCTGTGCTAGGGGTCTTGGTTCTGCTGTGATGCTGAAGGTCTGTGTCAGGGGTCTCAGTTGTGTATTTGCAGTACTTACAAAAAAAGCAAGGAAAAGTGCATTGCAGCATGTGTGCTTATTGCAATGTTTGATGTTCTGTGTTACTTTCAAATACAGTTTTAAGGTGTTATTTCTCAAAAAATATTGGAATGTGGACAACTTCGTTAAATAAATCATTGTTTTCTTGTACAATCTTCCAGTTATTATTAATAATGCAATGCTGTCCTATGTGTATTCTAAGGATTAAGCAAATTCATGATTTCCTTAAATGTTGAGGTTAATTGTCTCAGTTATTAGCAGAACTTAGAACCATCTTACCCCCTTAATTTTGTAGGAGGACAGTATAAATAGCTACTTCTTCCAGTGTAATCAAAACAGGCCATCATAAAACAACTTTATACAAAAGGTCTTAAAGATGAGTCTCTTAAGAGTTCCCTAGACAAGGAGCATTAATTATAGGATGATAGGTGATTACTAGGCTAATGTCCATGGGGCCCTTACAAGCCTAGCCAAGAGTTTCTCTCCATAAAGAAACCACAGTTAACACCTGTTGCCCCTGTCATTGAGGGATGCAGGTAGAACCCCTGGGACTAATTTCTTGTTACCTATCCAGTCATCAAGGTTTCGCTTGAAGACAGTCAGTGAGGTGCTCTGTTTGACTTGTATAGAGAGTCTATTCCAGAGCAGGTTTTATTGATGTCACATATTAGATTCAGGCCTTTTGAGCAGGTCTATATCACATTATCGAAAACCCGTAACATCAAACACTAGAAGAGTGACACGTATAGCGTGAACTATGGTAACAGCAAACGTACAAAACCCTGAAACGCAAAATGTCGAAGTGTCATGGTGGGCCCATCTGTGGTATAGCTCCGTAAGGTAAGTATGCGATAGTTATGGACCTTGGGGTTAGGGTGCAGGTTAAGGTAAGTGCATAGATAGGTAACGTATGTAAGGTTTAGTGTACGGTTAGAAGTAGGGTTTTGTTAACTGTATGTGTGTGTATTATTTGTTTTGTTTGGGTATATGTCTGTAAGGTAAGTGTGCGATAGCTACGGACCTTAGGGTTAGGGTGAGGGTTAAGGTAAGTGCATAGATAGTAATGTATGTAAGGTTTAGTGTAGGTTTAGAAGTAGGGTTTGGTTTGCGTATGTATGTGTTTTATTTATTATGTTTGGGTATGTAGTATGTAGCACATGGTGGTTTTGGCCGACTATGACGGTTCGAGATTTAAAAATTCGCGGTTTAGGGTGTTTGGCATATTTGCGGTTCAGGAGTGTATTAGTTGTTACACAATGAATAAAACCATAGTCACAGTAATTCATACTAACAAAAGTATGACTGAGTAAACCAAAGTTAAAATGCAGGCCTGAAGAGAGGATTTGACCAGCCCCATAGACAATCACACTAGCTCATCATGAAATATTATGAAACAGAATGCCCTAAAAACATACAATTATAATATGGATCAGTTCATTAGTGAATGTTAATCTAGGACGACCTTCAGATTATATAACAAAATAGCTGTCTTTTACATATTAATTTTTCAGTTGCTTGCAGCTCAGTTAATTATGATTAAAGCTCAAAAGCTCATGTATTTGGCTGCAAGGAGACTAATACAGAGTGATATCTGCAGAGAGAGAGAGAGAGAGAGAAACGTGAAATTTATATTATCGAGACAATATGATCGAATTTCCAAAAACCTGAACTTCAAAAAACAATTAAAATCTAATTTTCTGTGTTTTTGCAGGGGGGCAAGCTCCCTTGCACCTCCTGCATGTTTTATATTCCAACTCTGAGATTGCATTACAGTGAGGAAAATTGTACATTCCATGATCCACATTGTACCGCAATCTACATTCAAAAGCTTCACGTTTTTGGAAGCTCAATTATATCATCTTGAGAGTATGACACTTAAGTTTCTGAAAACTCTAGCATCTGATAGGGACCAATATAAATAAATAAATAAATATATATATATATATATATATATATATATATATATATATGTGTGTGTGTGTGTGTGTGTGTGTGTATATATATATATATATATATGGGTCCCATTCAAAAGACCGAAACGCCGATTCCCCGACGCGGAAATCACCGACGCCAGATGACCGACAGGTACGTATACCGACAGGGTGATTCGCCGACAGTGGAAAGACCGACAAGGGTAATCTGCGATCGCGACCCGGTAAGTGTGCGACAGTGACGGAGGTAGGAGTGGTCAGGTAAGTGAGTTAGGGTTAGGGTGCAGGTAGGTGATGTGTACGTTAGTGTCGGAGCTTGGGCTAGGGGTGTGTAAGTGAGTTAGGGTTAGGGTGCAGGTAGGTGATGTATGCGTTAGTGTCGGAGCTTGGGCTAGGGGTGTGTAAGTGAGTTAGGGTTAGGGTGCAGGTAGGTGATGTGTACGTTAGTGTCGGAGCTTGGGCTAGGGGTGTGTAAGTGAGTTAGGGTTAGGGTGCAGGTAGGTGAAGTGTGCGATAGTGTCGGACCTTAGGGTTAGGGTTTGGGTCAGGGCTAGTGTGTATGGTATGTAGTGTCGCATGTTGTTTACGTTCCGTGTGTCGGTGATTTGGTGTTCGGTGTTTTGCGTTGTCGGGTTTGTGTCGGGTTTGTGTGTTTTCGGTTATTTGGCGTCGGTGAGTTTTGTGTCGGGGAATCGGCGTGTCGGTGTTTAGAAGTAGACCCATATATATACATATATATATATATATATATATATATATATATATATATATATATATATATATGGTTCTAGTTTACATAACCGACAGCTGCTTTCACCGACAACGAATTGCGAGCGCCAGAAGATCGACAATCCGGAAGACCGACGCTACGGATCAAAACACCGACGCTGAGGATAGTGACTTGGAAAAAGGCTGTGTAAGTATGCGGTGGTGACGGACGTTAGGGTGCGAGTAAGGTAAGTGTGGATATTGACGGTCTGTGGGGATAGGGGTGGGTTTAGTGATTTAGGGTCAGTGCGCGGGTTAGGTAAATGTGCGGTAGTGATAGTGTTTGGATTAGGGGCGGGTTAAGTGAGTTAGGGTTAGGGCGCGGGTTAGGTAAATGTGCGGTAGTGATAGTGTTTGGGTTAGGGGTGGGTTAAGTGAGTTAGGGTTAGGGCCCGTGTTAGGTAAATGTGCGGTAGTGATAGTGTTTGGGGTTAGGGGCGGGTTAAGTGAGTTAGGGTTAGGGCCCGTGTTAGGTAAGTGTGCGGTAGTAGTATTTTTTGGGTTAGGGGGTTAAGTGAGTTAGGGTTAGGGCACGGGTTAGCTGAGTGTGCGATAGTGACGGACCTTAGGGTAAGGGTTTGGGTTAGGGTTGTAGATAGTTGTGTATGTGAGGTTTAGTGTGGGTTTGTGAGGATTTTGGTGTGCTTGTGTTGTGTGTGTGGTTTTTGGACAGGGGATGTGTTTTGTTAGTTGATTGTTGTTATTGTGGTGTGTGCAGCGTATGAGGTTTCGTGTTTGTGGACCGTCGGTTATTTGTTTGTCAGGCATGTGAGGTTTCGTGTTTATGGTTTGTCGATTATGTGGTGTCGATGTTTGCGTTGTCGGTGTTTTGCAGTGTCGGTTATGTAAACTAGATCCATATATATATATATATATATATATATATATATATATATATATATTTGTATCATTTCAATGAAAGACCATTTCTCTGACACCCATTTCACTGAGACCAAATCGCCTAAAGTTCATTTCACCTAAAACTCATTTTGCTGACAAGTAGTACTCTAAAGCAAGTTAAAGGTATATGTCCTTTTCCCCACTGTAGTGTGATCCTGGTGTTAGTATGTATAGTTAGGGGGAGCTATGGGGTACATCCCCCCCCCCACCTAGTTGGGTTTTACCAAATAATGTAAAACAAAACCAGACAATAGAAAACCAAATTAATTTAATTATTTTTATTTCTTGGGTTGAGTAGTAACATTACAGATGACCAGAATTTCTTAAGGTTGTTTTTGTGGTTATCTTGAATGCAGAAATAGTATGATTTTTTTTGTCATACAATATTTGTCTTTTTTTGATTGCAGAGTTGTCTGTATAACTGAATATTTATGTCATTTTTATTCTTTAGCCAGGCAGTCCATGTTTTGTTGCGGTATTTCATTACAATTTTTACATGATTTGGTGAACTATGGGGCATAGGTATTGTTTATACTTTTTGTTCGCTGAGGGGCTAGGGATTTAAGAATACTTAGGACAGTGCTGTTAAAATGTTCAATTGTATCATTAAGGGGAAGTCTTTTTAGGAAGGTCCAGTCTATAGCTTTTAGAGATTTATTAAATACCTCTTTGCTGAATTTTTGCAGGTTGCATATAGTTTTGAACTTGTGTTGCTTTGTGAGTTGAGTAATAACACTGTGAGTATAGGCTGGAAGGTGGTGACTTATGGAACTAGGGAGTGTGCCTGCGGATGCCAGGTTAGAAGGGTTTAAGACTAGTATCCAGTCCAGGATTGAGTGTTGGAAGTCATTTTTGCTATATCTGTAGAAGTATTTATAAGTTGAGTAAAGTCACAGAGGTTTATACCATTTGTTGGGTGGTATGAGGTTAGTGTCTTGAAATCAATGTTAACATCCCCTAGGATAATGGTTTTATTTGGTATTGTTTCAGATAGCCAGGCTAGAATATTTTCTAGAATGGGAATGTTTTGCCCAGGAGGAATGTATAGAACAGCTATATAGATGTTCTTAGCTGAATTAAGTTTCAGAAATGTTACAAAGATTTCGGCTATGCAGAATTTTGATATAGTATTTGAGTACGGGGAAACTATCAAGTTGTTAAGGAAAATTAGGGCTATTCCACCACCTCTTTTATGTGCTCTATCTACTCTGATAATGCTGTAACCAAGGGGAAGAATTTCAGTATCTTATCTCTAGTTTTAGCCAAGTATCTGCAACAGCAAGGATGTCTGGGTTAGAGTGTGTTAACCAGGCATGACAGAGTGTCAGTTCATTGCACATGCTTCTGATATTATATCTGGGTTAGAGTGTGTTAACCAGGCATGACAGAGTGTCAGTTCATTGCACATGCTCCTGATATTAAGACTGATATGTTTAATTTTTTTTTGTCTCTGTAATAGGAATGGGACTTGGGTTGGGGTGAATGTCCCAGCACAAGTTTAAGGCCACGAAAGAATATCTAGTTTTAGGAGTGTTAATTAATCTGGGTATTTGTATTAGTTTTAGGTTGTAGTGGTTAGAATTGAGGACTTTACGGTGGGAATAGAGGATTGGTATAGAGATCAGTGTTGGGGTTATTTGGAAGAAAGCTTGTGGTGGAGGGATTAAGTCGTGATGATGAGGTAATAATTGAGGTATGCTTTTGTAGTAGTAGTGTTGCTGTAGGAGTTGTTAGGGTAGAAAAGAGAGGAAGGAAGAGAAATGAGAGGCATAAGTAAAACAGCATGAGTGGTGTAGAGTGAGATAGCTTAAATGGAAGTAGAGGGGGAATTAGGGCTGTTGGAAGTGAAGCAGTTATAGGGGTAGATTATAAGTGAAAATACTGGGGGATAGGAGTGTAGAAAATGGGGTGGGGTTAGATAACATGAGTGAGGTGTGTGAGGGGGATGTTGTGTAGTCGACAGATTGGAGTGTAGCTGGAAATGGAGGGAGTTTGCAGGAGGTGGAGCTAAAGGAAATATAAGTTTATAAAAGAAGAGTGGTAGGTTGTCCTAGTATCTGCTCTGGAATGTAAGGAATAGGTTCATAGGTTCGTAGGCAAGCCACCACACAATCCATCATTCTGGTCATTGGAGACACCATCGTGAGACACACTGATGTCCCTTTTAGTAGGATGAGTAAGGAGTTAGTCAACATCAGTTGCTTATCAGGGCCTAGGATCCACTCCATTACACACGCACTCAGGTCATTGGACTGCAAGTACCAGTAGGACTTAGTAATAGTCCATGTGAGAGTAAATGACCTGAGACATATCTCCCTAGACTATATGAAGAGATATATCATAGAGCTCTCAGAATATGTGTCTCAGGCTGGTACGAGCCTAGCATTGAGCAGCATTTTACCTTATTCAAGGATCATGCCACAATATGAGCAAAATATGATTAACTTTAATAATTAGCTTAGTTTCTGATGTCATTCTAAGGGATGCAATATTTGTCAGCCTGGAAGGGGATGGTCAACAGACAGTGCTGCTTTGCCAGGGATGGTCTCCACCTCTCCCCTCTTGGCTTTCGAATATTAGCTAAAACATTGTCTTCTGCCATACTGCCTTTTTTTAGGCAATGCCACACTGAATGTACTTCTTTCATAGGAAATCAAAACCAAGAAAATCTAAAGGTATTACTGCTCAATGCTAGGAGTCTAAACAAAACACTTCACTTCATAGAAGCTCTCTTCACTCTAGAGAATACTGATGTCTGTGCGGTAATTGAGACATTGTTTAAAGCCATGTAGAGCACACCAACAGTGCAACGTTATAATGCCTTCCACACATTTAGACCAGCTACTACACAGACAGGGACTAAAGGTGGTGGTGTCTCTATTTACATCAAAAATAAATATACCTCAAGGCTGGTCAAACAGGACAATGCACTTGAGCAGCTCCATGTTCGAATTACCATAGACAAAATCCAATATCCCTTCCTTCCCAGCTATAGGTCCCCCTCTATGACCCAGGAAACCCATACCATGTATTTAAATTTATTAGAAACACTAACCATTCAACCCAATACAATATCAATGGATGACTTTAATTAATGCACTATTAACTGGGAATCCTATATGACACCAACATACAGGCACAGAGATTCCTGGATTCTGTAAACACAAACTCTCTGAATCAGAGAGCCAATACACCAACAGGGGTGCAATCAGACTTGATCTGGTCCTCATTAATATGGGACAGTGGTACATACCCCCTACTGTAATGTCTCATTTAAAGTAAAAATAAAACCTGGACCCCCGGCTAAACCTGGAATATTCAGGAACTACCCTAAGGCTAACCTCCTGCTATTAAGTAATAACCTGGTAAAATTTCAAGCCCCCATAAACCCTGAGAACACTGCTGCCTATGCAGCACTTTTCAAACAAACCCTGTACAAGCATGTTAATAGCTGCATAGAGGCAGCTGTACACACCAGGAAGACATACAAAACTAAGTCAAAAACTGTAATGGAATCACAAAATCAATAGGCTGAATAACAGGAAGGAAATCATAGCGAAATTTAGGAGGTGCAGCACCCAGCAGGATTAAAGCACTCTCATCAAAGTAAACAAACACCTCAGAGGACACATAAAGTCTTACAATGCTAAATTTGAGGTGAATCTGGCCTCCCAAGCCAAGGACAACCAAAAGACATTTTTAGCTATGTCTGCAATCTCAAAGGCAATACACAGTTGTGTGCAGAACTCATTGTAAATGGAGCCACCTATACTGAGCCAGAAGATATAGCAAACCTACTAGCCAGTAAATTCAGGTAAAACTTTACCCCTCTCTCCCCCCTCAACCTTCCCTCCTGCTATCACTAGGGAACAAGTCCTTAATGCTCTATCCAAGGCCAAGAACACTGCATCAATGGGCTCAGACAATATCCCAGGATGCCTTCTAAATAGCATGAAACACAACCTATCAGGGTATCTAGAATTGCGATTTAATTATAACCTCCAAACAGGCTTCATGCCGCATAAATAAAGAACAGCAGCAGTCATCTCTCTGCACAAAGGTGGACCATCTATAGACCCTGGAAACTACAGACCCATAAGTCTCACTAGTCTTATATGTAAAGCCATGGAAAGAATTATCATGGAAATGATTGATATTGATATAGTAAATCTCCAGACACTGGACCTAACCCAGTTTGAGTTTGTCAAGGACAGATCATGTCTACCCAACCTAGTGGACTTCTTTGACAAGGTCACCAAAGCAGTGAATCAGGGCAAAATGGTTCACGATGCCTACCTTGACCTGGCCAAGGCATTTGACACAATACCCCACTCCGGCATTGTTGACAAACACAAAAGGTTAAGTATAAACCCATATGCCACCTGGTGAATAGCCAAATGGCTCACAGACAGGACCCAGGAAGTTAGAAATGAGGAATCCACCTCTACAAAGAGGACAGTCACAAGTGGAGTCCCTCAGGAATCAGTCCTTGGACCACTCCTTTTTGGCATTTATTTCTCTGAAGTCAAGTCCAATGTCACTGTCTCTGGCTGACTAAATTTGTAGATTATTGCAAATTAGGAGCTGTCATTGAATCCCATACTGGCACAATGTTCTCCAGCAGGGGCAGACATAGACAAACAACTGGTGTCAGAGCCATGGACTAAAACTAAATGCCAAGAAATGCATAATAGTATCTTTTGAGAAGTCATCCACCTCAGTAGCTATCATATTGACAACACAGCCCATACAGTTGATCCTGTAGTCGGGGACTTCGGGACATACATGGATAGTAATCTAGCCTTTCACCATCATGTGTCTACAGTAGTGAGGAAACCCTTCTATGTTACGCAACTTATAAACAAAGTTATGACATCTAAGTCCAAGGAAGTCATTGTTCCATTGTATTTGCCATTCATCGGACCTATCATTGAGTACAATGCCCCCTTTGGCATGTACCTAATCAGGCATATCCAACAATTGGAACATCCACAAACATTCCTCACTAAAAGAATACAGGGCTTAAGCAAAATGACCTATGCAGACTGCCTTAGGGCTCTCTCCCTGTATTCTGTCTCCTATAGACTTTTGAGAGGAGATCTATGCCTGACATACAGGGCATCATCAGGCTCCATTCTGATAGACCTCCTGCATATCCACAAAACAAACAGCACCAGAATTATCCATTCTAAAGACGTAAACCTTGCCTGTGATATAAATAGGACCTGCTGGCGAGACTGCTTTGCCCCCTAGCCCAATTCAAGTGTAACTTGGACAATTGGATGGGGAAAAGGAAATTCATCCCTGGTTTGGCACATATGTCTTTAATGGACACAGGCAACCTGTAAATGGTTCATCTCCCAGACCCTAGTTTGTAAATGTTTCATCTCCCAAGACCCTGCTTACACTTATTAAGGGTATCAGAACTTGCTAGAGATTTGGGATGCATAGCTATGCATAAAAAGGCTCTTGTGGTCAGTAGCCTAGTAAATACCTATGAACCTATGAACCTATGTAAGGAATAGAGGGGTATTAAAAGCTAGAGTATAATGATGTAGTAAAAATAAGAAAAAAATGAGGTGTTATTTGGGAAAAGAAAAAGGTAAAATGTGGAATAAATAGCTACTACAAGGGAGGGTGTGATTATAAATGGATACAGTGCAAAGCAGTATGGAATGGCGAAGGATAGTTGGGAATGGGGATACAAATTAAAAATAGATAAATAAGTAGAAATCAAGGAACACAAGTGCATGCATAGAAGTAGTAAGGCAATTTGGGGAGGGCTTTGGAAAGAGTCACAAGTGGAATGTGTATGTAGGAAGTATAATATTAGAGTAAGACTGGGTGAGTGGGATTCGGGAACAAGGTAGGGGAACAAAGTGCAGCTGAGCATAGCAAGTTTCCTACTATTAGGTCAATTTATAGGTCAATTTATAACTGAGACCAGTCACTTTATAGCCATAACAAAGCAATTAACAAAACCTGCAAATAAAATAGGTTTTCTGTCATTTCCTTAGACTAAATACCTGTCATATGCAGTACTGCCTGCTGGTCAAGCAAAATGAGACAATGGCCAACTTAATAAGGGGTAGTACTATTTCACAGAGCAGGCATGTATTTAACTGGTTAAAATTAATATGGAGCAAGGTTCTTCATAATAAATATGCCTACATGAAACAATGACAAAAGTCTCAGTAAACTTGTAGGTGTAGGGCTTTGTGACAGAGCTCCTACAATATCGGAGTCAGATGTAGTGACCACAGGCTATGAAATGAAAAACAAAAAATAAACTTACTATATCTAACTATCTATATAGATATCAATATCTATTTCTGTCTTTCTCTCTTTCTCTCTCTATATGTATATATATATATATATATATATATATATATATATATATATATATATATATATATATATCATAGTGGGGTGTGGGGGCAGAGCTCTTAAACATGAAGTACAGGGGGATGATGCCCAAAATGCCCAAAAAACACAATGTTATCTCAGTGCTTATTGTGAGTGGGAACATTTCTGAGAGCTCAGAAATGAGTTAATGAGAACCGGGCAGGTGATGTTTTAGCTGGTAGCTCCAAACAAAATATTAGCATCTTGTAATAAGTCGTGTAGTGTTTTGCATTCATAAGAAAGTCCTGCCTGTCTCTGTAAACTGGCACAACTATATCTAAATGGGTAGGATTCCATCTTATAATGTCATGATCGACATGTAAAGGCAGATGAGCAGCTCAGCATACCTCATTTATACAACTCTGACAAAATGTTTAAGCATTAATAAAAAGCATAATCAGGCGAGAAACTGACAACTGCTTGACTAATGATGCATGTGAAACTGGCTCTACAGCACAATGTCTTTCTATGTGTGGAAAAACAGGAAGAACGGTACTACTTGCAGATCAGGTATGCGGGTAATATGATGTCATACAGATACCATTCTTACTGTTACTTGTCTTCTAGTCTCAAGATGCATACAGTTAAACTGTATGGGTATCCTTAGGCACTAACTAGTCACCTGTGGCTGAATCATAACTTTATTGCTATATGCCTTGTACTGACTGCTATATAGACTTTCTTGGCACTGTGAAATAATTTGTATATCCAGCAAACTATTATAGTCTTAGTTCTGGTTTCATTGTCGGATGCACACATGTACGTATGACTCTAAAGTCTATAGAGACATACTGACAAGAAACCATTCTCCCAAATTTATAAATTCCTCCATCATATAACTTTATTTTAACAGTGAATTTCTATGATGTAGACAGCAATGTGGCAATCGCTGCATACAGTGCAATCCATATTATCACTGTAGCAAAGTGCCACTTTATGTAGCATGTGTACCTGTAACAAATGCATCCATGCATAGTGAATAAGAAAGCACATATCATAAACCAAAATTTATGCAAAGGTCATGTGCAATCTCCTTCACAGAATTGTACAAAAAATGTAAAAGTCCTTTAATGCAAGGTAACCACTATGCACAAACAGCATTAGTACACAATTTACCATTGTGTGAATGCAGTTGTATAGTTTTCATAGATATAAGGTGAATGAAAAAGTAGCCTGTATCATTAACATTTCATTGCCCAAATAATGTCTTGTAGGTTGATAAAAAAAGCCAGTAGAAGTACTCATTATCCAGAAGATTGCTCATTAAAAGTTGTGCATGGCTTTCTTGTAGTGAACATTTACAACAGGTAAAGGCCATGTAGATACTTTGACAACATTACTGTATTTCATTCCTGTAGTGGATTCCAGCATTCAATTAATGTATTGAATAGGAGTCACGTGGAGTCTTTCAGTATGTTGGAGAAGACATTTAACATTTTTAATGTATTTAGAGACAACAAACATGTTTATTTTGCTCTGTTCTTCATGTTTCCTTGGTATTGAGTAACCTGACTTTAGTTAAATAAGTGCAAATCTGTGCATAAGTGACTGTATGGGGTAATTACATATTCAAGGTAGATGGTGCAATGAACTGAGCTCTCTCTTCAACTCCTTCTTCACAGATTCTATAGTCAAGCTAACCAATACTTTCCCTGACATCAATCCTTCCACCTTCCTCAGTTCTTCTAATGACTGTCGCCCTAATTTCCAACTCAAACCAGTTTCCACAACATGTATAAAAAAGCTCTTATCCAAACTAAAGCCTTGTTCAAATGCCCCCGACAACATTCCTTCCTCTTTCCTCAAATGCATAGCTGAAGGAATTGCTCTCCCAATAGGCATCCTGATTAACCGATCATTAAAAGAGTCATACGTACCCAAACTTTGGTGCTCTACCTACATTCTACCACTTCATAAAGGAGGTAAAAACAACTCCATTTCTAATTTCCGCCTCATAGTCCTCCTCTCTCCAATTTCTAAAATTCTAGAGAAATGTGTCTACTTAACTCAGAATCAGTTACTTACACCCACCCAACATGGGTTCCGTCCCAGTCACAGCTCTATAACTGCCCTACTTTCCTTCTTAGAAACAGTTAATCAAGCCTAAAATTCTGGACTTCTTGTATCCACAGTTCTTCTAGATCTGTCTAAAGCCTTTGACACCATCTCCCATACACACCTTCTCTTCCATCTCTCCAACCTTAATCTCTCCACTAATACTCTATCCTGGTTCTCCAGTTACCTCTCTGACAGATCTCAGGCTGTCAGATGGAAGAACTCTACCTCCACCTTTTTACCCACCCCTACTGGAGTCCCTCAGGGATCCATCCTTGGTCCCATACTTTTCAACATCTTCATAAACAACCTTCACTCGGCTCTCCCCAATACTTCGGTCATCCAATACGTCAATGACTCTACCTTAGTCTGTACTGCCCCTAACTTTTCTGAACTTCTCACTAAAACACAAACAGCTTTTTCTACTACTGAAAACTGGATGCACCAAAACCATCTCTCCCTCAATTCCAATAAATCGAAAATACTAATATTTTTCCTTACCAAGGTATCTTCCTTTGACAAAAACATTTTCAAGATCCTCAGCCAAACCAACACCCCTATAGAAGTGGTCCCCTTGGCTAAACTCTTTGGCATAACCATTGACGAACACCTCAAATTCGACCACCACATACAACAAAACATAAAAAAAAACAACAAAAGTTAGGTATGCTCTACAGGAATAACCTATTTTTTCTCAAAATACTCTAAGCAATCCCTTGCTACCTCCTACCTCCTTCCCTCTCTACTTTATGGTGCTCCTCTTCTAACTAATCTGTCTGCCTCCCTTACATCTAAACTTGAAACTTGAAACTTGCTGTAATAAAATCTCTAAATTCGCCACTAATTCCAAAACCTCAACTCATCACTGCCTCTCCCTTTAATCTCTGAAATGATTAGAACTTCCCAACCACCTTGACTATCTACTACTAACTACCACTCACAAATTAATATACTACCCAGAAAAATGCCTTACCTTATCCAACATCCTTCCCCCTTACATCCTTAACAGATCCTTACGATCTGAACACCAAAATCTAATCTCCATTCCCAGACCCAAACATCCCGCCAGCCAGCTACTACTTTCCTTCTCCGTAGGTAGAAAATGGAACTCTCTCCCCCCTTCTCTTAGGACCATACCTAACACAGAATACTTCAAATCCCAACTCTTCTTACACCTTTCTTCTCAATGGAAATGTTCCTGCTTTCACCCTACATAATTCCATGTTTTTTCTACTCTAAACCCCTCTAATCTAGAACCCTTCTGCTTTCTAATTTCAGCTAATGCTTTTGCTGACTCTCACCTGACTGCAAGATGAAAATATTGCAAAAAAAAAAATGTTTATACCTTTTGTTATCTAGCCTTCTCAGTACTGTGTTACTTTCCTCTGTAAATTTCCTTTGCTGTGTCCTAATTATGTATACTTGCTGTATGACTTTCTGTTTCTATTATCCTATTGCAGTGTTTTAATTTTGAACTCTTTCTGTGTGCACATTCTATTGTAAATTATCTCTTGTATTGTATCCATGATTGTAAATTGTAAATTTATCTCTTGTATTGTATCCTGGTTGTACTTCCTTGGAGCTTTTCTCCCCGGGCCTCCACTGAAAATGGGTAATTCTTGGCCCAGTGGACTTCCCCAGTAATCAAACTGAAATAAATAATAAATAAATACATTTCCTGTCTACTAAAGTTAAAAAGCTTAAGGAGATGATGAAATATACCTGTTATGAAACTTGTAAAAAAAATCTCTTGACAAAATAACGTACCACGTTTATTTAGTTTAAAGTTTTAGAACTGAATTTACTTTGACTTTATATCACCTCTACATGTTCACACACTGTTTGCTATGGGCAACTTTATTTTGACTGCTGTTAGTGATCACATGTTTAAAATTTGTATTTTGATCACTAATTTTATTTATTTTATCTTTTATTATTACTATTTTGCAGTCGATATTGCTTTTAGCTGATACAATTAACAATTATCATTGTTTCAGTTATGAGTGACACTTCTATTTACTGGAGTATGTGTTTAAATGCTAAATGGAACTGATAGGTCTACACTATCACATGATTACATGTACCAGGTTTTTAAATTGCTACTTTGTAATTTGTATACACTTCTGAAGAAGTTACCCTAAGAGGGTGATGAAAAACGTGTGTAGTTTTAATTAAACTCTTTTACGTTTAAAGTATTCTGCCTGCAGCTGTTGGTATTCCGTTTCACTTGTTTGTAAATACCAGCAGTGAACAGGTTGTTACTGTCTTACAAGTTGTTGCTTTGCCATCTGTCAAATCTTGTAGTTGCTCCCTATACCCATGTTGCTGGTGAATCTGTTCAAAACAATTGGGATTCTAAAATGTTCTATGTATATAAGTTTCAGTGAGTATATGATTGGAGCACTACTCAAAAATTAGGCATTTTAACATCTTTTGGAAATACTCTAACAGGGGTATACAGTTGGTGATATTTTTGATTTTCATCGTTTGTTAATCATTAAAAAACAAAAATGTTTAATAAGTTGCATGGCAGTAAGTTGTGTAGATGGTACAATAATTTGCATTGTGTGCATATTTATTGTATACTACTCTTCCAGGGCTCAGCTTAAGACATCACATACTAGTGTATTCTAATTTTTCGCGAAAGTGTTTTAGACTGTATACAGTTTTATTTGCAGTTTCTCTAATGAAGAATATCGGAACCGTATTTATCAGAGGGTTGGGGGGAGGGGACTGCCACTAGGCCAAGCTGTTAGGGAGCATAATCTGCAACAGTGACACCACAAGTGCGGTACTGGCTGTGTATTGTTAGCATTCAATTTTGGGCATGTCAGCATTCATTTATTTGAATAGCATCAGCGATTTAAATGAGTGTGTGTGTGTGTGTGTGTGTGTGTGTGTGTGTGTGCGTGTGTGCGTGTGTGCGTGTGTGTGTGTTTGTAAGTATAAGTAAAACTGTAGCAAGTACATAACTATTGCCACACTCAGAGTAGTGCCACAGAGGAAACTTTTTAAACATGTTTTGGGGGCACAGATCTGGAGAATGTCCAGGTGTCTTTTTAGCTAGCAAATACAACTGCCACAGATAAAGAATGTTGTATAAAGAAACACTGTGTATATTAAAATATGATACAATAACACCAAAGTATTTGAATATATGATTTAATAATTAACACTTGTTAAGTTAATTTGTGTATTTGTGGTGGGAATATATATGTGAAGGCAACACAGTGTTTTTTTACTCCTTGAAGGCATTTGTACCGAGTTGCTAGAGAGAATAAATTTTGCAAACATTTTCTTGTTTATGAAGTACTTTATCTCTGGCAGTTTTATTTGCTTTATTAGACTGTTTTCCAGTTGTTTTTGGTGTCAATTTACCTAGCTACTGCTCTGAAGAAAGTTACTAGGAGCATTTTTATACACATCACATGAGCACTTTTTCTTTTATGTGAATGTGTGAGTGCTTTCTTAGAAAGACACAAGAAGCTGGTAAGAGTGCCAGTATGTCTAAGTAATGTTAAATACATGCACACCAGCACTGGACATTTCTCATATACCCAACAGTAATAATCAAATTTATTTCAACCCATGTGTACTCATACATGCAGCAAATGTGATAGTGTCAGTACAATTTTGTGTCAGCTTCTCTTACCGGCCACTGATGGATGATGCATATTTCATTTGGAGGCAGAATGCAGCAGAAACAGGATTTCATGCTTAAGTAGAATGATATCCCAACAGTGCCTGACAGTAGATGGGGGTTCATCAGACACAGTGGTGGATGCCCATTAATTACAGTATTTTGTAATTTTCTTTAGTAGACTAGTTAATGTGTTTAATGCTCAAACTGCAGACATAACTATTCATCTGGATGCACACACTACCATGGGAACATGCAGAGCAATGATATTATAGCTTACATATAGGTTTGTAGGTGTTTACTAAGCTAACAGCCTCAAGGGCCTTTTTAAGCCTGGACATGCATCCCAAATCTCTGGCAAGTTCTGGTACCCTTGATAAGTGTAAGCAGGGGCTTAAGAAATGATAGATTTACAAGCTGGGTCCAGGGAGATGAGCCATTTACATGCTGCCTGTGCCCATTACAGACATAGGGACAAATGAGGGATGCATTTTCCATTCCCAATCCAATGTCCCAAGTTAAACATGAACTCATTTAGGAAGGAACTCTGCTTCATATGGATGAGGAGCCTGTTCCAGAGTTGGGGTAGTCTCTGGGATACATAGCTGTCTCTCCGGCAGGTCCTATTTATATCACAGGCAAGGTTTAAGTTTTTAGAATGGGTAATTCTGCTGCTGTTTGTTTTTTAGATATGCAGGAGATCCATCAGAGTGGGGTCTGACAATGCCTTGTATGCCAGGCATAGGTTTCCCCTCAATAGCTTGTAGAAAACAGTATACAGGGATAGGACCTTGAGGCAGTCTTCTTTTCATGAGGAACCTCTGTGGACATTCCAGTTGTTGGATAGGCCTGGTTAGGCACATATCAATGAGGGGATTTTACTTGATAGGTTTGATGAATGCCGAGTACAATGAAGCAATGACTTCCTTTGTTCTAGATGCTATACCTTTGTTTACAAGTTGCACAACATAGAATGATTTCCTCACTACTGTAGACATGTGATGGTCAAAGGCTAGATTACTATCTGTGTCCCCAATCCCTGACTACTGTGTCAACTCTTAGGGGTATGTTGTCAATATGGTAGTTACCAGGGGTGTAGGACTTCCCAAAGGATACTATTATGCATTTCTTGGCATTTAATTTTTGTCCATTGCTCTGACACCATTTGTTTGTCTATGTTAGCCCTTCCTGTAGAACATTTTTGTCTGTTGGCAATTCAATTACAGTTTCAAATTTGCAATCTGCAAATTTAGTCAGCCAGAGAAGTAAATGCCACATTCTTTGATTTCCTGCCCTTGCCTATTTAAGTGGTACAGTGTGAAATATGTTCTGCTTAAAAACCTCAGCTTTGGCCGGCTAAGAACTAGCTGTATTCAACTGGGCGTATAAGAGAATTTAAGTACTTTTATCTGCACTTTTTTTTCAAAAAATACAGTATTTAAATTGATTTTAACTGTGTTTCAGGTATATTAACTGAACTGGAAGTTAGTCAGTGTTTGCTGAATTTTGTTATTTGCTAGTAATTACAGGTGTGGGGGTAGCCACATTCTTTGATTTCCTGTCCTTGCCTATTTAAGTGGCACAGTGTGAAATATTTTCTGCTTAAAAACCTCAGCTTTGGCTGGCTAAGAACTAGCTGTATTCAACTGGACGTATAAGAGAATTTAAGTACCTTTATCTGCACTTTTTTTTCAAAAATACAGTATTTAAATTGATTTTAACTGTGTTGCAGGAATATTAACTGAACTGGAAGTTTTGACTCTGCTCTTCAGTTAGTCCCAGTCACCCTCCCTGTTTTTGTTTTGGTGTTAATCTTAGTGGCCTTGAAACTGCTCGCCCCTCTTGTAAATTTGTGTTTGGATACTCCTTTTGGGCCCATCTCATTTGCTCACTTAACTGAGTACAGTGAGATCATATTCTGATTTCAGGCACTCCTACTGTGTACAAAGAGAGCATCTTGGAAACAGAAAAAAAAATTAAGCTTGTTTCCTGCCTTTCCTGTTAAGTGGTATAGACTATTTTTAGGCTTCTGAGCCCCCAAGCCCTTCTGTGTTGGAGGGAAGCCTTCTAGCTTATTTTTTTTTCTTATAACTAGCCAGTTTTCTAGTTTCAGCACTCAAATCTGTTTCTTTGATCTCAGCACTTGTTCAGAAAAAAAAATTTCATCTGCTTTTACTGTACTTGTGTTTCTACCTACTTTATTTTACTTTTGCATCATCTTAAAAGTACTCAATTGTATTTATTACTGCTTGGTGTAACTCATTCTAAGCCTTTTGGTTTAAACACTTGGGCTTCGGACCAGTTGTTTTGCAATGAGAGGGTTTGTGGTCTGCACTGTAGTGGTAGAACAGGTAGCTTACATCCTTCTAGGTTGGGAACTGCTGATTGACGGCTCAGTGTCTGTTATTCTAAAAGTGTATTAATTCTGGTTTAAGCACTTGGGCTTTCAGGCCAGTTATTTTACATTAAGAGGGTTCGTGGTCTGCACTCTTGTGGGAGGAGAGGCTGGACTCTGCCCTTCTGAGCTGGGAATTTCTTGTTAAAGGCTTATAGTGCATGCATATCTGAACTGCTTCTTACTGAAGTTGGTGCGCCTTGTTTGTTGTGGCATAGACTGGATTCGGGCCTACTGGATCTAGCTTTGTTTGTGTAACTTGAGCACTAATCCAGACATTCTCTAAAGTATTCAATTGTATTTATTACTGCTTGGTAGTAACTTGATTAAAGTGTAGCTATCATTCTAAGTCTTTTGGATTAAGCACTTGGGCTTCAGACCAGTTGTTTTACATTAGGAAGGTTTGTGGCATGCACTGTGGTGGCAGGACAGGTAGGTTTCATCCTTCTAAGTTGGGAACTGCTGATTGAGAGCCCAGTGTCTGTTATTCTTAAAGTGTATTAGTTCTGGTTTAAGCACTTGGGCTTTAGGCCAGTTATTTTACATTAAGAAGGTTCGTGGTCTGCACTCTTGTGGGAGAAGAGGCTGGACTCTGCCCTTCTGAGCTGGGAATTTCTGGTTAAAGGTTTATAGTGCCTGAATATATGAACTGTATCTTACTGAAATTGGTACATCTTGTTTGCTGTAGCATAGACTAGATCCAAGCCTGCTGAATCTAGCTTTGTTTATATGCTTGTTGTTTATTTGCTTGTTATTTCCCTGGAACGCTAATTCCACCTAATACGCGGCTTCTCAGTGCTTCTGTGGATCACTAGTGATATCTGCATTGCTTACTGTACTTATTTCCTTGTTTCACTTGAAAGAAAGTTACTGTTTGTCATTTTTGCATTTAAGTTACCTGTAACACATTGCACTTAAGTTACCTGGCACTTGCTCACTAAAGCAATTATATAAGTCAGCACTAAAAATTAAAAGCACTACACCCTCACTCCCCACTGGCCCTTGTTTTCAATTATAAAGGAATTCCCAATATTATTCTAGCATGTCCAAAGGTCAGTTGTCAATCTCCTCTCCGGTCTAGCTGGTGAATCTGGGAATCTTGAGGCAATGTTACAACTGCCTCATGTACACAGATAACCCTCTCCTCCTCCCAACAAATTCCAACACATGTGAGAGATGCAACCATATAGCCAAACTGGAGGCTAAGCTCTCTCAACCCAGTACTGGCATAACCAGTCAGGAAGAGAAGGAAACCACACTCACTACAATTCCAGTCTCACATAGACTTACCACGACAGCAAACCAAACACATAATCACACAAAAACATACTCAGAGGCTCTAAATAAAGATCTGCCTAAGCAGCAGAGACCTCCAAAGCAGACACCCAAGCAACCGCTACCCCAAAACAAAACACGTGCAACACATATCTCACAAAGCCAGTGTGCCGAACAGTCACAGCCCTTAAGACTAAATAACACACCTGATACACTTGTAATAGGTGACTCTATCGTCAGGCATACTGACGTCCCGCTCACCAGGCTGAACAAGGAGAAGGTCACGGTGAGCAGCCTGTTGGGCGCTAGGATCCGCCACATAACACAAGCACTCAGGTCACTCCAAGGCAAGTACAAATATGACTCAGTCATTGTCCATGCTGGTGTGAATGACCTGAGATGTACCTCCCTGGACTACATGAAAAGAGACATAGAGGAGCTCTCTGAGCATGTAGCCCAGGCCGGTATGACCCTGACCTTGAGTAGCATCTTACCCTCACCAAGAATGATGCCACAATATGAAGACAAGATGATCAATTTCAACAATTGGCTTCAGTACTGGTGTCATTCAAAGGGGATCCAATGCCTGTCAGCTTGGGATGATATGCTCGACAAGCCACGATGCTTCGCTAGGGACGGCTTGCACCTGTCACCCTTGGGCTTTCGGATATTGGCAAAGGCTCTTACTACCCCCATAGTGCCTTTTTTAGGCAAGGCTCAAAAGACAAACCCACCTCCATAGGTATCACAAGGGATAAGAAACTAAGAGTAATGCTACTCAATGCCAGAAGTCTAAACCTTAAGATGCATGCACTCGAAACTCTCCTTAGAATGGAGAACATCGATACCTGTGCAGTAACAGGAACCTGGTTCAGGGCTCCTGAGAGCACCCCAGCACTACCAGGTTATACCTCATACCATGCTTTTCGGCCCCAAAACTTGGACCGAACCACAAAAGGAGGGGGAGTATCGATATTCATCAAAGATACCCACACCTCCAGGTTGGTGGCAAAGCATGAAGCATCAGAGACTATCCATGTGCAACTAACAGTGGGTAAAACTGCCTTCCAGTTTATAGCCTGCTACAGACCACCCTCCCAAACCCAGGAACCCCACTCAGCCTTCCTGAGAACACTGGAAAATATGAAGGTCTCTCCAAACACCATTATATTGGGCGACTTCAACTACCCAAACATAGTCTGGGAGCATTACTCTAGCTCCAACACCCTAGCCCAAAGGTTCCTAGAATTTATAAACTCAAATGCTATGGAACAACTTGTTACCACTCCCACAAGAGGGGAAAACGTACTGGACCTGATCATCACCAACATGGGGACTCTATACTCCAGACCAGAAGTGTATCCCTCACTGGTAAGATCAGACCATAAACTAATCTCACTGGATATTCACATCCTGACCCCACCCCCTGCCCAGAAAACCACAGTCAAAAACTTCTCTAAAGCAAATTTCACACTCCTCAAAACCGAGGTGGAATCCTTCAAAGCCCCCGGGCCTGTGGAAAATACGGCCCAGACCGCAAAATCCTTTATAAACGCATTCTATGAATACCTTCAGGAATGCATGGATCATGCAATCCAAATAAAACCAAGACCCAGTCCTCCAAAGGCAGACGTCCTGTCTGGTGGACCCCAACCATAAACAAACTATACAATAGAAGGAGGAAGCTACTAAATGATGGAGCAAAATCCCAAAAAGGGAAGGCATCACTCATCAGTATTAGCAAAAAACTACGGGCACTCATAAAATTGTCTAAAGCCAGCTTCAAGAGAAAAATTGCACAGGACACTAAGGATAATCACAAGGCTTTCTTTAGTTATGTTAGGAACCTGGGTGGTAATTCCCAGATATGCTCAGAATTAGTCCAAAATGACAAAAAATACACCGAACCCACAGACATTGCCAACATCCTAGCTGACAGGTTCAGTGCAAACTCCCCCCACCAAAAGGGCAAATATCTATCCCAGCAGAGTGCTGCCCCCCTGACATCTCAGATGCTCAGGTAAGAGCTGCCCTCTCCAAAGCAAAAAACACAGCATCAATGGGACCAGACAGTGTCCCGGGCTGCATCCTACATGAACTCCAAGAAGAGCTAAACCCAAACATAAAACTACTGTTCAGTCTCAGCCTTACTACAGGATATGTGCCCAAAGAGTGGCGTACAGCAACAGTGGCCCCTCTCCATAAAGGTGGCGCCTCGATGGATCCTAGAAACTATCGCCCCATAAGCCTGACTAGCTTGGTCTGCAAAGCTATGGAAAGGATGATCATGGACCTCATAAATAAAGATATTGGGGACCTACAAGACACTGGATCCTACCCAGTTTGGCTTTGTTAAGGGCAGATCCTGTCTCTTAAACCTGGTGATTTCTTTGAAACAGTCACCAAGGCCATTGACGAGGGGAAGGTGGTCCACACAGCCTACCTGGACCTCGCAAAAGCCTTTGATACAATACCCCACTCAGGCATTATAGATAAGCTCACCAGCTTAAATATAAACCCCTATGTCACTAGATGGATTGCAAACTGGCTCAAGGACAGAACCCACATGTTTAGAATTGCTGGAGCCATGTCAGACTCCAAACCAGTCACAAGTGGTGTCCCACAAGGCTCAGTCCTGGGACCTCTCTTGTTCGGTATATATTTCTCAGAGGTACAGGCCAACACAGAAGGACTGTGGCTGACCAAGTTCACAGATGACTCCAAACTGGGCGCCATAATCGACTCTCCAGCCGACACAAGCATCCTCCAAAAGAGCCTCATAGAAACCGACAACTGGTGCCAGAGCCATGGCCTCAAGCTAAATGCCAAAAAGTGTATAGTCATCCCCTTTGGCAAAAACAAAGTGCCCACAAATTACCACATAGGTGGTAATCCATTAAGTACAGAAGAAGTAATTAGGGACCTGGGGACCCAAGTTGATAGCAATATCTCATTTGACAACCACGTGGCCAAAGTGGTTAGAAAAACATTTTATATAGCCCACCTAATCATGAAGGGATTCACATCTAGATCAGGGTAGGTCATCGTGCCTCTTTACTCATCCCTCATCAGGCCCATAATTGAGTACAATGCCCCTTTTGGGATGTACCTTACCAGACACCTGCAGCAACTGGAAAGACCCCAAAAGTACCTCACCAAGAGGATCAAAGAGCTCAAACAGATGCCATATACTGCCCGGTTAAAGAAACTCCAGCTCTACTCAGTGGCATACCGCCTGTTCAGAGGCGATCTGTGCCTGACGTATAAAGCCATGTCCAACCCGGAATTAATGGACATGCTGCACCACAGAAAATCCAAATCCCATCAAGCTATGTGCTCGAGAGACTTGAACCTCAGCACTGAAATAAATAGGACATGCTGGAGGGACAGATTCATAACCCAGAGGCTCCCTTCACGCTAAAATAAAATCCCAGTCCAGGTTAGGCAGAGTCCCTCATTGACTCTCTTCAAGAGGAATCTTGATGAGTGGATGGGAGATCGTAGGTTTACCCTGGGTATCACTTCTTTGTCACTGTTAGACAGAGGCACAGTATACTAACCTCGAAAAAGGGCATAGCAAAATGAATTTAAAATGGGTGGCGAAAGCCAAACACATTCTGGCTAGGCTTATAAATGTCCTAGGGCAGATAGCCTAGTATGAACCTATGAACCTAAAAATGAATGGTCCTAGGACTGATCTTTGAAGGACTCTACTTGTGACTGGCCCAAATGAGGTGTTGTGTCAAATGTTTTAGCCAGATCAAGGTAGGCATTGTGAACTATTTTGCTCTCATCCTTTGATTTGGTGACCTTCTCAAAAAAGTCCACCAGGGTGAGTAGGCATGACCTGCCCTTGACAAAACCAAATTAGATTGGGTCCAGTGTCTGGAGGTTTCTTATGTCATAAATGATCATTTCCATGATAATTTTTTCCTTGGGTTTACACATGAGTCTAGTGAGACATGAGTCTGTAGTTTCCTGGGTCTGTCTGTATATTGACCACCTTTGTGCATGACTTTCATTTGGGATGACTGTTGCTATTCTTCATTCATGAGGCATGAGGCATGAAGCCTGTTTGAAGGCTACAGTTAAATAGCAATTCCAGATGGCCTGCTAGGTCATATTTCATGCTATTTAGAAGGCATCTTGGGATATTGTCTGGGCCCATTGATGCAGTATTCTTGGCCTTAAAGAGAGCATTAAGGACCTATTCCTTAGAGATAGCAGGTGGAGTTATATTTGGTGGCATTTCCTGACAGAAGTTTGAGGGGGAAAGTTGGAAGTGAATTTATAGTCCAGTAGGTTTGCTATATCTTCTGGCTCAGTATAGGTGGCTCCAGTTATAATGAGCTCTGCACACAATGGTGTCTTGCATTTAAGGTTGCAGGCATCGCTAAAGAATGCCTTGCGGTTGTCCTGGGCCTGGGAGGCCAAACCTATCTCAAATCTGGCTTTGATATTTTTCATTAGTCCTCTGAGTTGTTTATTTAGTTTAAAAAGTGTGCTTTTATCCTGCTGGGTGCTGCACCTCCAAATATTTGTCATGATTTTCTTCCTTCTGTTATACAGCCTATTGATGTTGCAGTTCCACCAGCATGGCTTATTTTTTGAGTTAGTTTTGTACTTTTACCAGGTGGGTACAGCTGCCTATATGCAGCAGCTCTTAAAATTTTGGTATTGGGTTTCTGTTAACAGTTTTGCATAGGTAGCAATGTTCTATGTTTATGGGGGCTTGACATTTTGCCAGGTTATCACTTGACATTAGGAAGTTAGCCTTAGATAGTTCCTGAATATTCCAGGGTTAGTTGGGGTTCCAGGTTATATTTTTACTTCAATGGAGACCATTTTATGCTCAGACCTTACCAGAGAAGACATTACAATAGGGTGTGAGCAGCACTCTCACATATTAGTGAGGACCAGATCTAGTATGGTTGGATCCCTGGTTGATGTATTAATAATATAGTCCAGGGAGTTTGTGTTTACAAAATCCAGGAATCTCTGTGCATGTACATTTGGTGTTGTATATGATTCCCAGTTAATAGTGGTGTCATTAAAGTCACCCATGAATATGGTACTGGGTTAGGTGATGAGTGTTTCCAATAAGTTTAAATACATGATATGGATTTCCTGTGTCAGAGGGAGACCTATAGCTTGCAAAGAAGTAGTACTGGATTTTGCTTACAGTGATTTGAATATGGAGAAGCTGAAGTACATTGTCCTGTTTGACAAGCCTTGAGCTATATTTACTTTTCATTTAAATCGAGACGCCTCCACCTTTAGTCCCTGTCTGTGTAGTAAGTGGTCTAAATGTGTGGAAGGCATTAAAACCTTGAACTGTTGGTGTACTTTCTGTGGCTTTAAAACATTTCTCAGTGACCACACAGATGTCAGCATTATCTAGGGTGAAGGCAGCGTCTAGTGAATGGAGTTTCTTTTTTGTTTAGACTCCTATCATTGAGCAGTAACACTACACCCACAGACTCAAAAAAACATGTTTATTTCATCATGCTTTGGTGTTTCTCCATTTTAACACCACTCTGGGACTATTTACAGGTTTATAAATATTTTTATATGTAATTTCTGAGTCTGACCACATGGGGTCTGGCATCTTGAAGTAATTCTGATTGTTAGTCTGCATCTAGGTATCCCACAATGCAGTGCTTGTCTGTAAAAATGACATCACATGGGCCTCTTTCTTCCTAAATCTCCTGTCACTGCATTGATTTTACATGCATACACTGTTGTCTTTCAGACAGCAGAAGTGGGATTGCCAGAGAGATGAATAAACTAGACAGGAGTATAAGAAGGTGAGGCATATGGCAAAGAGAGAGGTGGCAAATGCTAAAGATAAGGTGTATGTGGAGTTGTATGAAAGGTTGGACACAGAAGGAAGAAAAGGACCTGTGTCAATAGGCTAGACAGAAGGACCAAGCTGGGAAAAATGTGCAGCAGGTAAAGGATAATGAGGGAAATATACTTACAAGTGAGGAGAGTGTGTTGAGCAGAAGGAAAGAGTACTTTGAGGGGCTGATGAATAAATGATGAATGAAGAAAATGAGAGAGAGAGAGAAGGTTGGATGATGTGGGGATAGTGAATCAGGAAGTGCAGTGGATTAGCAAGGAGGAAGCAAGGACAGCTATAAAGAGGATGAAGAATGGAAAGGCTGTTGCTCCAGATAACATACCTGCGGATGCATGGAGGGCTTTATGAGAGATGGCAGTGGAGTTTTTCACCAAATTGTGTAATGAAATCTTGGAAAGTGAGAGGATGCCTGAGGAGTGGAGAAGAAGTGTTTTGGTACCAATTTTTAAGAATAAGGGTGATGTGCAGAGCTGTAGTAACTACAGAGGGCTAAAACTGATCAGTCACAGCATGAAGTTATAGGAAAAAGTAGTGGAAGCTAGGTTAAGAAGGAAGGTGATGATTAGTGAGCAGCAGTATGGTTTCATGCTGGGAAAGAGCACTACAGATGTGATGTTTGCTCTGAGGGTGTTGATGGAGAAGTATAGAGAAGGTCAGTAGCAGTTGCATTGGGTCTTTCTGGACTTAGAGAAAGCATATGATAGGGTGCCTAGAGAGGGGTTGTGGTATTGTATGAGGAAGTCGGGAGTGGCAGAGAAGTATGTAAGAGTGGTACAGGACATGTATGAGAGTAGTGTGACAGTGTTGAGGTCTGTAGTGGAAGTGACAGATGCATTTAAAGTCGAGGTGGGATTACATCAAGGATCAGCTCTGAGCCCTTTTTTATTTGCATGTCATCATGACCAAAAACAGATAAATTTTTTGGATGTTTTGGTCACCAAGAACTTGGATCGTACCCTTGATACTCAGGTCTTCCGTAAATTCCCCAAATATAACTCGATTTTACATGCTTCCAGCATTCATCCACCACATGTTACATGCAACATTCCCAAATCACAATTCATCAGACTCAAGAGAATTTGTTCTGATGCCACGGAATATGAAAATTCCACGAGGGATATTGTTCAGAGATTTAAACATAGGGGCTACAAGCCTGGGATTATCACTATGGCTTGCCACCATGTATCTGGTAAGGATAGGTCAGAATTAATGAAATATAAGATTAAATCTAGTAATGTTTCTACTCAGCTTAGGTTTACAACTACATATGGTAGGAACACAGACATGTTTTGTCAGGTTATTCATCGGAATTGGAATATACTGCAGGCTGACCACAAACTTGGGCACTTGGTTAATGACAGGTGCCATTTTAGCTTCAGGAGAGGTAAAACAGTGGGTGCATACCTTAACCATTATAAGCAGCGACTAACTAGGGACAGAGAGCCCATGCAGAGAACACTAACAGGGGAGCTTGCGATGGTATGCTATCCATGTGGTCATTGTGTCCACTGTAATAGCATCAATCGAACTAATAGTTTTACTACTCGCAATACAAGGTGTATGACATTTGTTTTTTTGCTAATTGCTCCTCAGATTGGGTGGCATATCTTGCCACCTGTTCCTGTGGGGCTTTCTATGCGGGCCAAACATCTAGGCCTTTTAAATTTCAGGTTAGTCATCATTTTAGTGATATTAAACATCAAAGGATTAGCAATGCCTTGTATAAGCATGTTTCAGTACATTCCTCGGCCAGGTTCAGGTTCACTATTATTGATATTATTAAGGGCATAAGAAATAATGTTATTGGCTGGCATACAATTCTAAATAATAAGGAGAAAAAATGGATAGTCAGATTGGGGGGATTGTTCCCGCCTGGACTTAATGGTCAATTATGATCAGCCAATTACAATTATTGTTTGTTATCTTGTTATCTATTTAAACATGATTTGGTGTTAGTTTTATTCACACTGATGAAGGCTTTGGTGTTTATGCTGAAAATGGTCTGTCTTGCTAGTTTATAATTAAATTGGGTCTAATATGCTCTCCAAGTACTGGCTGTGTTTTTTGGATGCTTACCCGTTTTAGCCATGCACTGCTTTACTTGCAGGAGCATTTTTGTGTGAGGAATTTAAATACTTGGGATCAACAGTTCAGAGTAAGGGTGAGTGTGGAAGAGAGGTAAAGAAGAGAGTACAGGCAGGGTGGAGTGGGTGGAGAAGAGTTTCAGGAGTGATTTGTGACAGATGAGTACCAGTAAGAATGAAAGGGAAAGCCTTCAAGAGGGTAGTGAGACCAGCTATGTTATATGTCTTGGAGACAGTGGCATTGACAAAAAGGCAGGAGTCAGAGCTGGAGGTGGCAGAGTTAAAAATGTTAAGAACTGCATTGGGTATGGCAGGGATGGATAGGATTAGGAATCG